>NW_016690294.1:861412-1048962 GCF_001604755.1 Lepidothrix coronata
CTGTATAAAACTGATCTTCTCTTCCAAGGAAACGTTAATCCACTTTAGTGAGAGGGTGAAGTATTTGCTGTGGTGTTTAATTGGGTCAGTACCATGGAACCCTTAAAATGATTTTAAAAGTGTTTGCAATGTTTAGGATTACATTTTATTTGGTATGCTTACTGCAAACCTGTTCCTCTTATATTCACTGTCACTTATATTCACTTATATTCACACTGACTTTGATGGAACAGTTTTCAGTTCCAGACTTGACAGAGCTGGAGCAAAACATTCACTGCTTGAAGAAATACTGATATATTTTGAAATTGCTTCCTTCTACCCAATAACTTGCAACTCGACACAAGGTAATCCCACAAAATATCACTTACTGCTTCATTTCCCTCCCAAATAAACGTTCACATTTCACCATGTTTGGCTGGTGTGTTTCTGCTCCCACAAGTGTCATCTTGGAAAACAGTTTATTTCCCAAGAAATAGTTTATATGCCTTCAGGGGTCTGAAAGGAATATGATTTGCAAATACATATAGGACAGCCAGGTTTCTCCCCTGAACCTTTGTAAGCTATTTCAAAAAGTTCTGATTTCAAATAAAGTAAAACAGAAATTGTCGAGTGAAAGTGAGCATCATTCATATTTAAAAAGTTATTTTCGTTCTTGAAACACTTTGGATCATTGAGCAGAAACGATGCTTTTTGCTGTAATTAAGCAGGGATGATTCTTCCAACTTGTGTATTTCTTCCTTATTAAGAATTATCCAACTCACTGTAACTAAGAGGATGATATTTTTATCAAAAGGGAAAAAAAAGACCTAAATGAATTATTGTAACAGGGATATCCCAATAACAAATATCACCTACTACGTCAAAAAGCTATTTTTGGCCAGCAATTTGTGCTGTGTATTGTCATGCTGGTGCTAAAATGTCAGTAGTTCACGACAATGGACTGACTTTAGGGTGGTAATAGGTAGAAAAATTAACATTCTGAGTCAAAGCCTTGCTTAAGTTATATGTGAGGGCTGGTAGCTCCTGCCAGTGTAGTAATTAGTGTTGTTCTGTCGTAGATACTGCCATGTTTTGCTTAGTTAATTTTTCTTTCTCAGATATAAAAATTAAAAAGGCCATTTTAATTTCAGAGCTGTGAAGTGAGTAACAGGAGACTCAGCCCAGGATGTCTGTGTCTGTGCCCCACATGTTCAACACAGAAATACAGAATTACAGTAATTTTTGTAGTGTAAAGGTCCAGCAGTGAAATAGATGATTAGGAGTTGCTGATGATATTCAGAGTTATTATTTGCGTGCATTTGTTATTTTATTCCATAGGAAAGGCTTAGGAAATGTAAATCAAATCAAGAATGATGTCAGACTATTGAAAGTACGTGTCTGAGTCTGATCTCGGTGCCAGTGCGAGACTTGGATCCTGTTAATTGTAAGTGAGATCACAGAACATCTGGAAAAATCCTGGATGACAAAACCAAGCCAATATAACTTCATAAAAGGTTAAAGAACCTCGAGTGTGGTGTTGTCAGAAAAATTATGCAAAGAGCAGATGGGGAAAGTTACAGCTGTAGCCCTCTTGGATTTCAGGATAGCTTTGGACAGAGCCCAGTGCCGTGGCCTGAACGGATGAGCGTGGTCCGTGTCTCCGTATCTTAGTCTGTTGTCTCCAAACAGGGCAAAAACTTGGCTGGAGGCAAGGGAAATGGTATAAAGGGAGTTAAATGACAGTGTCACACTTGTGCTGGCAGAATCCCAGCCAGAAGAGTCCCTCTTTGTGATCCTGCTCCTGCCAGGAGACGACGGGGATGTGGGAGCGTTTCCCGTCCTTTGTGCGCCGCAGGTTGTTCCAGGGAGACCCCAAATAAATCCCACTTGTCAGCCCTCGCTGGGTGATGCTGCAGTGGTTGGGATGTGATGCATCAGCAGTGGCAGGAGTGGCCCGAGGGAGCCCTTTTGGAGGTGGGGGGGGACGTGGCTGATCCCTCTGCTGTGACGTGGGAGCGTCCTCGGGAGGCCGGGGGGAGCAGCCTAAAGCCCTGCCGGCCTCCAGCATCTGCAGATCCACTCTGCAATTTCCCTGGTGGGTGAAATCTCTTATTTATACTCTGGCCAGTATGAGAAGTGTTGGTCTGAAGCCAGGATGGTGAGACGATTGTGAAAAAGGAGGGAAAAAAAAATCAGTCTTGCAGTAGATTTTTTTTTAAAAAATAATAATAAAACCATTTCACTTGAAGTACAGTTCTGTTAGAACATGCTACCCAGAGGGCAGCACTAGTGATGCACTCGGTCCTCAGGGAGACTGAGGCCACCCAAGAATAATAACTAATTATAAATTTTCTCACCTCAAGTCTTACTATGTGCAGTCAGAGCAAGGAAATTTCTCAAACAAGCCTGTGTGGAAGGTAGGGACAGCTCTTGGGAGCAGACAGGAATTCCTCATTTATTCAGACACTTGGGTTTCCTGCCCCAGATGACTTAAAATCAACCTGCAATGTGGTCAGTAATTCCTTGTTGAGGGATTCAACTGGTGTGTATCAATCTCAGAGAGGTGAGGAAACAGGAGTAAAAAGTCTACATAAATTCAAGGGATATTAGTATTTTCTATGGAAAGCAGTACTGCTACTTCTGTGAATTTGAACAAAAATTAAAGCAGGTCTGGGGGATTTTGTGGTGGTGTTTCTTACGTTCTGCTGCCTGATATGGGAGAAATTTTCATTTTGTTTGTTATGAAAGCATGACTCATTTCTGAGGAGATCTCAGGTTCTATAAATCCCCATGTAGTAAGAGTGCCCCTCCAAATTCAGATTTACTAAATGAAAATGGTGTCCATATTGAGGCTGAACCAATTATTTTTACTCACATGGAAAAACAGTGTAATCTGTAATCACAGCCTACTGCAGAAGAAACTACTAGGAAAACAATCCATTTGAAGGAGGAAAAGCTACCCCAGCACTTTAATCAGCACTCTTATTGCCAGATTATCTTGTAATTTCTATATTTCATCTTTATTTTTTATGCCTCTTTCTTCTCCATTCTAATTCCTTTGTGTTTTTGGTGTTGCTGGGGGGATTTATGGTAGGGGTGATGAAGACTGACACTGTCACCCTTCTGGTACACTTCTGCATCCTAGTTCCTTCCTCCTGCTCTCCATCCCTGCTGCTTATTGTTGGGATGATGAAATGCTCGTCTCCTCCACTGTTTTCTTCAGAAGCAGCTACCAGCAAAATCAATGTCCAGTGTCTTTCAGGATAAGAAGTGATGCAAAACTACAGAGTTCTGACAGAATAAGCCAACTGAGAACCACTATCAGTCAAATGCATGTGGCAGAGGGCTGAGTGTAACACAATACACTGTGTTCTTAGTTCTGCAAATTCACTGTTGCTGTCCTGTCTGCTGGGCAGATCAAGGAGTATGAGGACAAGTGTTGTGACTGTCACCTTTTGAGAACATTTCTGGTTGCAGGGCACAATGCTGAACAGAATTAAGTCTCTGCTGGTAGGGCATGAACAGCACCTGAGTCCCATCCTCTTACTGGAAGGGTCTGCTTGGCCAAGGGAAACCAGCCAACTTTGCTGCATTTTACCTGCTTTTTCCAAAAAGAACAGCAGTGAGAGCACAAGGGGAACCCAGGACTGTGCTACTGATTAAATGACTTTTATGAGCTGTGCTTGCTAATTCTTTTTTTTCCTCTTCCTCCGCAAAACTAACAAACATTTATTACTGCTTGCAGACAAAATGAGAAATGATAGCAGTCACACACTAAAAATGGATTCTCCAATGTCTTTTCAAGTTACCATGAACTCTGCCACCAGTTTAGAATGGCTTGTTCTGATTTGGAGATGAGTTATGCTTACTGTGAACTGTGGTGAATGATTCCACTGCTGCTAAGCTGTGATTATTCACGTCACAATTTTTCATGAGTGCCTTGTGTCTGCTCGCCCTGCTTTAATGCCTCAAGTAAACATGACAGTCCACAACTGCACAGCCTGCCTAAGATAAAAATAAATGTGTGAGTAGCCTTAAAACAATGATGTCCAGTCGTGTCTCTTGTGCTGAAGACAGCGTGTTCAAGTTTTGCCATCAGGAGGAAAGGAGGGCCTGGGTGAGTTCTGAAGACACTGGTGAGAATTCCTTTTACTAACACCTAGTTCTAATTTATTTGCACTCTATTTTAACAGAAAAAAGTTTCCTGACATTACCTGAAAGGTGTGATACAGATTTATGTGAAGTCCGACTTCCCATGACAGTTCAGAAGCCAAAGATGGCTGAAACACTAAATACAATTTTACTTTTTTTGCTTATTATTTGGTGTGTAAATTCAAGGGCTGTCCTCTGTGTTGATGCCATGTTTGCTTTTTTCCTTTTCTCTTTTTTTTTTTTTTTAATGTGCAAAAAAATGTGGCTTTTGATTTTCTTGAACGTTCAGGAATATATTTGGGTACTGAAGCCGTGGAGATGTTTTTTAATGATGATCACCTCATTCCTAATGTCACTATTCTCAACGAGAAGATAAAAGGATTTGCTTTCAGTTATGTGCCAGTAAATCTAAAGATGTTTAGTGATACAGCAGTAAAAACAGGCAAAGAGGTTCACATGGTTTTCATTTTTTAAATATGATTCAAACTCAGCCACAAAAAGCCCTATGAGCTTTTACAGTTGAAAGGCAAAAGTTCTCAGAAAATGCAGGGCAGTATTTTTAAGGCTCCGAAGGCCAGAGAACTCCTTTGACATCCAGCTTCAATCCAAGTGAGCTCATTTCCTTGTTACCATCACAGGCAATCGTGTGCTCTGCAGTGAGTCCGTGTGGTGAACAGAACCGTATTTATTTCTCGTGCCTTGAAAGTAAAACAACTTGAAAGTAAAAACAACCTGAAAGCAAAACAAAGGAGACCTTGGTCTCCGTTGCTTAAGTTGTGGTTACTTGGGAGGGAGAGCACAGTTTGGGTACCAGCAGATTATAAAAGTTCAGAGTCCAAACTTTGAGAACAATCAGGAGCTAGAAGAGAAGCCCTGATCTGTGTGTCCTTAGCAGAATTCTGTCTGACTGCTGCCAGCAGTGTGCACACAACTCAGCCACACTTTCTAAAGCATTGACTTAAACTTTTTTTCATCTGCTTTGGAATAATTTGTTGAAGGCAAGAAATTACTTAATTTGAGCTGGTACAATAAAGATAGGTATGGAGATAGGTATTAATATGCTTTTAAATTGCCATTAAAGTGAGGGAAGCACGATTAAATCTGCAGAAAGACTCAGTTTTGGATTGGATTCTGTTCTCACAGTGATGTAAATAAAAAGCATTTAATGGAAAAAGAAAACCACACCAAACAATTTATGGATATGCCAACGTTTCATGCTCCAGTGTGCTGTGGAGTGATACCTTATCTAACTTCAAATAATGGAGCAGGAGTATCAGGAACAGTGTCTGTGCCATACAAAGCCTTGCAAGGCAGGCAGGCCTGTTATAATGGAATCCAAGAGATGGCCTTGCAGGAAATTGGCTCATAATGAATGTACGTGGTTCAAATGAACATGAAAGAAATAAGAATACTGTAAAATTGACCACTTTGGTTCTGTGTTTTAGCTGAATTAAAATGATCAAGCCTGTATGTAATCACACATCTAAGCCTTATCATACAAATGATACACAATCATATTACTTAGGAGTAGATTTAATAATTGCAAGAGAGATAAGATTTGCTTGCAAGTCCTTTTCATGTAATCTAATACAGACCTCTTGTTAGGCTGTGTTATGTGGGGTAGGAATTTAGCTCAAATGGCAGAAGAAACCCACCTGCCTTTGAATATTTCTTTTCTATGAATATGAAATAGCAGTAAAATGTTGGCCTTGAAGGAAAGAACAAGCAGAAACAGGGATTATAAACCAGTGGCAGGCAGGCTTGCTGAGCAGATATATGTGTTGTGTTTTGAGATCAGGCAGGAAACAGGACACTGTGGGACAGGTCAGCACAACTGAGTGAGGGTTCAGAGCATCTGAGGCAGATCTCAAAATGGGCAGGTGGGTCACAGTCACAGTCATTCCAGGTGGTGTCATGAGCAGCTGCCTGGATCTGGTTCAGGCAATGCCATCTCAGTCCTGAAGAAACTCCGTGGCCCAAGTGTGACGTTTATAATCACCTACTGCTCCTTGTGTGGCAGGGGAGGGTAGGTGAGCTGGGTCCTTTTGTCTGACAAGGAATTCTGTGTCCCTGAATCCTCACAGAGGATATTCATTGTCCATGTCCGTGTTTGCAAGGAGGTGGCAGCCTTGTCTGTGGGCCCAGCTGTGAGACCCCGTGAGAACTCCAAGCACGACCAGTCGCACTTGCTGAAGTTTGAAACATTGACCTCTTGCTTGAAAAAGTCCTGTTGGATGGCCTTCTGAGGGGAGTCTTTTTGGGAAAAATTCAACTGCAGCAGTTCAGCTGCCTGTGGAGATGGGGCTGGGGAATGATATGTTATTTGGCTCACAGCCGGTGGGAAAAAAAGCCAAGGGCTGTTTTGTGGTGCACATGGACATGCAGGGTAAAATTTGGCTTCAAAGGCTGCCTAAATTATTAGGAATTTTCTAACTTCTGCGTGCTTCATTTTAAAACCTTCCTGTGTATATAAAATACATCAATATAAAAGTCACCCTGGTACTTTTATTGCTCCAGAGGGAAGAACAAAGCATTTCTGTCCTCTGTAAAAAGGGTTCTCATTTGCATCATTTTAGCCTGACATGTTATTATCCTCATCTGAAATACGTTTATTACTTATGTTGTAAGTTCATCTTGGAAGGTTGTTTTGACTCTGCAATGGTTTCAATTTACCTAATAAATCATTTAATTGTGTGCAATATTGACCATCTTTTTACTCATTTATAACTGGGAAATGACTTGGGAAAATGTGATACTTTACAGTTATAAAGTAACACACTAAAATCATTGCCTATAGTGGTGCAAGGCAGTACCATGTTCTAAGTCAGTTTGAAAGAGAGGAAAAAATGATAATATATTTCTTCTTTCCTACAATCTGATCTCTATTAATTTTTTTATTGTTGTTTCTAAATAAAGTTGTTTGTTTTCAGTTTCAGTCAGAAAAAAACGAAGAACACTAAAATGCTGCAGCTGAAAATCCCAAACCTTTGCCTTATTGGAATTTTGGTTCATTTTGATTTGTTGTGTGTAATTCTGTAATTCCTTCAGATAAATGTTGGTTTACAGGTAAGCCCACGTGTGAATAACTTTCACTGAGGAGCAGTAAGTTTGAATGTGTGTTGCCTCTTTTTGAGACAAGAGCGATCACAATTTCAGCTGCTTTTTTTCCCCCCTGAAAAATATTTTATTAAAATTATTGGCTTTTCTTCTTCTTTCTGAATCAGCATTTTCTGATGTGATAAATTTCCCTGCACCTCTAATCAGGGAAAAAACTTTTTTGCCTTTTAAATTTGTGAGAGGTGGCCTCAGACATTAGGACCAGCTAACAGGGTACTGGTGTGTCCAGCTCTCCATTGTGGTGTCCCAAAGGACCTTGATGGGACTGCACTTGCCACGGTCAGAGCTTGTACTCAGACCATCCCTCCATTAAGGACAGGTGCTTTCCACAGAAAAGGGATTTTTTTGTTCTGCCAGGCCACTCTTTAGAAAATTGATGCTCCCATCTTTATCCAGACTTCTGAGCAGAATTACTGTTCTAAAATACAGCAGGAGAAAAGATGGAGCTGCCTTCAAGCTAGGCAGTGTTTAGTATTTCAGGTTGTAATTGTTAAATTTTTGAGAGCTTTCTTTCAGAAAAAGGACTTGGAATTCATTCTGTGCTTTTTTTTTTGAGAGGCTTCCAACTTCATTCCTCTGCCTTCCCAAAGAGCACCCATTTATTACACCAGGAGAAATGTTTGGGTCTGCTGAGGCAGGAGGGAGTGAAGATGGGTTTCCCTCACCTGAGGTGGAAGCTGCACTGTGGGTGTGTTTGGGGGATGGAGTGTGGGCTAGTGAAGAACCAGCTGATGTTTTTATGGTGGCATATATAAGTTTTAATAGTGCTGCACAGAAAAATGTGTTACCAAGTATATTCCCGTGCTTCATGTTGTGACTGAAATGGCTTTGTGCTCATAAGGGTGTAGAATTATTAATGATTTTCAGTAGTACTTTTTTTAGAGTTTCTAAAATTATTAGAGTTGGTCAGTTATTTAAGGGATTTAGTCAGATTTATTAACATATTTTAAAGTTCTTCTCGCTGAGTGAGGAAGTGGAATTCCTATGAGTTACACATTAACTGAACTGTCTTAGTAATGGACTTGTCCAACTAGTAATTTCTTTTTTTTAATCAATGTCAAAACTTTGTTTGTGAAATCTAAAGAATTTTGTCTAAAGACACGAGGTAGCACAGAAAAAAGCTATTAGTGCATAGGTTTATGAGAGATGATATCTTTTGGTTGATCCATTGTACTTACTATATATTTGTTATAGCTTTCATCTACTAATGGCCCACACTATTTTCTCTTTCAGATTCTACATCACAAGGCTATTATAAGTGGATTATCTGCTTAGATTTGTTTTGACCCCCATGGCAATAATTTTACTATGTCTGTTTGCTTCAGATTTTGTTTGTTTGTTTGTTTCATTTGTTCTTGGCTTGTGTATCAGCTTTCAGGAGATTGTACAGATAAAAAAACCCATCCCAAACCCGAAACAATGAAGTGTGATTTTCTTTCCCATCTGCATTTACAATCCCAGCAGGATGAAGTTCATAGCTGAACAGATGGAGTCACTACAAATTATCACTATATCTGTTAGCTTCTGAAATGATGACAGGGTGCTTAAAGCCCAGACAAGACACAAGCACTCATGAAGCCAGAGCCCGATGGGTAACTGTAGAGAGGCAGTGAAAACTTGTTACCCGTGAAGGAAGATGGAATCACAAATTGCTGCTCTTGTGGGGCCATCAGTTCATCTTGTTTGTTTTGCTTCAGTGAGAAAATTCCTCTGGTGGAGACGAGCAGCCGAAGTGTGCCTGGGTGATGCCATGAGCAGCTGGAGATGTGCTCTGTGCCTCAGATACTGAAAAAGAGAAAATCAGCTGCTTTTTCCAAAGTCCTGAAAAGGTCTAGGAGAGAACAAGAAAACAAGCTGTTGGTCATACTTTCCATCTGACCCACAGGTTTAATGCGTAAAACAGGAAAATCCCCTTTTTCATAAAATTATTCTCAAGTATGCCTTAAGCATATTATATCACTTTTAGGATGACTGAGAAATTCTGCATTAAGTGAAACCAACCAACCAACCAACCAACCAACCAACCACATGTTTATGTAAAACAAAACAGAAAAAAAAAATATTTGGGCCTGGTTAGTGATCCAAAATATTTTACTGGACGCTGTGTCAACAAATGAAATAAAGGAAGGTTTGGAAATTTGACATGATATGTAAACAGAGCTGTACCAGGGCAGCTGTAAGGAAATACTTTCTTCATCCTCTTCGAAAGAGAACGGGAAAATCCAGTATGAAATTGCTAATTTTATTTTGGGATTCTTTTGCGTTGTCTGGAAACTATGGATCCGATATAATGCTGTCTTTGTGTAGTGTCTGTATGATTATGTTCCTGACAAATACTAACCAGGTAGGGTGTGGGTAGGCATGTAAGACCTAAAGCTTTGCTGAGTGCATACCTCTTCAATTTTCACATTTTAGGGGATAATTCCAGTTACAAAAGGTTATGGAGTAAATCTGACTGGGAGATGTCACACATCTTTTCTTATTTTTGCCTCTCTCTAATTTCTTGAATGTGCATGTCCTCTGTGGTAGGTGAAGTACAGGGGCATTGGTAGGCATTTGGAAATGCTCTGCAGCTGAACTTCAATGTAATATCTATAAAGATTTGTGAAATAAAGTACAAATGGTCTCTCTTTGAAGCATATGCAGGTATCCCCCAGTCGTTGCACATGCAACAGAACATAGAACTGTTATCATCGGGGAGATACCCGCTTGATTTTTTTGACAAACAAGGTAGCTTAAACTTTAAAGGATGAATTTAAAGATCAAGGAGTATATTAGTAGGTATATTAGAAAATATTGGGCCAACACAGTCCATTACACTGATCTGTCAGTGTACCTGTAATGCTGTACAAATAGCTTTTGTTTTCCTAATTTGTTATGTGTCTATAAATGTGTAACTTTAATTGTTGGTGTTCTTAAAAGAAACAGCTTTATCATGGATTTTTTTGACATAAGATTTTATGTGAGGAGTAGAGGGAGAAAAAGTTTTAATTTTTTACTAGCAAAGAAAACACAGCAAAAACTGTGATTAAAATTAATTTCTACTTAAACCCGATACCTTTTAATGATGAAGTTTCACATATAGTAGCTTTAATTTCCTAAAGGACTATAAAGAACAAGAATGAGAAGTAAATATGAAACAGAGCAAAGGATTATGATCACCATGTCTCCCTGTATAATTCATGTGTTTCAGGATATGACATTTCTGGATATTGGCAATAAGAGTTTGGAAAGACCATGTGGTGTTATTGCCTTTCAATACCTTTTCATCTTTTAAGAATAACAAGGTCCATAAGTAGGTAAGATGTGTGATATGTTTGTAAAGCAAATAGTTTACCACAACCAAAGACATCATTTTTTTCGAGTTTGAAGAATATGAAACATAAGCTGGAATATTTCACTTGGAACTCCTGAGTGTACTTTTACCCTCCTAAAACGTTGTGAATTTAACGAAGATCTGTGGCATTCTAAGGAATAGTTTCAGACTTTTGTTTCTGTTTTCAAGTGGTACTTCTTTCCTTTGGAGATGTTACCTGTAAAAAATGTTCTTGGGAGTGTTTTAAAAATGTAGCTTGTTCTCCTGTCTTGCACCTTTTCTAGTGAGTAATCCTGGTGGATGGGGTTCAGTAAATAACTCAGAAACAATATGGACTTGAACTCTGCTTTTTTGCAGGTTCTCCCACCATAGCCAGCCCCACAGCTTTCCACCAGCAGGCCTTTAAAGGACTTATTCCCACCTCTTTGTTTTCTAAGTACACATAATGCTAGCAATCAAAGGCACAATTTCAAATTCTTACAAGCACTTCATTACCTAAATTCCCAGTTAATGCACTCTTACGGTTGCCTTGCAGTGAAGGAGGAGCTGTGATGTTCCTAAAAGAGCCTCAGAGCTGTCAGGAGAAGGCAAAATCTTTTGCTCGGTGTTTAAAGACGCCTGTTCTCACTTTGAAATCACCACCTCTCAATCTGCATCCATTCCCTCCTTTCATCTCAGTTCTGTCTGCCTTGGCAGAGCTTGGTGTTGTAGATTCACTCCAGTAGTATTAGCTTTAAGTATTAGCTTTAAGTGCAACCCCCCATTATGTGGATTTTATTTTTGCATTCCTTTTCCTCTGTATTTGCATTTTCTCACTAATGTGACTGCACATCTCAAACAGTGTATTTCTGTTTTAAGTTTTTGGTTAAATAAGACTTTAGTTACCGACATTGTTTGCTTTGGCACAGAGCTCTGCAGCTTTTGCAGTTTGTAAAACGTTAATAAAGATGGTTCAACTAATTCTGTCAGAGAGCTGGAGTAACACATCTCAAATGACACTGTGCTGAGAATGCCTTAAATTCATGCCACTCCATGACAGGGTGCTATCAGATCTGATCTGGCAAACACTTCTTTGTAGCTTCTCCCAGGTTTGAATCTGTTTTTAACTGAGGCTTTAAAGTGTTTTAAAAACCACCTGCTAAAATGCATTGGTGGACAACTTAATTGTTTATTTATTTATTGTGCAGGAACAATACTAAAAATTCCAGATGATGAGAGGTGGTAGAAATCTGCAAGATCAGTCATGATGTGGAAACTTTTTGGAGCTTTGGAGTATTCCTTTGGATTGGGCATTTGAGTCTGCTTAATGTGAAGCCAAGAATGTAAGCCTTTAAATTTAAATGTTGTGCTGCCTTTCAGATGTAGGTCATTTGTCTTCTGCTGTAATATTATTCATTAGTTACTGTAAAAAAATTCCTTGGAGTTACTGTTACTCTTGTTATCCTTTCTGTTTATGCTGTGAAAACTCTGTTGATATTCCCAAATACTTGCAAAGTGATAGAATCCTTTGAAGTTTTTGCATCTTTCCCCAAATACAGTGATCTGTTTGGAGATTTTTTTACCCTTCTGTTTTGTTTTGCAGTCTTGAAGATTGAAGTTCAAATTTCTCTCTTTATCTCCCACATTATTTTGAATTCTTTCTCATCCTTGGTGTCAAGACACCATTCAGCCTTCAAACTTGGCTAACCTTTGCTTGCCAACAAGTAATTCGTAAGATTTCTCGTCCTTCTGGATGCCCTATGGTAGACCCAAACTGCCTGAAAGAGCTCAGCTCCACAAAGAGTCTTTGCTTTTAAAATAGTCACAGTTTACTTCCATTTTATACTTTTTGAAAGATCTCTTGTAATTCTGAGTGTGGAAGATGCCATGTGTCAGAGCACAGTATCATAGTGACTTGTCTGTCTAGCCCGACCAAGGCCTGTGGAAAACAGTTTCAGAACTAGCAATATTCAGAAATAAAACCACCTTCTGCTTGTCTTTTGTGCTCACTTCCATTGCTTGCTGATACAATCTCTGCTTTTGTGTTGCCCTGTTTCATGGTACTTTAATGCTATTGGGACTGTTTTTAAAAAAAATAACTTATTTTGCTTTTGCCTACTGTTTTTCTGTAGTTTCACTCAGGTCTGATGGAGACTTGCTTCTTTTAGTTTTGATATCACTTGAGCAACAAAGTCTTCTTCATAATCAGTCCCAGCTGCCTCATGACAGTGTCTTTCATCAATCTTAAATAAATTCTCTGAACAGAAAAGATGAACATCTGGCTCATCACTTTAGCAGGATGAAATATGTCATTCTCACGTCTATGGTGTGATGCCTGATGTAGAGACAGTCTTTTGTTGCTGCTAATTTGTCCATATTTATCTAAATAAGTGATAATGATCATTCTGCAGGAAAAGCTAGCTCTCAATTTCCCTTCTCACAGAAGCTTTATGTGAAAGGAATAAGTAAAATATTGGATTCTAATTGCATCCTCTTATAACCAATGAGTGGTAATTTGATCAGATGGACCATAGGCCGTCCTTTATTCTCAAGAATAAATAAGCAGAATAAACTACAAGGAACTGGGTAATGCTCTTTTGCCAGGTTTCATCAGCTCATGACAAAATGAGATGCAGTTGCCTGGTGGTGTAGCAGGGCCAGGAGCTGGAGTTTAACCCTATCTTAGTTTCCACATCACGGTGCCACCTAAGAAGTAAACTTAGAGCTTCCCTTTCACTTCCCTGAACTTCTGCTGCTCCACGAACAATGACCCTTCGTTATTCCTGTTTCAGTCTTCCTCTGCTTTCTTCTGCTTTGTTTTCTGCCTGTGATTTTCTTTTTGCATGCCCAGGAGATGGGGTTGTGTGGGTTGGCAGATGGGGAGAGATCTTGGTCTTTAAGATACAAATTTACTCCAGCCTCAACATCCGAGAGTGCCCCGTGCAAAAAGGAGCAAACGTTCACCCCAGGCAAGGCATCCTCAGCACAAGGAATCCACTGCTGAGAAGAGGCACGGAACAGAACTGGAAGAGGTCATCAGACACATCTGTGAAAGTGTTTACATGACAGAATAAATTAGAAAAAACATAACAAGGCAAGCCCAGCAGGAAAACACTGAGTTTGTATTTCGTTCTTGTCTCCGTCTCAGGTTAGAGGAGAAAGGTGGCCTCTGACAGCAAAGGCAAAGGCACGATACTCAAATTACAAATTTGTGCTGTTATGTTTTCTAATGCACAAATACAACACTTCACCACGTTTCGGTGTGGAGGTTTTACTGCTTAATCAAAGGCTGTCATGGAGATCATCAGGTTTCTAACAAACTGCAGAGGGTGTGATCAGCGAACTGATGAGCTGAACGCAGGTGTTTGGAACAATTGCCCTTTGCTTGCTTTGTTGTGGTGACAGGATTTGTATTTTGTGCAAGAACTTTCATAGATCTCTCTTGAGAGTTTCTCTGTGCCAGCAGTTGCACTGTGTGCCTTTTCTCAATAGCACATTGCACGTGTTTGGTGTGGCTGGTTCAAGAAGCATATTTGCTCCATTTTGTAAACTCAAACTGGCTAAGAGCTCTTTCCAATCAGCTGTGAACATGCTGTCCTCAGCTGGCAGCTCTCTCATTTGTGCTAAGGAGCAGGATGAAATGAAACTGCAGTGATAAAAACATCAAGACAAACTATTTTTCCCTTCCATATAACTTTCTCTCTTCTTTGTCTTTTCTCCTCTTCCATGATGTTCTCTCTCTCACCTCCTCCCTATTTCATTTTCGTTTCCTCTTAGGTGTTACAGTAGAAGATATGAAGGTGTTGTCCTTCAGAACCAAAGAACAGACACAGAAGAAGGAGGAAAAAGGTGCTATAACTCTTTTTGTTTACATACATAAGTATACATATAAATTTTTAATTTTTTGCTTTTTCCTTTTCCTTGGAGATCTGAGCAGAATAAAAAAAAAGTGATATATATATATATATATATATATATATTGCATAGATACATAAGATATAGTGGGTTTTCAGTAGCTTGATACCATGTTTGTGTGTTTAATACCTACACTCACTGCTCAGATACCATCTTCCTCATGATAAAGGTGGGAGCTTGATGGCCAGTTCTCACTCTGCTCTGATTCAAACCCATGTTTCCCTGGGTGTTAGTGCACACTCTGGGTCTTGGCATTCATTTCTTCGTGTTATTTGGGCATAATTTTTATGTATTACACGTTAGAATTAATAATATATTGACTATGATTAATTAGCTACTAGTGTATTTGTTATTTCTAAGAGACATGATGGATAGTTACAGAGTTTAGGGTACTTCTGTAATAGAAAATATGAAGCAATATGGTGCTGTGCTGAAATAATATCCTGAAACAATGCAAACACCTGCTTCCTTCTAACTGTGAAAAAAGCATGAATTATTTTGTTTCTTTGATCTTTGATTTCAGTGCTCTGACCTGATGTTGGTTCAATATGTTAGAGTAGATACTTCTGAAATGATTGAAAATTGCTTCAGAACGTCTCCAAGTAAGCCTTTCTCTTTGCTTGAGACTGAAGAAGCATTTTCTATTTCTCACACACAAATCCCTGTACATATAATCTCAGTCTGAGGAGAAATTAATGATCCCTCTTGTTCCTCCAAGTCTCAGACAAATAGTATATTGTAATACTGGGAGTCATATCTGATGTCCACTTAAAATTAGGGAATCATTTCAGAAAGGAAATTCAGCTGGAGGATGCAATTTTTCATGTTTTATATTCCCTTTCTTAGGATCAGAGCAGTAGTTCTAAATAAGTAGGTTTTTTTGGGAGAAGTGCTATTAATTTATTAGTAAAATAACAGTCTGTGCACCTGACAGGTATTTCCTATTACATGTTGTGAAGGGAATCTTTGCATAACGTTGATTTAGGATCATTTATGCGGGAGGACAATTTTAAAACGGTAGAATTTCAAGAAAGATTCAAAGGACTCACAGTAAAAAACTGGGCTCATTTACTGAATTCTGTGCCTTATTACTGGCCTGAGAAGTGGAGGGTAGGATTTGTCATGGCTGGAGAAACCTCCACTCTGTCAATGAATTGAGATAACGAGGTTCACACATCTCGTCTCTGAAAGAAGTAACTGGATGCAGATGGAATTAATCTTTCTGGTACTTCAGACTGCATTCACAGAGCCTGAGCTGTACAGCCTGACCCACCTGCTTTAAATGGCTGTGAGAAAACTGTTTGTGGATTATTCATTGCCTGGAAATTCATCTTATGGAAGTGGTCTATTCAATAAAGGCATTAGGATAAACCAATTAACACCTCAAAGCCTAACGAGCAACAAGACCAAACCAATTATTATGTCATTAATTAGTAAGGATTAGACTAAGAGGTGATAAAGTGCTTTTCACCTGCTTATCATGACACCCTCTGTAAACTGGCATCGCTGTTCCTGAGGGAGACACTGCTGTGCTGAAGGTTGGTAGCATTAAATGGGAAATAAAACACGATTCTGCTGGGGCCCAGTCCTGTGCCCTGGGCAGAAATAGCCCAATTACACTGTGACCTTTTCTAGGAACATTACTGAAACTAATCTTATGGATTGCTGCTGCAAAAAACGTTTTGACTTAATAAAACTATTCCATTTTGAATTTTTTTTTTTTTTTTTTTTTTCAATCAATAACGTTTTGTTTCCAATGACTGTAAAATTACTGTTCAGCCTTGGTCAGAATATTCAGCAGTGGAAAATTGATCTTTCATTTATTTCAGAATAGTTTCAAGGTGTCACGAGTTGACATGGGAAACCCAGATGTTTTTAATTCTGAAAATTAAGAAATAGATTTTGAACAGGAAAGTTATCTTGTTAGATGTGCATCCTCTGGAAGGAGGATAACAGAACATTCCCCAGTTCTCTTCCAGGCTGTAATTTATATAAAAAGATGAGCAGAAACAGTTTTGGGGCATCTGTGCAGAGCCTTAGGAAGATCTTGAAGAAACCAACTATTAAATCCCCTATCAAACCGCTCAGAGTAAATCAGATAATTTGCCTTCTTCATATCCTCTCTTAAATATATATAAGGGGAACTGCAAAAACAGCTTAGCAAAATATGGTCTCAAAAATTAAGACAATAGTCAGGAAATGCTGACTTTAATTTCTGCAAAGATGTCTTTTTTTAAAAATTTATTTATTTATTTTTTTTTTACCCAGCTCTGTGTGCTGTGACACCCTTGCTTGCCATGTTCAGCAAACAACAAGCTGGAATTTCCACACAGGTGTGGTGGAGGAGAGCACTAAACCTGCAGTTGTGGTGGTAGTTTTTGATGATCCACACAAGACCCAAAGCAGGAAACTTT
This sequence comes from Lepidothrix coronata, assembly GCF_001604755.1. Taxonomy (NCBI): domain Eukaryota; kingdom Metazoa; phylum Chordata; class Aves; order Passeriformes; family Pipridae; genus Lepidothrix; species Lepidothrix coronata. Next base: position 878,285 of record NW_016690294.1, read on the forward strand.
GCAACCTCTCTCAGCTCTTGTGAAGTCAATGGGAGCCACTGTGGGACCTGGGACAGAGGGAGAGCCCTGCCCTCCTTGGATGTGAGTGTTCCTCTGGAAAAACCCTGTTTACAAATGAAGTGCACGGGGATTTTTTTCCTGACTGCTTCATTCAAACAAGGTACGTGATATTTCTCTCATAAATTTGAGTGGGAACCTGCTGTTTATGAATATGTGCGATTTTAAAGCAAAGACTGTTAAAATAATCTCACTTATGGGTCACATGGTGTGGACAGACACAGATCACTTCTTTCCTGCTCTCTTGGTGCCTTCCTTATATCTGTGCAGAAGCTGGGCCAGTGGCTAACACAGGATTTTTCAATGAGTTGACTCTTTATTGTGCTTCCCAGGAAGCAGCAGTCTATAAATACAGATTCAGCTACAGGTCAGAGACTGTGCCTGTGGAGTCTGTCTCTCTCGCTGTGTAAAATCCCTTGGGTGTAAGGTGGAAAAAATGACCAGTGGGCTGCTAGGATTGCCTGCTGTCCTGCTGAAGGCTTTGGAATGTTCCCTGCAATGGAACCAGGGAATGCTGTAGTCCATATGTTGTGTTCAGGAGCAGATAGAGCAAGATGTGGCAACAGCTGTGAGGGACCAAGACTAACCAAACATATTGCCATGAACTCTGCCCTTTAGGATCCTGATGGAATAGGTTTAATCCGAATTTTCTGTGAATTTTCTCCTGTGGGGTGATATCGCCAAGCTTGATCTTTAGAAACAGCATCCGTGATGTACCCTTTAGATGTTACCTTTAAGATGTTTGCTGTTTGATTCAAACAGAAGAAAAAAAGAAGTTAACCCAGTCAGCTAACCTGAGCAGTTTTTTCTCCCATGTCTGTGGAAAAGGGAAAAAGTAGAACATTCAAACATCTGTTTTAACATGCTGGAGAAGGAGAGGGATTTATGTATATAAAGCTTGTGCTATCATGTGCCTTGAAAGGCTCACTTGACCATTTTAAGTAACACTTGAGTAACATTTCAACAAAATATTTTCCAGCTGTTATTTCTGTCTCTTCTCTTCAAAATGTTATTTCTAGCAATATTATTCTACAGTTCTGTTGTAGTCGCTGTGAATACCTCTCACATTCTGCTTCTGCAACTTTTCATTTTACCTACTGTTTTTTTTTTTCCCTTGGAAATCACAGAATAATGTAGGTAGGAAGAGACCTCAGGAAGTTGCTTGATCCAAACTACCAGTCTAAGTAGGTCTAACTTTATATCAGGTTGCTTAGGGCCTTGCACAGTCAAATTCTGATCATCCTCAAGGATGGAAATTGTGACATTAGTGTAAAATGCTCTTTGATTTCTGTGGTGTTGGGCTGAAGGTATTTTAGCCTGAACTCAGCATTCAGATGGTTACCAAAGTTGGGTTTTCTGTGGCAAATCTGTGGCTTGGTGTAGACCTCAAAAAGAAGTTGGATTTTCGTAGCTGTGTAGCCTCAAACAGCACTCAGGACTCAAACAAGGGATGTTTTCCTGTAAAGGAACAATTGGGATTGAATCAGTTCATCACTAATAAATAGTTCACCAGTATTGCTGTGTAACCCACTGATACCAGATTATTGTGACCAGCCAGTTTTGATGCAAATCTCAGTACAACAGTTCTATTTCGTGTTTGAAATTTGGTGACTTCAGTTTCAATGGGATATTGTTGTAACTTTGAAGAGCATCCTCGTGTCTCTGTCCTTTAACTGGCAGAAATTAACTTCAAAAATAAGGTTAAATGTATTGAATAGCAGGACTCTGCCATATAATACTGTAAAAATAAAACCCTTTAGGATGTGCCCTTTTTATTTCTTTTTTACTTTTGGTAGAATGTATGCTTGTTGTGGACATCTGTAAGGATTTCAATGCAGTTATTTTACTTCCTGAAAAGAATATTTTAGCCCAGATGAATAGTTTATTAAGAGTTTATTTCTACTGGCTGAATTTACACATCTGAAATTGTTTTAACACACATTTTAGCTATATAAGTACTAATATATATGGAAATGCATATAGGATATTTAGATTTAATAAGTCTTTTTCTACTAAGTTACCATAAATTTTCATTAATGCATACAGTTCCCCTAAACTAAGCTATGATAATATATCTTTTATAGAAGAACTAAGGTAAATTTTAAACACATTTAAAATGTTGCTGTGCCACTTCTATGTTACCATAAAGGAAGAGATGGCAGAATAACTTCAGACACAGAATCTAATTTTTGTGAGATCTTTGTTCTTTCAAAATCACAGGACACGATGTTTCAAAGGTAAAACACAAATTTTACTTTCTCGTGTCCGTTTTGGAGTTCTTTGTTTTCAGTGCTCTTTTTAGCAGTGGACGGGGTTCTGTGGAAACAATCTTATTTCTCAACATTTTCCCTCCTGGGAGAGTTTTACATCATCAGGGTGCAGTGAGGAGTGGGGCTGAGCATCCAACATCAGGAAACCCATTCAATTTTACTGTGACCTGTATTGTGGGAAATGTGTAGTCATCTTGCTTTCCTAATTTCTCTTTCCTGCTGGCTTCCTCCCAAACCTGATTTAGGAAGAGCAGATTCATCTGGAAATGTACTTTTTTTTCGTCGTTCTTGTTTTTGCCAAATTTTCAATTAAAAGTGTTCAGCAAGCCAAGAAACCTGCCTCCCCTCTCTGTTCCCCCCTCTTTTTTTTTATTTAATATTTATAACATTTTTGCTATTTGCAATATTTTTGTACTTGTATAGCCTCACTTTATGCATACACACATAAATATTTGAGAATATTTTCCGTGTAAAGGCTTGATAGGAATAGTTCATAGTTCATATTTTTTAGAGAGCAGAGGGAGATGCCAAAGTTCCTCTAATGGGACAGCTATGGAGTTTATGCAAGAACAAGATTCCAGTCCTAAAGAGCAGAGCAGGGCCTTAAATGTGGATCTCTTCCACTCTAGATGAACGAATTACCACGTGGAATATATAAATCTGCCTTATCAGGAATCTCTCTCTTTTAGGAGAAGGGATTTGACATTAATAAAGATCAAAACCTTAAAATCCATAGTGAATGATGCTCTTGTCCCTCACCAGCTGTACTTATTTTTTCCTCCTCCTCCCCCATAATTTGTTTTGCCCTTCCTAGGAAAACAGAAAAGCTTTTTTGAGGTAGTTCAGCTTCACAGTGTTGTTAAAAGCACTGCTTTAAACCCAAAGCATGTAATAAGTGCCTCAGGAACAGCCTGGGCATGGTGACTTTCACCGTTAAATGAGCAAAGGAAAATGGGATTTTTCACACACAAAAGAAAGCTGCATAAGTTAGACCCTGTCTGGTCTTGATTTGATCACTGAAAAGCTATTCAGGTATTCTCTGATCATTACTTGTTAGTTTTTAAGGTAGAATTAAGTCATATGAGCCACTGTGCTTCCTGTAGGAAACGAAGCATTTCCAGAGAAAAAAGACCTTAATGCGAATCTGACCTATCGCCCTTCTTAAAATGTTTAAATGAGAAAAAAGGAACCATGAACTCCTGTCATCTTGAAAATGTTTAGGGCTGAGATGTGCTCATGAAGCACTTTCTCTCTGCACCTCGAGGAGAAAGGGTGAATGGGCTCTTTGTGTCACCTCTGGGTGAGAACCCAGTGGTATTTATTGTAGTGGAAAAATGTCCACTGAGCAGGGAGGAGGGACGAATTTCCCCCTCACGTGTGATGTGAGACACGTTGGTTGACATCAAGGAACTTGCCACAAAAAAAGTACAACTAGGAAAAGGAAGGTAAAGAGGGAAAAAAAGGAGCTTGCTGGGACTGGCATTGTAACACTCACTGGTCAGGGCACAAAGGAAAAGGATTGCCTAAAACACCTGAGGCAAGTGAGGAGTTGCTGCTCTGCTTGAACACTCTTCCAAAAGATAGCTCATATGAGGGGTTCGGGCAAAGTAAGCGACATTGTAAAAATTTCAACTTGTTGTTTTATGCAGAAATAATTAAAAAGGACTAAGACTAAAAGTGTACACCCAGAATTAGACAGAGTTTCATTTGAAGCCCCGAGATTTTATGCCATAGATGAAACCATTGAATTGCCCATGTAGCCAGATGGAAGAGGCATACAGAATATTTGGATTTAATAAGTCTATGTCTACTAAGTTACTGTAAATTTCCATTAATGTATACAATGCTATGAGAACATATCTTTTATAGAAGAACTAAGGCAAATGATAACACGTTAGAAATGTTGCTGTGCCACTTCTGTGTTGCCATAAAGGAAGAGACAGTGTCTGCAGAGCAGTTTCACCTCTTGCACAGTTCGAGTGCCAGGTGGTAAAAGCAGTGTTGACACTGAAAGCAGGATGCCAGCTGGATTGCTCTGGTATCCAGCACTGCCTCGGGCAAAGGTGTGGGTTACACAGCTTAGTGTAAAGGCTTAAAAGCTCTGTGTTTAAATCTGTATATAGAGTTGTCTCCTGTTCTACGTAATGGATAATTGAATGAGTCTCTTGTCCAAAGTTCCTGGGAGCCCTCAGTAGGGAAATGCCCTAAAAATTCTACTTCTGTTCTGGAGACCTCTGTTTTCTTCCACTAGAAAATCCACGAATCCTTGAGGAGGTGAGGAGGAACTGGGTCCAAGGCTGCAGTCTGTCTAGGCTAGCCTTTATAAAAAAGGTTTAACTATTGAGTAGTTTGGGGAGTTAAGGAAGGAATCTGTGGAATTAGCATTTAGTGATGTAAATGAAAGGACTGAGAAGAGACTTTGAAAACTTAGCAATGTTCTGAAATTCTTCATTCCGTAAGATATCTGGAAAGTGCATGTTTTTGAAAGCAATTATTAAATTGATGTAATGATGATCCTTCTTGGGCAGCTGTTTAGCTCTGAGGAATGGTACAGAATACACTTGAAAAATGAGCCAGGAGCAGAGGCATGCGCTTCTCCAAATATTAACCCCAAAATATTTCTCTTTAAAACTCTGGTCTCTGGCTATAAGGAAGTTAGAACTGGAAACAGCAACTGTGTGTTTCAAGCTATTGGATTTTCAAAGTGCTTTTTGTTTTTCTGGCACAATTAAGTCACATCTCTAAACAGGTGAGAAGCTTCCTTTCTAAAGAGGAACCACACAGTGAAGTGCTGTACATTTTACTGTGAATACTGGATCCCAGAAAAGGAAATCACGGCAGTACTGGGGTTTCCACTAAGCTTTGCTAACACAACTCATAGAATCAGATCCTTTCTTATTACTGGCATTAGTATGCTGGGATTCTCTGATGTCTTTTTGAAGTTCAGTTTCTTTCAATCTTCCTGACTATGGATTTATCGGACAGAACAAAAAGCAGTCTGAGGCTGAACCTCATGTTTGGCAAGGGAAATAATTTTTCTATTAATCTTTCCCTCCTTCCTGTCAATTAATCTTCACCTCCAGTCTCCAGAGATGAGCAAATAGTGCTGTTTTATACAGATAGATCCAGGCACTTCACACAGCCACATCAAACAGATTTGGCACTAGAAACGAATTTCAAGCATCGTGGCTCAGCCACACCAGTTAAGAGTCTCCAAGAAGACATCATGAGCCCACTTTTGACCTGTTTTCTTTATTTCTGAAACTGGGCTGGTTCTTCTTCTTACTTCTCAGCTCTGGCACTCAAAATTGCATGGTGATCTACAGTGATACTTTGGTTCCCTCAGCTGCAGTGAAGAAATGCTTAGCACTCCCTAGGAGGACCTGCTGTGAGGAGCAGTGTGTTGTCCTTGCACCCGGAGCTCTGCAGGGTTTTAGTCTCACCTTTCTTAAAGTGCTTGTCAAAGGAGATTGCAAGATGTCTGTTGAATCAAACATTCACCAAAAATGATGCCTTTTATCTAATCATGGTCAGACAGGCAGCTAAATAGGTTAATGTGAGAACACTGAGAAAAGAGAGTCTGGGAAGAGAGTAAGGACATTTATTGCAATTTAGGAAGGACATCTTTGAAATATTGAAACCAGAGGGTTCCCTGCCTCCCATATTTGATCTACATTAAAGGTCTATTTCAATCTCAGATGTATTTCAAGGGTCTATTAAAATTGTGTGCCAGGAACTTAAGACAAAAATCTTCAGTACATAAAAGGAAAGACTTTTTTTTTTTTTCCTGTAACTGCCAGCCTAGCAAATTAATTTTTGGCCCTGAAAGTCAAATCATGCTCTTTATTTCTTTTTCATTACCAGTAACAAGTGGTCAGCAGGTCAAATTATGCTCCCACAAAAGTGCATAATCTGTTCTGATGGTCTGGTAGCATCAAAGCAGGAGCAAAACTGGGCTATCACCAGGCACCATCTCTGGTAGCACTGCAGAGTAAGAGATTCCCTGGAGGAGCAAAAGGCTGATACTCAGTGAAATGGGAAATGGTCTCAGGGCTACAGTGAACTTGTATGGCTATGTTTTTTAAGGCAAAGGTTAGGGAAATAACTGATGAGTATGGATGCTGCAGGAATACTGAAAAATAAGCTATGTTTCATACAGAGATGCATATATCTCCAAGGTTTTATTTTTGACTCTTCACATGCCATAAGCTAACAGTTGGTGCAAGGGCTCCTGGCTGGCAGCTCCAAGGGATGACTGCCTCAAAGGGACATTTCTGTTTAGTTCAAAACCCTCAAATATAAGTAGCCCAGCAGTTCCTAAGCTCTGCTTGCTTGCACTGCAGGTTCTGAGGAGGCTTTCATGGCCCCTGTCCAGAGTGTGTAAATCACATAAATGCTACTGTCAGCTGCTTCCCACAGCTGTGCCAGGTGCAGGGGCAGAGGAACCGGGAGCTACTCCTGGTTTATTTGTTCCCAGCATCAAAAGGATTTCTGTGATGGATGTTGCTGGAATGAATGCAACTGTACATTTCCGTGGACACAAGCCACAAAAGACCATCATACAAAGCCAGAGCATGAGGATATTTATATACATATATATATACATGCATATGAGTATATATATATATATATATATATATACACACACATATATATACTCATATATATAAATATATATATATATGTAACATTTATTCAGAGAAGTGAATATGGGAATAACAGTGCAAATAATTTTCAAGGAGAATCCCCTAAACAGCTTGTCATTTTACAAGACCTGAGCTTACAGGTGTTCACAAAGACATATTGTTTTAAGCTGGCTGATTGAACAAGTAAAACTTTGAAGATGTGGCTTTTTGGGTGGCAGACTGTAGTTTTAACACGTTTCAGTGTTTCTGAAAAGCTGTGATATTTTTCTCAGGAAAGCACAATAATCACAGCACACCAAGGCAATAGTAATAGATTTTATATAATATTTTGACAGGCTGAACTTCATTGAAGATTCAGTCAAGCCGCTTAATTTAGACAATCATTTTGGATTATGGTCTTATTTCAGCAGTGGAAGAAAACTGCAGGAGCTGGGATGCTGAAAGCTGCTAGGAATGGTAGAGGCTGTCTTAGAGATTTCTGGGTTTTATTTTTAAAATCAAAATTCCTGAGAATGGAATTTAATTTTTGATTGAAACTCATCTCTTAAAACAGGTCGAAAATAATGTCATAGGTTCTCTAAACAATTTCTTTCAGGTCAACCCCCTTTCCCGTTGAAAATTAAAACTCAGAATCAACTGAAATTTGAAACTATTTGTTTCTTTCAAAGAAAAAATAATGGATTTTAAAGAACGGAGGTATATTTCCTATTACTGGGACTTTTATGGATACTATTCTCAAAAAAAAGCTTGAATTAATTTAATTGCACTTTTACTTTCTTAAGTAATGCAAAAATTACATGGCACCATTTCAATTTTTATTTTATACTTTTCTGTAGCTGCCTTTGGTTTATTGTCCAGTTTGGCCACCACAGCTCACAGAGACAACCAGACTCATGCATACTTTAAACTTGGTCAAATACTTGTATATAAAATTATCCTCCCCATCCCTATTGCTTAATTTTGCATGCAGAGACTGGGCCCATTTATTTTGCCTCTTAACAGATGGCTGGGAACTACTGAAGAGCACATAAAGCCAAAGTTCTGTCTGTGCCACACCTGCCTCTGCAGCCAAGCAGCAGAGTGACATAAATTGGTCAGGATATATTTCAGTGAGTTGTTGTGCATGAGAGCACCAGGGAAGTGAGCAGCAGGCAGATGGTTTTGCAGGGACATCTAAGCTTCTGCTGTATGGACACTGCAATGTTGGTCCCTTGACATCAAAATTAAAAAAACGCCTTGATTTCTGCATCCAGTCTGTGAGTGGTTTGAAGAGTGGAAATCTTTTCCTGTGAAGATTTTCCTGATTTTCAGTCTCATTTCTTTGGTCCCATTCTGGGCAGAAGATACACAGTCCCATGTAAGGTTCTTTTTTTCTCCCATGAAAGAGCTGTCAACCAGGTTTTTTTCAGCGTGATGAATAGTTTCCAGGAAAAGCTTCTACATATTCATTTCTCTCAGGAAAAATAATAATAATAAAAATGATTCTTAAAGCTGCTGGACAGCCTTTTCCTCTTTTCTCCTCCTGTCCCACCTGGGTTACCAGAAGGAGTATGGCCCTGTCTGCCCTGCTGCTTCACAGCCTGTTGGCTCCTTGAAAAGTCACTGTGCAAGGGCTCTTCTTGCTGTTCATACCTCTGTGACACCTGTTTTCAAGGTTACATGAAGTCTATCACCAAAGAGTTTGCTTAGCAGTTAGTTCTAAAGAAGTCAGATGGAGAGCAATGCTGGAAGTATATTTTAAAGAAATCAGATGGAGAGCAATGCTAAAAGTATTATTTTTAAGAAATCACATGGAGAGCAGTGCTAAAAGCATTATTTTACATATCCATATCTGCAAATTAAAGCCTGGAGAACTTGCAGGATAGAAAACTTCAACCTGCTCAAGGGCACTACTGTTGAGAGGGTGAAGGAAGAATAAGTGGGGAGACTATTTTAGAGAAAAAGTAATTTAGAGAGGAGAAGCAGAATGGTGCATGGGGTATAGAAAAAGGAGGATTTCAGGGGGCAGTGAGGAAGTGTCACCAGTAAATTTTCTTTGCTGCAGTGAATAAGCCCAGTTCAGATCTAGAGCCAGACATGTTGTGCTGACATTGGAAGGAACCATTGCTTCATTGAAGCACAGCTTCTGTGGGGAATTGCTGGTTTGTTTCTTGCTTTGAATTTTTCCCCCCTCTGTGGTTTGCATTCAGAGTGATCCAAAAGCTCCAACTCAGACTCTGACAAACCAGAGGAGACAGGGAGCCAGGTTATTGATTGTAAGCATATGAGGGTGCTGAGTGTACTCTGAGTTCATGCAAACACACAGCTTGACTCATTGTGACTTACAAATCCATGGAAGAGCTTCAAGAACCCTTTTTTTTAAAAAAAAAGAAAAGAAAAAAAGAGAAAGAAAAACAATGAAAAAACCCAAGGCTAATTTTCAGATTTGCTGTGAAATCCAGGAAAACGTCTTTTAGACAGAGATTTGGGAAGGAGATGCTGGAGAGCAGTGCTGGGAAAGGACCCTGGGGGTGTCCTAGTGGGTGCCAGTTGTCCCTGAGTCAGCAGTGCCCTGGCAGCCAGGAGGGACATCCCTGTCCTGGGGCATCAGGGAGGGGATTGTCCTGCTCTGCTCTGCTCTGCCCTGGGGCGGCCTCACCTCAACATTGGGGCAGTTTGGGGGGACACAATGAAAGGAAGATCTGAAGCCATCAGAGAGAGTGTCCAAAGGAGGCAACGAGGATGGGGAAGGGCCTTGATTTGAAGCCGTGTGAGGACACTGAGGGCACTTGGTGTGTTCAGCTGGAGCAGAGGAGACTGAGGGGAGACCTCAGTGCAGTTCCAACTGCCTGGGCAGGGGCAGAGGAGGGGCAGGGACTGAGCTCTGCTCTGGGGGGACCAGGGACAGCACCCAGGGAATGGCTGGAGCTGTGTCAGGGCAGGCTCAGGTTGGATCTCAGGAAAAGGTTCTTCCCCCAGAGGTGGTTGGCACTGACCAGGCTCCCCAGGGCAGTGGGCACAGCCCCAAGGCTGCCAGAGCTCCAGGAGGGTCTGGATGATCCTCTGGGGCACAGGGTGTGACTCTGGGGATGGGCCTGTGCAGGGCTGAGGGTTGGACTGGATGATCCTTGTGGGTCCCCTCCAACTCAGCATGTTCTGGGATTTCCTAGGAGACTTGCGCTTTATCAATCAAAGGCCATCCTCTGCTGAGGGCTGGAGAAGCGTGCTGCTGCTGTGTGTGTGTGTGTGAACTAAAATGCTAAGGAAAATGTGCAGCCTTTGGGTTTGAGTTCAGTACTGGCAGAGCTCAGTAGGTCCAGTAGCTGCAGTAACAGTGCCAGGAGAGAACTGCAGGAGAGGATGCTTCCTCCATTCTACCCTTTGCTGGATAGTCACTAAGTCAAGGAAGAATACAGAGCTAAATCGACTTTGGTCTGATATATGGACATTGTTTAATGCTTGTGCTTCTTTTGGTATTCCAAACTCTTTTATAGGTCAGAAATTTAAGAGCTCCTGTGCCGTGACAATATCGTGTTTTGGTTCCTAGGAGTTGTACAATTTTTTTTTCCTTAGAGAAGGAGGGAATTAGATTTCATTCCTCATAGAGAACTCTTAATTTGCATTATTGGCATCAGTCAACATCTTCAGCAGTTTAAAGGGGATGAAAAACTACACTGATTGCGTTAAATGATAACTGCTGTTTAGCTATAACTGGTTTTGGCAGGTTATCTGTCTACAAAGAATTATTTCTGGTTTTACAGTTATAAAATTCATTGCTCTTTAATGTGATACAATGCTTTCCTTTTGCATTCAAATTATGTGTTGGAGTGATAATCAAGATATAATTGTTTCAGTGTGTCTTCAATACTTCTGCTGAGTTTTCTGGAGCTGCTCAAGGATGCATCTTTCATCTTTTAAAGAACTGCTGCATTATTGGGCCTTTTCTCATACCTCACATAAGCTTTTCATTGTACTGAATGATTTATGATCAGTAATCAGCCACACAGATGTTGCCAACAAATATATTGCTAAAGATTAGCATTGCTGGCTGAATTATCTGCATTTTAGCTGCAGGCTAAAATGATCAGAGATGAGTTACAGACTGGAGTTGGAGAGGGTGGAACTGGCGGGTTTGGCATCCCCAAAACCTCAGCGCTCAGGTCCATTTCCCCTGTTAAGCTCTACATGTCTAGAAAGGATGAAAAGACCTGCACTTTCTTTTCTTGCCATGGAAAACAGAGAAGACCTAAAGTTTGCCCCCCACAGTGTGGAATTAGAAACAACAAAACATTCTCAACTGAAATTTGTAATGATTTCTCTTTTTTTCTTTTTCTTTCTCCCCCAACTGTGCTTGTTGTCACCATTTTGGAGCACTGGAAGCCCTCAGGAAATAGGCATAACTGACTAATACATGGACCATAAATTGTTGCTGCTCTTTTATTTAAGAGACACGTTTGAAGTGTGATTGGTACCCTGTCCTGTTCTAGGGTAGTTCTGTGTTGCAGCAAATCAGCATCACATTGTCTTGAAACGATTCCACCTCAGCTGGGCTGAGACAGGACTGTCCTTCATCCTGCTGGCACTCCTTGTTGTGGCCTTTTAAAACTTTGAACATGTTTGGTCAGGAAACTAGGAGGTTTCTAGGCAGAAGACTATGTAGATCTTTAATTCTTTGGCCTGCTTTGAATCATCTTGAGCTAACCTTTCAGGAAGTGCTATTACAGAAAGCCCCCAACTCTAGACCAGCAGAAGCCCTAAAAAGAGAGACACCCGAGCCCTGTCACTAGAGCTGAAGGCTGCAGAGGGTCCCGTGGAAGCCAGAGGCTGAAAGAAACAATTCAGTTTCCTTCCTTGACATCCCTGTGCCTGATCATGCAGCTTTTGGGTAGAAAACACAGGAAATGAAACATTGCCAGGTCAAATATGCCTGCAGAAGCAATACCAAGAATCCTTGAGAAAACAAAGACAAGAAGAGATGCAAAATATCCTGATGGGAGAGCGAGGAGGAGCTCTGCTCTCCTGGCATCTGACCTGGTGGCAGCCAGCCCTTGTGATGGGGAAAAGACTTTTCTCCTGATACAACTGACTTTTTTACAGTGCCACAGGTGTGCTGGGTCCTGTGCCACAGACTGAGCCTGAAGCAATGGGGCTCCCCTAGAGCCTGTGAATTTGACAGATTCAGGATTTTTTACTTTATCTTCTGCTAACAGAGGAGAAATAGGCTATATATATATATATGTATATAAAAATATATAAAATATAGTGAAACCAGAATATTGCAAGCTGTGCATCATAAATAAGTCAGGGATATTGTGTACCATAGCACAGACAATATACCATGAGGGCCATCTTGTGGTCAGAGAAAGTTTATACTCTGTGAGCATAGGAAAAAAAATCTCAGAAATTTATCCTATACCTGAAGATACTGTCAGCTACATCATAATTCTTAGAACCACTATATGGTTTGGGTAGGAAGGGACCTTAAAGGTCACCTGGCTTTGACTCCCCTGCCATGAGCAGGGACACCTCCCACTAGACCATGTTGCTCCAAGCCCCATCCAGCCTGGCCTTGGACACTTCTAGGGATGGGCATTCACAGCTTCTCTGGGCAACCTGTGCCAGGGCCTCACACCCAAGAATTTCTTTCTAATCTCTAAATCTCTTTCAGTTTAAAGCCATTACCCATTATTCTATCACTATAGGCCCTTGTGAGAAGTCCCTTTCCAGCTCTCTTGGAGCCTCATTTATCTACTGGAAACTGATATTAAGGTCTCCTTGGAACCTTCTCTTCTCCAGGCTGAACGATCCCAGCTCTCTCAGCCTGTCCTCCTGGGAGAGGTGCTCCAGCCCTCTGAGCATCTTGGTGGCCTCCTCAGGACTCTCCAGCAGGTCCGTGTTCCCCTTGTGCTGGGAGCCCCAGAGCTGGATGCAACACTCCAGGTGGGGTTTCCTGAGGGCAGAGTAGAGGGGCAGAACCTTCCTTGACCTGCTGTCACATGCTCTTGGTGAGTTCAGGGTGCAACTGGCTTTCTGAGCTTCAAGGGCACATTGCTGGGTCATGTTGAGCTTCTCATCCACCAAGAATCCCAAGTCCTTCTCCCCAGGGCTGCACTCGATCCATTGTCTGCCCCATCTGTATTTTGGTTTGGGATTATCCTGTCCCAGATCTAGCACCTTACTCTTGGCCTTGTTGAACTTGAGTTTTGCACAGGCCCACCTCTCAAGCGTGCCAAGCTCCCCCTGGATGGCATCCCTTCCCTCCAGCGTGTCGAAATTAGAAATTGGTGCTGATGGCTTTTAATGAATGGAACTGCTCTGCTGCTTGTCATTAATCAGGTCATTAATCCTCAAGTGGCTGACAGCAGGGTTAGCTGTGATCCTGTGCCAATAAACAAAATACTGTGTTCCAAGGGTTGGAAGGCTGTTGCAGACTAATAACTGGAGTCAGAGTTTTCCCTTGATGAATTTTTTATGCCTGTTTGCTTTGGAAATTTCTTTCATCCTCTACATTGTATAAAAGCTTTTTGAAATCCACAGATTAAATACCACCACAGTGCTAGAGTTAAGAATGCTATTAGTTATTGTCAAGTAACAGTTCAAACCAAGAATCAACATCCTTTTCGTGGTTATCATACAACACTCTGTGTGAGATAGATTCCTCAGCTGTGCAGCTCTTTAGTTCTACATCCCTGTGTTCTATGTGAAAGGCTAAAAATACTGAATTAAAAGGAAGCCTGTCCATTCAAATTAAATGTGTTATCCAACACAGACATGGAAAGTTGAATGTGATCTTTTCTGTATCACCTGATCCACAGTCAGAATTACTCCATTTCCCTTTTACTTTTTTTTTGTGTTTCCCAGTGAATCCAGATGCCTCCCGAAGAACCCAGGAACTTTTCTTTACTGCTTCTCTAATGGGAACTGTCTGCCAGCAGTGCTGGGCAGGCACAGCTTTGCTTAGTTTATGGGACCATGATCCATGGTCTATTAACCAGGCTTTTTTGGTTCTAAAAGAGGTGTGTTTATGAAAAACCAGTCCCACCATCTGGTACCATTGGCTGTAGGTCTGCTGTAGATCACTCACAGTGAAGAAATATTTTTCTCATTTGTCAGCCAGCCTTTGTCCACACACAACTGACTTTCCTAATAACATTAAGTGTTCCTTATTGTACCGTTTTACTGCTACTTATGGATTATTTAATTCTTTTAATGGCTCTGCAATGGTTCATTTGCTGTCTAAAATTATTCTTTAAAGTACTTGTGCAGATGGGGAAATGCAGGGTTGATTCCTCCTGCAAGGAGCTGTTGATAGATTCAGAGATGCTGGCTGCTGAGCACTGCTGTAAATATTCACTATCTCAGCTCTGCAGCCTTTTCCTCTTTGTGGGGTGTTTGGGAATATCTGATAGTGCAGGATGTAAAAGCAGAGCCGGGCAGAGCTGCCTTCAGCTTTCGAATGAAAATGACTGATCATAAACCCCGTATTTTAATGGCATTGCCTCTCCCAGGAATATTTGACAGTTAAGCCAGCAAAGTCCCGAGCAGATTTGATGGCCCAGGCGTACCCACAGGTCGTACAGGCTGTCATTCCCTGGCAGTGTGTGTGCTGGTTCCCAGAGTCCCGGTATTACAGCTTCCCGTCCATCTCCTCAGCAGCGCTCCCAGTGCCTGCCCTGGAGACACGGGCTGTCCACCCCCGCCGGGAGCCAGCCCAGGAGACACCTCACTGGCAAGGAGGTGTCAGCAGCAGCAGCAGCTCCTCAGTGACACCTAAAGAAAACGCAGGGGGGAAAAAAATACTCCGAGGCAAGTTAGTTTTGGAGGTGAGATAAGGAAAGGGTTTAGTTTGTGTCTAGGCATAAAGATCACAAGACGCACCTTCTGTGCCTGAGATGTTACAATTTATAATACTGCCCGACCAATCCAAGTTTTGTCCATCCCAAAGCTTTTGCCCTGGTCCACCCCCTGGGAATTGGGTCTGGGGGCTTTTCTTCATCATCTTCATCTTCTTCAGAGCGCAAAGGGTACACGGTCACCTGGTTTCTGACCATGTTCTGTGGTTCAGGCCAAGATATGAGTGTTCTCTAGACAGCATAGGCCTTGCCTTGACAAGAGACTAAAACATTTTCTACTGGAATTCAGGTGTAGAATTGATATGGGGAACATAGAATGGGGTGATGGGGTAGGGAATGTGTAAACTACCATGCTAAAGGGTGAGGAATAAGGGCTGCTGCTTCTAAAATCTACTTCTACCTATATAACTACTTATAAAGCCTATAAAATTAGAAAAATAAGAAAAAAACAGATGGACCTTACGGCATCATCAGTTACAGCTCAGCTGGCCTCGTTGTTGGGAGCGTGGTGGGATAAACCAGCCTGGCTCCTGGATGTCTGCTCCCAGGGGGAAGCACAGTCACCTTTCCAGGAGAGGAAATGAGAGAGCAGCATCAGTGAGGGTGGCACACGTGTCTCCTGTGTGTGTGTGTGTGACACTTTCTAGCTCTTTCTGTGCGGGGCTGCAGCCGTGGTGCTTTCACAGTGCCCTCTGCTGCGTGCTCGTGGTTTGAATCACGGCAGAGCCCTTTGTCTGCTCTGCATCAGTTGGGAAAGTAGGTGCTGCTCAGTGGGCCAGACCTCAGCACTGAAGGTGTCCCTGACACAGTAGAAGGATTGTGAGCTGAGTTGTGGCATTTAAATGTATTCAAGAATTTTTAAAAAACGAAAGGCTTTCTTATGTCTATCTGGCAGATCACGGAAATATTTGAACGTAATTAGAGATCCTGGTGAGCTTTCATGTGATGCTGAGTCACTGAGGCTCTCTGTTACAGGTGGAGTACACAGCCATGTAGAAAGCACACTGGATATAGGTATACTATTAGTGTACGCAGCACACTTTCTTATGTTCTTGAATTGCCTGGTAAGGAATAAAAATAATAAGAAAAAACCCTTAAGAAATTGAGATTAGAATTAGTTCAAATAAATATTTTTCTCTAGATGAAAGCACACATATCAATATAGATAGATAGATATGCATATATGCAAAGTTAATTGACTTCTTCCCCCTGCAACAATCAAGATTCTTCAACTGCAGAACACCTGGGTCCAAATTTACTCGGTACTCTGTCAGCATAGGTGTGTGTGAGACCCTAAGGGGGCATTTTGTCATACTTCTGCAGCTTTTGGAGGGGTAAAGATCCTTGAGTGTGAGGTCAATTTGCAGGACTTGGCTTCGTGGTGACTTTTGTCTGTCTAGTCGGACTTTTCCCCTGCAGGTGGAGGAACCTGATTGCAGTTTTCTCAGGCAACCTGTGCTGAGGGATGAGGACTCAGTGGCCCTGGGTAGTGCAGCAGCCACCTCTGAAACCCTTTGGGTGTGAGGGGAGCTTGATGTGACTGGACTGTGCTGCTGAGTTTTGTGTCTTGGCTGGGGGAGAGGCAATGCAAGAGGCTGAGTCCCCTTTCTTTCTAATCCCCTGGGATTATCTACTACCTTCTGCTTTTTCATTTGACTGGGAGGGTGGCAGAATGTAAGTATTTTTCCCACTTGATCATTTCCATTTCTGATAGCATTTGTAGTAAGTGGTGAGCACATAAAATTACAGCTCTAGTGGGTGAGAAAGCTGCTTGCTGCAATTGAAGTGAGACAATTAGACACTTGACTACAGACTTTGGTGCTTGCACAGGAGAACAGAATAAATGAGACATGTCAGGAATGATTCTGACTCCACACCCAAAGCTTTGGGTGAATCTTGCCAGATCTCAGGCCAGATGTTTAACCCTCCCATCTTCTTATGACATTGCCACTTGTTAATAAAATGTCCCCACTTAAAGAAAATACAAGCTTTTTCAGCCCGTGACTGTGCTAAATGCTGTCCTGTGCTGAAATATTTCAGAGGGTTTGGTCTGTTCTTTGGAGGGATTGTAGCTGCACTGCCTTCCTCCTTGTAGGGAATAATTACCCCTTTGCAAAACAATACAGTTAAACATCCATCTAATACTATCTACTACACTCTCTAACAAAAGCCTCAGCATATTTTCATATTAATAGCAAAAACCATTGAGCATTGTTCCTTAGTATTAAAATGTTAGCAAAGGTAAGAAAAATTAACGCTGTCCAATGCATGAATGAGGCCTCATCAAATTAATTGCTGAAATCTGGTTAATACTGATATTTTTGATTGTGCCACAGCTGGCTTATATTTTACGTAAGGATGTAGTTCAGAAATGGTTATTGGAATTGATTAATTATTAATAGTTGCTTTTACAAAAGCAGACTGTAGTGTTATTTATTACAAATAACATACAGACAAGCAAATCAGTATCAACAATGTATGTCTGTACCTAGTGGTTTATATTGATTTACTTTTAGCTCTCAGGAACTGAGAAGTATCTATGTATAAAGCATGCTTTTAACATTTTAATTAATTAGTTTATCTAAACCAGTAATATAAAGTGGGACCCCATGGCATTGGTGCTGTCTGGTTTATTATCATCCTGCCACCTTTTTGGCAAACAATGCACAGATTTCATGCTGTAATAACTCCCCTTGGATTAGCTAAGGAGCAAGAGGAAGGGAAAAGAGAAAGGTTATAGAATGAGTGCTATGTTTGCAACTTGTGCTCACTTTTTTGTCCCCTGTGACAGTATGGGTTTGATGTAATATTTAAATACAAGCAAAGCAAAGTCATTGATACTATTTCTTTCTTGTGCCATGATCTATTTAGGCTGAATTCTGTTGACAGCTGAGTAACACTGTTACCTGCCAGTATGATTACAGGCAGTGTCCGCCTTCATTTTCAAATCCAATTTGCATTTAATAAAATGAAAGATGAAAGCAACCTGGCTGAAAGTGCATCATCAGCACCTGCTTGCTGAATAATGGATTTGAAAGACTGGAAAGAAGTCACCAAACTAGTTACAACGTTGGAGTGAATCTAGGTCAGAGAAACTTCAGCATGACTTATTGCAAGCTGGTGGCATAAATCATCCAGGAGAGTCCAGAGAAGACCAGCTACCAGGCTTATTTATTGTACAGGAGATTGGCATTAGTGAGCTGGAGGAGCAGGAGGCATCCACCTGGGATCAGGTAATGGCGTGTCCTTCAAAGTGATGGTGACTGTCCGGAAAACGCCGTGGCCAACGTGTCCAGAAAGACCCCTTGCTCCAAAGCATGGGGGTGTTCCTTGCTGGCTGCAATGTCATCCCAACATAGAATCATAGAATCAGCTGGGTTGGAAGGGACCTCTGAGATCATCAAGTCCAACCCTTGATCTAACCCCGCTGTGGTTCCCAGCTCATGGCACTGATGCCACATCCAGTCTCATCTTAAAAACCTCCAGGGACGGAGAATCCACCCCTTCCCGGGGCAGCCCATTCCAATGGCTGAGCACCCTCTCTGGAAAGAAATTCATTCTAATATCCAACCTAAACCTCCCCTGGCACAGCTGAAGACCCAGCCCTCTTGTCTTGCTGATGGTTGCCTGGGAAAAGAGACCAACCCCCCCCGGCTCCCCCCTCCTGTCAGGGAGTTGCAGAGAGTGAGGAGGTCTCCCCTGAGCCTCCTCTTCTCCAGGCTGAACAGCCCCAGCTCCCTCAGCTTCTCCTCATAGGACTTGTGCTCCAGTCCCTTCCCCAGCCTCGTTGCTGCTCCCTCTCTGCAGCACCAGGACCACGGGAGCTGGAGGTGGTCGAGGTGTGACCACGTGGGCTCAGCCCCCGTGCTGGCGAGGTCAGTGGACCTGGCTGGGCAGTGGGAGTGGGGGGTTTAGTGCTGCAGCTGCTGCTGCTTTTGCAGCTTGGCTTTTCTGGCTTCAGCTGGTTTTGTCCTGGCCCTGCCTGCTGTGGTGGGGGGAAGCTTGGGGCACTGTAACTTATGGATCACAGCAAGCCAAAAATCAACCCTCTGTGGAAAGCGCCGGGTATCTCTTACCGTGATTCTTCTTTCTGGGCACAGGCAGAGAAAATATTTCAGCTTTGGTTAATGTGGGTTGAGTTATTGCTGTTTGCTGCCTTTGAGCAGAGAGGGTTGAAAGTTTGTGGTTTTGGGACTAGCCTTGATTGAGGCCTTTTTTCTCCTCGGGGGGATAGATATTCAGTACTCAGTTGAACTGGGACGATTTCCAATGCAGTTCTGTTTTCAGCATGATTTCCGTTTTAGCTTCCATTTCTAAAGAAACAATTTTTCAGTAACGATTCTGGATGCAAAAGAATGAAAGTGGTTGGATTGTGGGGGATTGGATATCTGACACCTTCCCTGACAATGTACATATGTTATTTTCTTTCCTTTATCTGGCTTATTTGTACGGCCTGTTACCTAACTGTCATTTTCCTGGCTGGATTTCCTGTTTTGTGTCCTTGTCCCAAAGCATTTATTTCTCTTCTGTCTACACTCGGCACTCGTAAGTGTCTTAATTTTGTTTTTTCTTGACATGCTCCTGTGATGCTTTATTTCATAAAAGAGTACACCTGGCAGGGAAGCTGTGTTTAGCCCATCAGTTCTCAAGAGTGTTCATTGAATAAAAAAAAAAAACTTCCTGATGTTTCTGAAGGCGTAAATGAGCTCAGCTACATCTAACACTCAGAATTGTAAGTTATTTCAGTGGTGGGGTTTTTTTTGCAGGAAATGGTAATTATACAACGATAATTTCTTTCAAGTTTTAGTATCATGTGGATTGCAAGGCATGAGGGAAAGTCTGTGGTTTTAAAAAAATCTATGTATCTTAAAAGGGCTATGACTTTGTTTGGGTATTACTGGTGGCACCATCCTTATAATCCTTGTCATTTTACCACACTCTTAAAAGTAAAGCTTTTTTTTTTCGTTTCTGAAGTAAGGAAGGAGGGCTTGAATAGACCTAACCAGTGAAGATGAGCAGAAACCCTGCATAAATCTTACTGTGGGAGCTGATGTAACTGGAACCAGGATGTCAAAACTTTCAAGGACCTGACAGCTATCAGCAGGACTTTAAGTGAGGGGAAGCTTTTGTTCAGTAGAGCTGAAGTGCAGCTCGCTGATGTTAATAGGATACTTTTCATGTACTTCAAATTTTTGGACTTTGAATCAGGTCTAACATTCTCATTGAAAGTGTGATATTGCAATCCTTCTGTTGTCATAAGAATGACACCTCCTTCAGAAGAGATTATTTTCTTCTGGAAAGGGAGGGATCCACAAGGGAAATAATTGATAGTCTTAAATCCTGTACTTTGGAAATTCAAGTTCTCTTTATAAACCTCACAGAATGGGAAAAAATGACTAGCAACTTCACAATACTTAAAGCAGACCTGATAATGGAGTAATTATTTTACAGAAGAGCACATTCTTTATTGCAAAGATGAGCAGTTAATTCCATCTATACACAGCTTTGCAATAAAGGTAATAATTTCCAGCAGAACATGTGTGATTAACTGAGCATCTCTGTATAGAGTTGTCAATCCTGAATGTTCTGGTAGCAAGGAAAGAACAAGGACACCTTGTCTCTGATTATTGTTATTGGGGTGGGGGTGGACAGAAAGATCTTATGAATAGTGTCTCAACTCACCTTAGGTGTATCCTTTAAATCCACAGAAGAGAATGGGGGATAATGGGAATAAAGAAGCTAAAATGACTGCCTGCTTGCTGCTGAACAAACCCGTCCCTAGGAAAAATCAAACTTGAAGCAGAAGCAAAAGATGGGGGAAATGCATGATCTGTAGCTGAGGAGAAAAATATGGAAGTAGAGAGAAAAAACTTAGCACGACCTAAAGTTTAGGAGAATAACATTATCTAAAAATTACAGTGCCTTGAAGACAATAAAGATATTTTAATATCTTTATTTTCCCCATTTTTAATATGTGGGTTTTTTTAATTAATAAGAATCAGAAAAGTGAAGCTCTAAGTTTTATGTGATATATAAGATGTTATTCTTTCTAATGTTACATATGTGTGGATTAGTAACTTAAAGAAAATATTCTATGTTTTACTTAAAGTGTTAATTGCCTCACTGGTTGATAATCTATTACTGGCAGTGTAACTTTCATGTATTTTGGGCAAAAGACATGCACCAAAAAAGTAAAAAAGCGTTAGAGATGCACAGCCCAATCCTCAGCGTGCTGGTAAAACACTTGAATGGAACATGGTGGAAACGAAAGCAAATTTTTAGGAACAAACGTTTTTGCTTCACGATTTGTATCAATGGCGTGTCTTTGGAGAGCTGTGGGTCACAGCAGCAGGAACCTCTGTGCCTGTCCAAACCACAGGCGTGGTGACATCCCGGGAAGGTGACCCCTGCAGCGGGTTTTGGGGTGAGCAGCATTTGTGTGCCGAGCTCTGCGCTCACCACCACACTGGGGGAGATAAAGGAACTTGATTTTCTCATCCCATAGATTTGACATTGTATGACCTGAATTCTGATGAGTTTTTGCTTGTACATTGGGTAAGCAGTGGGACTATCTGCAGTATTTCGGTTTGTTGATGTCCTGTGGCATTGAACTGCAGAGAATTCATGCATTTGCATGAATTTTTTTTACTTCTAACTTTCCTGTTATTTCTCACTTTGAACATTAGTTTGGGAGGACAAAGGAGTGTCATCTCTGCTCTCTGAACCCTGTTGCAGCGAGAGTTGTTTTATGGGAACAAAGCACTGGCAGAGGACAAGGACAAGAAGGTATTTGTTGGTGAGCACAGAACTGTAGCACCAAGAGCTGTGAGCAGCTTGAATGCCAGCTCAGGCTTTAGTTGGCCCATTTGCTGGTCTGCTGTTGTCTGTGTGCTGTCCCCTTTGTGGGAGAGATGGGGTCTGAATGGATGGGGCTTCTCTCTCCATCCTCCTGAGGGTCTCTTGACTTTTGAGGTGTTAGTACTTTGCCACCTGTGCTTACACAGCTACTGACTTGTGAGGTGTTAATGAACGTGTAAAGAACTGTGTTCTATATATATTTAGCAGTGTTGCTGAGAAGAAACCAGGTGTTACTTAGCACCACGTGTTCTTAAGTAATGTAATTTAATATTTTCTTATACAACCTGAGAAGATTTGCCATGGTGCATAGTTTATTATAAAATGACTGTACAAATAATATTGATCTCTATTCAGAAGAGCCCCAGCTATGCAATAGCATCGTGCCAGAAAAAGTCAGTGCAAACATTCAGTCACCTTCTCGTGCTTCTGAAGCCTAAACATACTGTGAAGGTAGATTTTGACTAGGTTTGAGCTACTGAAACAAGGTGTAGCCCTTTAGAACATTTATCATGTTACCTGTCTAGACTAGACTGGATGTAAATCCATCGTCACTCAGCTACCAAACTGATGAAGCAAGTTAATGTATCTTCTTCCTGTGCAACCAGTAACAGTGAAAGCCATCTCATTTTGGGAATCTCTTCTTCATTCTGTGGTTTTCTGCCTCTTCAAGCTGCTGGTGTTTTCATTTCCCTATTGAAACTTAGTGACCATAGGGAATGTTTGACATTTTCAGCCATCTCAGGGAGGGTTTTTCTACATCCCATTCTCTGATCAGCTAAAATCTTAGTGAAAATCCCATTCTTTCTCCAGTAGTAGTTTTAAGAAGGGATGGGACATAATGAACCTGATATATCCTGATATATCCCAGTTTGTGCAGAGTGGAAAAAGACACTCCTTTAGAAGCAAATATTGTGTGAGGAAACATAATTTTCCAAAGAAATAACCCTTATACAGAATATTTTCAAGAAACACACAATGAGATCTATCACTGAACAGCTGAACCCAACTCTTGGTATTTATGAAGTCATCTGTGAGACCCCCAGTGATGAGTTTGAGATAGAGTTCAGGCACATAACTCCGTGGGGAACGTAACCCTAGCCCTGTCTCTCCATCTGCAGCCTGGGGGACACACTTTCAAGTGACAGTAATACAAGAAATTAAAACATTCCCCCGACATCAGAGGCAATAATTCAGTCTTTGTTTCCAGGTGAGAGCACAGACACTTGCTCGCCACCGCGACAGAAGTAATTTCAAAACAACCAGTGTTAGGGAGCACTTCATGGCCTACCATGAAATACAGGCTTATTGCCTTTTATATCTTTTGTATCATATTTATTCTGTCCGGATTTAGATTGCTCAGGAAATCTTGGAAAGTATCTTTTAAATTGTCTGGGACTGAGAGGAGGTGATGTTGTACATATCTGAGGCAAAGTGTATGCATCCTGCCACACGAAGATTTATTTTTTAGCATCGTTATAAAAATTTTGGCTTATTTACAGGTAGATGACCTAATGATTCGAAGACACCTTTTGGAATACGGAATAAGAGATGTGAAAACAGCCTGACACACCAGTCAGGACTTTGCAGTCTGGGCTACACATACCTAGCCAAAAAAGGACAATAACCTTGTTTGTGGGTTGTTTTTGAACAGCAAAGATTTATTCTGGCAAAGCTGTCAGTATGGAGAAGGGCAAAGGGCAAAAGCGGTGTGTGATAGAAAAATAATTCAAACAAGAAAACCAACAGCTGGTTTGAGTTGGGTCAACCCAAATACCCGTTTTTGACACCCATGCACGAAGAGGAAAAGGCAAGTTGGCTAGGAAAATGCACAGATAAAATTAATGTGCTCTCTAAGGGCTGCAGTTTGCTGAAATTCCAGAACTTGAGATGTTTTTGTAGACCATAAAAATGTCAGCACAAGTCTGCTCTGTGATCAGTTTTTATAGAAACTGTTATTTAAAATACGACTATAAAAAGTTTATAAGTAATGCAAAAGATTAGTGAGGACATGGATATGATTTTACTTGTGCAGGACTGACTAGTCCAGTGCTTTTTGATGCCTTTGTTATGCTTAATGGATACAGAAGAAGTATTTTCAGAGGTGACAAAGTCCATGAGACTAGTTAAAGATCTGTCTTCTTGTGCTTCTTTCCCTTCATCTTAAAAACGGAAATAAACCCAATTTTCTTCTGCTCGTTTGCCTTGTTTGTTCCAACTCTTGAACGACAAGGACCATCCTTTCTCTCTGACCTCAGTAACCCTGACCTTAGGCTGGTGTTTCCAAGCACCACATTTAAAACTATAACAATATTAATGTTATTAATAACAGGCATGGTATCTGACATGGGAATATATCTGTAAATTATTTTTTTCCACTTTCCCTTTCAAGAGAAAAGAAGTATTTCTAAATTACTGGTATGCAATTTTTTATCTCTTCTTAATAAGAGCAGTGTCCATGGTTACCTTGCTGCTGCCAGTCATGCCAAGTGTTGTTATCAAGGTCTGACTGTTGCAGTCATAGATAATAAAAGTGACGGTGTTTATGGAGGTTTTATTAGTCAAAATTATATTCCAGCTGAAAGGTTTACTAAAGATGAAATGGAATTTCACTTTGCATTAAACAGGAGAAGGTGTAAAGGAAAAAATCCTATTAGAGTAAGAGACAATGCACTGTGTGCAGGTTTATAAATTTGACCCTCATTCTGGAAACGAGTCTCTCATCTTGCTGTGCAAGCAGCACATGCTGCACAATAATAGCCCAGCCTTAACATCAAGTTTTAAAAACTGCACATTCAGTGTGGCAGACTTCCTTGGAAATGATCTAAATCTTGTGGGCTGTGAGTCAAAGGCAGGTTAATGTCAAAAAAACTCTGGTGACCCACTTTTAGTGTTGCACTGCTGTAACTCCTGGCTCTTTGCAAGTGTCTGACACTGAGATAACTTGTGTGGCAGTCAGACCCTGCAACAACCACTTGTGACTGTGGTTGGGCAAGTGGTTTGTCTTGAGAACTGATTAAGTGGACTCATGTTCTCCTAGGAGGTTATCTAGGTGTCTTTGATACTTGAATTTTAGGTACTTGTGCATGCCTGTGAAATCCAAATGCCTTGCAGGTCTGAGTGCACCTATGCCCAAAGTGCTTCAGTTAGATGGGATATTGCACAGAGAGGAGCTGAGGGCTCATTCTCTGAGGGGATGGAAGGTGTTTTTATGCTTGCAGTCAAGGTATTTAACTCTTGGGTGTCCTGATACCCCATAGGATCAGTAGAGTCAGGGGTGGGATTCCTGAAAGCTGGTGTGGGGTTCTTGAAAGCTCAGAGCCACTTCAGGCCAGGGGAAATGTCCTTTCCATCACACAGGCAGTTTGGGCACTAGGCAGAAAGCTTTGTACAGCAAAAGCTCCATCCATGGAGGAGGAATGAAGCAGTGCCTCTTGCATGCTCCCTGATCTTGGGCTGCTGTCCAGAAAATCTCATCCCCATTGTAGGGAGGGTAAGATGTGTTAACAAAGACAAGGGCAGATGAATTATAACATACTATTCCTTGTCAAATCATCTTTACTCTAAAATCTTGAGGATATTTATTCTAAAATACTCTAGGTTATTTTTCCTGGACAGCAGATTCTCGATTTTGCTCTTCTTTAGGTGCAACCTATTTAAATATTTTTTGAAACAGGGCATGATGCCCCAATTGAATGGTTGACTGTTGTAATCATGGAACATCTTTGGAATTAAATGGGGAAGATTCCTGTTCCAGGTGCAGGCAATGCCATGGATACAAGGATATGTACAGTCCCAATTTAGAAATGTATAATAGTGAAGCAGTAGTAGTTACATTAATTTTACGATTACAGATAACTTGTCTCTGACCCAGGGAATGGAAAGGTAGCTTGTACCAAACTAATTCAGGAAAAGAGAAGAAAGTGTGACTGCACTGTGCCATGGAGGGGCAGTGCAGAGACATTCAAGCTGCTGCAGAACTGAAGCAATATAATTGCACTAGCACGTTGCAAATAAGATCTGCCAAGAGGACTGGCATCATTATCTAACCTAGTGATTATGGAGCTTGGCCAAGACTGATGTATTCCTGGTCCCAGCCTCTGTGTCCTTGATTATTTCTGGCTTGTATTTGTTTTTTAATCCAGATGCCATCTAATGTTAGATGTTCGAACATCCCAGGGAGCAGAATCCAGGTCCCAGGTCTCTTCTATCGGATCCAGGTTTGTGCTTCTTTGTGGGCTCTGCATTTTCCCGCAGGAGGTGGAAGCCGGGCTTTCAGCCCTCCTCTGCAGGGAAAAGCCTGGAATTCAGGTCTACCACTTCCTGAGCAAATACTCTACTCGGGTATTATGCAAAAGGCCATGTCTGTGAATAAAGACTTGGCATACATTAAGACTGCTCAAAGCATACCAAATAAATCAGACTCTTCAGGAGGGACAGCTAGTTTGTAAATCCCAAGCAGCCTTTGTTGACAGAGAAGTGCTTATATTGTCAGCTCAGCTTGGATTTTTCAGAAATCTAGTGCAAAATCCCTTTGTGTCTTCAGTTTTCATTACCCCCCGAGCTGTGAGGCAGAGTATTCGTGTTCAGCATTCAGGATGAGGTGCACTTCAGCTCTTTGCCTGTCCTGTGCACCTATGGCAGCTGCACCCAGAGCCCCTTTCCTGTAACAGGATTTGTGCCCAGAGAGCAGGAGCACAGTGAGAGCAGGAGCAGTGCTTGGCACCGTTTAGGGGCACAAGCCTGGCAGTGGGGGCAGCACCCAGTGAATCAGGATTCAGCACAGGAGACTGGTGAATATGTCAGCAGGGAAAACATGATCAGATCCCTAGTCTGCTTACATGTTCAAAAAATGCTTCTTATAAAAAAAGAAGGAGAAAAAAGGTTATAGATAAAACAAATGAGTTAATTTTGAAAGAACTGCGTGAGCCCAAATTTGAATTCAGCTCTGAAAGGAAACAGCCTTTTAATACATACTTGAGCAGTCTCACTCTTACTAGTTTCCCCGAAAAATGATGCTTATTGCTTGCAAACTGAGCACTCAGAGCAACTGTCCAGAGGCTGTGGTCCATACCTAAGCAGCCAGATAACTTAACAACAAGTGACAGCAAGTTCTTTTGTGCAGCTATGCTGCACTTGGCTAACTGCTCAGGATGTCCTGCAAAATGATGTCTAATGTCAACAACATTTGTGTCTTGGTTCTTGTTTCAGCCATGTGAAATTAGAAAGCCTGATATGACTGTCCTGGGCACTGAGAAACTTCTTACTCCTCTGGCATATCTGTTCCTGGACTGTATTAATTCTCACGTTGAGCTACACAATGGTTTGCACATGCTAAATCTATTTATGTGTTCCTAGTATAAGGATTGCCAGGCCTTATTTGCATTTGTGGTTTATAAAACCTGAACATGATTTCCTGAATGCACGACGGTGCCATATATCCTCTCCTGATATGCTCTGAAAATCAACCTCCTAATAACTTTTAGCCTGCTCCTAAGGCTGCTTACATTATTGTAATGTGGTGGAGTTACCTCTAACAGAGCCAGCAGCTCACTACAGAGATTTCATTCCCTGGTGAGATGGCAAAGCAACTCTTTTTCTCAGCTGCATTAGTTGTGTCACTGCAGATAACTCGGCCCAGATTTGCATAGGTGTTGGATGTCACAGCTGCACGTCCCAGTGGCTGCAAAAGGCACCCGGGAGCGCTCAGAGCTTTCTGAAAAATGAGACTATTCGGATTTCAAATTTACCACTGCAAATTAGAGGAGTGGAAAGTATGAGGCAATGAAGAATGGGATTTATTTGCATTCTCCTGATTCCAGTATACTGGTGTGACTACTAAATATATTTTGAGATCTCCTGAGTCTTTGAGAGAATGTAGTGTTTTTGTCTTAACAAGGAAAGGAAGAGAATGATGGATGAAATTGGATCGCACAAATTTTATTTAAACATGCTGTCATTGATTTGCGTTTTATTTCTTGGTCCAACTGGAGTAGGAAAATCCTGCTTTTTCAGCTCTGCAAGTTCTATGATTACAAGAGAACCCCCTAAAGAGCTGATAAAACAAGTGTGACAACCCAAGATAAATAATTGCTTCTGGCTAATTGTTTCCAAACTACAGATGCAGTCGTATAGTCAAAAATCATCATGGCCAGTTCATGGAACAGCTGTTTCATATAGAAATGCTGTGATTCATTTTGTATTCCTGTCCATTATGTGCTCTTGGTGAATTTAGTGCAATTACATGTAGAAAAAGGTTATTGCTTTTTTCGAGGAAGGCACTGTAAGCTGCCATTTTTCAAAGCTGTGTTTCTGTGCTGCATTATTCCACCCTACAAAAAGCAGCCAGAAAGGTGTGTCAGAAAGACAGATCACCTTCAAAAGCACATGAGAGGTGTCAGTCTGGTTTCCACACAGTTCTGTGCAATTTATAATTGTTCTCTGTCACGTTAACTGTTGACTGTCCTGTTTGGTAAAGATGCATGTTGAGAGGAAAAAAATCCAAATGAGAAATGATGGGATATTCTGAGGAAAATTGCTTGTGTGAAATTTTGCTGGGCTGTTCCTTCTATTGCAACAAATAAACAAACTACCATTCCGACAGAAGAGATTCTGCCCACATTTGGCTCTCCATCCGTGGGAATGGATGTGGAACTGAAGCTGCAGCGATCCGGTCTGTTAATTTTCCTGGGTGTTTGCTCTGTTATCTCACTTTCCTCCCCATAAAATGGGATATTAATCCTTCCTTCGTTCAGAGAATTAGTTAGGTTTTGTACAGTCCTTTGGCACTATTAATGGAGGATTTCCTCTGCAATTTAACTCACCTCTCCCTCTTTCCACAGACACTCCTGACTACACCAGAACCTTTCGTTGCAGGGTCGGATTCGCTGTTTTTCATTAGGAGCTGATGAATATAAAGCTGAGATTTTCCCTGAGAATCTGGAAGCGAAGCTGAAATCACTTCAGTGAAAAGTGAGCCATTGTGGTTTTATATCCCTAAATTAGCACTGAAGAGAAGGGGAAAACTTAAGAAGTAATTTCACAGTAAAGCCTCAGCATGCTGGTGAGTAGGAAAATAAAGTATTCTTCATCCATGAATCATGTTCACTCCCAGGGAGGAGAGATAGATACTTATTGCTCTTGCCATTTACCCTCTAGCCAGCTGTCTGAAGAAGAGTCATGCACCTATAGCCACATGTTGAAAATATCTTCTCTGCTCTCCTGAGTTGTTATAATGGTTAGAACAGAGAGGAATTGTGAAGGACTTCATTATTCTCCCCATTTAATTTTGCAGGATGCCCTTTGGTGCTCCTGCTCTGCGGTACAGCAGAGTCATTCTGATTGATGGGTACATCTGGTGGACACCAAAACAAGGCTACCATTACTGAGAAATACTGACTTTCATGTCGTGAATTACAAAAAGAAAAAAAAGATACCGGTAAGACCATTTTGGAAACGTGAAGTAGCAATGCTTATTAATTTAGAAGATATAGCACAGAAGGAGAACACCAAAAAGCAAATAAAGCCCCCCTAAAGTATGGGACTCTAGTGCTGGCAAGCACCAGTTCAGTCTTATCTCCTATGGATACAGCTGGACGCAGCAGCGGGAGTGTTATTTTCTCCCTGCATGATACGAGTCACTTCCACAGGAGACAATATGCAATCCTAAGAGCTAAGCACTAGGTGTTTCATATTTGCTGAGTCTCTTGCTTTGAGTCATTGATTTCTTCACATCGAATCTCATCTCTGGCCCAGTTAGTGAGCCATTAAGTGAGGAGTCTACTGTGTTGATGAAATAATAATTCTGTTTACAGAGCGCCTTCTCACCAAGGCACTGTAGGTGCAGCACAGTGTCTGCTTAATTCACACTCTTTTAATAATTAAAGCTTTTCTACCTAATGCCTATGTGAAAAACTGAATCCTTGTGCGGTCTTCAACCAGAAGCAATTGCAGGGAGGCTGCTTGGGGAGCAGTTCCTAGAAGGTTGCCCATTTGTTTGGCACCAGATTATCCCTTCCTGTAGAATGAGGAAAACATTCCCTTTTCTTGAGGAAGGTGCTCAGGCCATGTACCCAAGCACATCAGCTGAGAAGCAGAATGCAGTTGTACTCCATTTCTGCCATCCTTTTGTCCCACCATACTCTGAAGCCATAAGGCATGTGACACTTCAAAGTCTTTTTTCCCTTCTAAAAAATCAAGATATGCTGAAATTGTAAATATTCCTTAAAGAATAAATTGTCTGATGATAGCAGAGAAGGAGAAAAGAAGCTTAGGAAAAGTAAGGGCCAGCATGATTTGCTGCATCCAGCCCAGTCCAGAAGGGCAGGAGTTTACCCACCCAGCTGAGGATTCCCCTAGAAGGAAGAAAATCTTGTTCATACGTTTTCAGACAATCACCTTCTACAAAACCCCCTCTGTTATTTTTTTTATTTTTAATTTTCATGTCTAATTAGGGAAAGAAGGAGAAAAGAAGCGAACTGTGCTGGCTAAGCACAACACTAAGTCTTGTTCCCTAACACTCACTCTGCTGGCTTTCCTGGGAGCAGTTCCTCAGTGTTCCATGTAAGATTCCACAAGGAGTACTTGTGAAACCAGTCCAGAATTTTACTTCCTTGGGCCACCAAAGCACATTTTTGAATGTTTGGTGAATCTAACCCAGCAGAGAATAGTTGCAAAGGCAAAAAAATTTGCTTGAATCATAAAGGCTTGGGTCTCCTTTTTTTTTTTTCCTCCTCTTTGGACATTCATGAAATTTTTGTAAAAAGGCACTCCAGGGCTCTGTACATACCTTGTGTAGGTGTAAAGATGACACACGCGCAAAAAAAGGATGATACTGCTGTACTTCACATTGCATTACCCCAAACACTTTCTCTGAAGGTAATAGGCTGTAGTAGCAGATGAGAGTAACCTGTCCTGAGAGCTGCTGTGTGTCGTGGTGTCTGAGTGCTGACAGAGGGCTGGACCTCATGTGAGAAGGGTCACCAGACCCCTAGGAAAGGTTGAGAGCAAATGTCATTGTCCAAACTGCACCCAAGTGGCACTGTCACTGGTGTGAAGGCGTGGAAGCAACTAACACTTACAGTCTCCTCAAACAATGCCTCTGGAAATATTTTCCCAAGATTTTTACTTTGCTTCTGTCACAAAAAGCAAGGCTGGAAAACAGTTTGAGAGCTCTTTAAGATAAATCCTTTTGTGCCTTTCCTACAGATGTAGGTAATTGCAGAGAGATTTGGGATCTGTCTAAGTCAGATCCTGCCCATTAAAAAATATATCTCAGTGTTGGATTTGACATGCAGTGTTGACATCCTTCTTTCTGTAGTGAGTCAGATGATATGTTTAGCAGACAGCTACTTTGACAACTTTCCTTCTGAGGAGCTGAAGGAAAATGCTGAAAATTTCCCGTAGCTTTTGACATTTTATGTGCTTGCTGGGCTAATCTTTGTAAAATCCTGATGCTGGGGCGTCACACTTCCTGATACCAGAGGCAAATGCAGCTCCAGAGACTGCATCTCATTGCAGTTAGGAAGCTGGACCTCCCTTTATAGAAAAATATTGCCTTGCTTACATTAAAGGGAGAACAAGCTCACCAGCTTCTGAACTTTGATACCAATTCTGCAGGCTTGTACGACTGCAGGATCTTTCTAAACCCCTAATTTCTTTCCATTAGGAAAATCACCTGCACAAATCTTTCAAGAAATTATCAAACAAATACTGTTTCGTCCTCACAGTTTAAATTACATCTTCCGTTACAGCGCTCTTTACTTTCTTCCTTTCACTTTGTTACACTGGAAACTACCCTCTGTATCTTGAATAGTTGAATAGCTAAATGCCCATATTATGTGATAATGACTAACTCCTCATACAGACCCTGAAGCCATTATGAAGAGTTATTGAGTGAGACTTGAGCTGCCTATGTGCTCATTCAGAAGGAGATGAAAGCAGGCAAGTGCCTTTTAGAGGGAGTCAGTCTAGATGTCTCATTGTATCACCTCCTCCCCTAATAGCAGACACCTAGAGCAGGATCTCAACAGTTTTCTGGAAACCTTCTGACTGGTTCCTGTGAATGTATTTTTTTCAAAATAATTCTTTTCCACAAGGTGAAAAATGTCTAATTTGTTTTCATCGGTATTGGTTTGAATAACATCAATACAGATACCATGTTTTTACTTGAATTTTTGAGAAGAGCGTTTGACATGCTCAGTTATAAAGTTTTTAGGGACATGTGTAATGAAGTGGCAATGTGCTTTGGCAGAGCTCCAACTGTGAATATTTTTAGTGTGTCTGACATCGACGTCTCTGGTAGAAGATGCCATTACTGTATCTTTTCTGAAGTTGCAGTTAGACAAAGAGGCTCCCTCTCACAAAATTAGCCATAATTAAACCTGATTATGTATTAATGCAGAGGGATTAATTTTGTTAAATGGCTTGGTCACGTTTGCCCTCTAGTGGCAGCGAGTTTGCAGCTGATGGGCCCCCAGGAGCCAGCCAAGAGGGGCCTCTGCAGAAAACACCACTAATGGATTTTATTTAATTCTGTTGTTTGATTTATGGTTTGGTTTATTTATCAGCCTCTACTGCGAGCATATAACTGCCCAGGGAAGGCTTCCTCTCACCTAGAAGTCAGGGTGAAGTGTGAGTAAACCTGCTTTCCTGCTGCTCCATTCCCTCAAGA
This sequence comes from Lepidothrix coronata, assembly GCF_001604755.1. NCBI lineage: Eukaryota > Metazoa > Chordata > Aves > Passeriformes > Pipridae > Lepidothrix > Lepidothrix coronata. The sequence goes on from NW_016690294.1 coordinate 910,617, forward strand.
GCAAGGCCATAGAAGAGATCACCAAGTCTCTTATCTGGAAGACAAGCACAGCAGCAGCTGGTAAGAGCAGAGGGGGCTGCAGTTGGGTTTCCTGGGGGTTTGCTGTGGGAATCTGTTCAGCTTGTTGAGACACACTTGATTATGTAGTGCTTTCATGACAACCCTGCTTTCTGCCTAACAAGGGAAAAATAAGCCCTACAAATAGCATAATGAAGAATTCAGGCAAAGAGAAGAACTTAAAGTAGGAAAGGTCTTTTCATATGAAGGAAATCTTTTGGGGAGGGAAGGGGGTAATGAAACCCAGTAGCTGTGAAATTGCTGTGTGATCACCAGGCAAGAAAACCTCTCAGTCTGTCATTCAGAAAAATTATTGCAGCTTTCAGACTTGAGTCATTAGAAAAGTAAGGCAGACTATGCCATGTATTTTATTTCTCATACGATGTTTTAAAAGATCTATCAGCATTTTTGTGGCGGAAGAAACTTGTTTTTCTTTTTTTTTTCCAGAGTTCATGTTGACGTGGAGGAAAACAGCAAGGTTCAATATTTTCCATGCTGTTTGTGCAACTATTGAGGAAAAGGATGAAATTCAAGAATGATGTAATGTGGAAATTACCAGGTATCTTCCTGAGGGGGCTGACTTTGGGTGATCCCACTTCATCTGTATTCCAAACACCCATGACTCGGGGCTGTTGGTTTTTAAAAGGTACTATTTATTACCATCTTGATTGCCTTAGGATGAAGTGCTTGTGGCACAGGGAAGTACAGTGGATGAAGGACTTCCCAAGCTAAAATATGAGTTTTGGCAGCTTGGCTAAGCAAATACATTCCCAGCTAGCAGTTGTGAAAATCTCACACTGTCTGCAGCACAGAGGTTATGCAAATGTAAGCTGTTGTGGCACTGCTTGTCTCTTCTGCTCCATATGGAGCTGCAGTTAAAAGGGGACTTGATGACTGGAACAGTGGTGAAGGGGTGGACACAATTACAGAAAATATTTATATTGCTATTGTGGGGCCATTCAGGCATAGAGTCCTGATCATCTAAGCTCGAAACAAATCAGTTGCATATGTAAATCATTAAAAAAACACCTTTAAAACGAGACTTTTAAGGGAGGAACAAGTTCAGGAGGAGCAAAACCTTACACATTTCAAACACTGTTCAGCACCACGTTGAAAATGTGCAGCAGGTGAGTGAAGGTGACATTCAAATGTTCGTACTATAAAGGATTTGCCCTTAGAGTTGGTGGTAGAAGCTTTGAACAAAATGAGAAATCCTTCTTAATTATATTTATATTGACATGATATAAAGCACTACTACAGTCTGAGCTATGACTCTGCTTGGTCAGGCCAGGGTTCTCTCTCTAGGTGTTTGTTGATGTAAAGCTGCAGATTTGGTCGAGCACAAAGCACAGAGCTTTGCCTGTGCCTATAACCTAAACTGTGACCTTTAATTCAGCTGGTCTGTGCCTACTCACTGAGGGAAAGCTGGAATGGAATACCAAATGATGCACAAAAAGTTAATGCTTTGAGCTTCAGGTCCTTTCAGCAATATAAATGAAGTGACTTGGTCACAGCGCCCCTGAAAAGCTCCTGTGTGTGTCCCCTGGACGAGCGAAGAAGGTGAGGCAGAGAGCAGCCTGCAGGTGCTGCAGGAAGAATCCACGTCCCAGGGAAGTTTGGGGCTGTCCCAGGGAAGTTTGGGGCTGTCACATCGTGCCTGGCTCCGTGCAGGAGGGGGTGTCGGCATCCCAGCGTTTCTCATGAGTGGAGCAATCCATTTTGTCGATCCACCAGCTGGCCGAAGGGTGGGGGCAGTGCCAGGTTCCCTGTCTGCCTGGTGCTAACCAGCTGGCCCTGGGCAAGCTCAGGAGCCTGCAGAGCCAAGCTGAAGGCAGGAGGCAGCGCTGGGGAGTTGGCTGGTTGCTGGACTTGGAGCTGGCAACCTTACCCGGCCCAGGGAGCGGTGTTATCCGTATGGCTGCAGCTGGGGAGCTGAGGACTTGGCAAAGGGGGGGACCTGCCTGCCAGATTTATTTTGGTTTGTCAGGCAAGGTCACCAATTAATTCCTCTGGAGCATTTCAGTTTGGTTGCATCAGGATTTTCCAATGTGAAGCTGTAGTGTTGCAGAGACTGATGCCCAGCTTCACAGAGGAAAGGAAAGAAAAAGACTTAGGTACAATGCAGGTGCTTATAGTCAAGACTAAAATCCTTAATACTCCCTTCTATACCTTTAAATAGCAAAGTCTGTCATCTGTAAAGCTCTCCAGCATCCTAAAAGGCAGCCTTTCCTCTGCTCAAAAATGCTGGAAAATCTGCAGGGCTCAGCCCCTTCTCACATGTAAGACATGAAAAATGTCACACAAGTTGCTCTTCCCTCTACACCCCTTAATCTGTGTCAGTGAACCCCACAAAAGCACAGCATCTGTGATTATGTTCATTCAGTTCTCTGCCTATATTCTGACAATGATTTAATGGGTTGAACAATCACCTGAGATGTAAGCTTCTGTCCCCAGCCCACTGTACCCCCAGCTGTGTTTCAGAATGGTCAAAACCTAGAAGGTGGTTTCAGGTATGGAAACCTGTTCCCAGGGAACCCAGGGCCCTGTGAAATGGGGTGTGTATGATGACCTCTGCAGCATTTCCTATTGAATAGTCTAGATAGCTGTTGGGCTGGAGGGGGAAGATACCTTATATCACACCTTAAGTGCTTAGCTCTGCTTAATAGATGGAATTCAGTGCATCACTCTGGGGGGAACGTTGTACTCTGACTTCAGAGACATGGAAGTCAGGTCTTGTAATACAGCACGTGGTCATACCAGAGACAATGGGGGCACTGTGGCTCCTGGTGTAGATCAAAAGGAAGTGATGTTATTTCACAAAGGTGAAACAACATTCAGAGATGCTGGAGTATCTGCACTGAGCCTGCAATAATGTAGACAGGTTAATGTCATGGTGAGACAAATATTTGTCTGCCAATTCCAGCCCCAGCCTGAGCCTGTGTTAATCTCTTATGCCCATAGTGAATCTAATCTGTATATCATCCCCCAAATCATGAACAGATCTTGAATATTAATAGTTTTGTTTTGACAACAGAAGCAGAAAATCTAAGTCGAATTCTACTGTGTTAGCTTGTTCAGCCCAAATTCTTGGCTCTGTTTCTTTTGCTATAATCACCTTTATCTCAGCTGGTAAAAAACAAAGCATCAAAGCAGCTCTAGCTAGAGTAAATTCTCAACCATGTAAAAGACAGATATGACCAATTTCACAAAGGCATTTAAGTATTGTTTCATATAATGTCGATAAGGGATGTTGAGTTACTTCTACTTGTGAAGGTTAAGACGCTATATGGAAGAAAAAATGTAAAAAAATAATGGAAATAGGTTTGAGGGGAGCTAGTCACAACATTTCATGGCTTGTCACCATTTACTCTGTTTTGAAATTAATATCATTACCAAGAAGAAGATTTTAAGAGTCATGTGAATGCCCTGAAGCTTCAGTATGAAAAGAAACTGTGATCTGTTTTCCAAGTGAGACAAAACAAAGACGTGGCAAAAGCCTGAGGGTTATTATTTCAGCACCCTAGTTTAGCACTGTATTTGTTATAGTGACCTTGCAGAGTTTATGCAGGACTTGGGGTTTGATGGTACAAATCTCCAACTAGTATTTTTCTCCAAAGGACTCACAATTTAGCTAAAGATAAAATGCATCAAAGGTGGTGAAGAATGTGGCTCTTCAGTAAGAGGACCCAAGTATTTGTGGATAATCAGATGCACAGTTAGCTGCTACTGTAAAGGTTTTGACTTTGCCTATAGTATGCAGGTGGCAATTGGAGTCATCCAAAATAATCCATAGAGGTCTTGGATGTTCACACTTCTTCTGGGGCCTGAACTCCAGCCTTGCCTGTCATCAACATCACCTGTACATCCACTAATGAAGGGAAGCCCTGTGATCAGATCTATCTGTGTAGATAATTCTGCTTCCCAAATCCCATCTGAAAGCATATTTAAAAATATTTGGACATAGAAGTGTTCCCTGGGAATTACAGTTAAATGAACTGCAAGGGAAAAAAGAGGGATAACCAGATTTTTTTTTTGTACATTAAGCATTTTCAGGTACCAAAATGACAACCTTCTCACACTGATTGAGGATGAACCGTAAGTACTATTTTTAAACAGCTTTGGATTTTCTTAGTAAACTGTCCCTCCAGTCCTGCTTGCAGTGTAATTACTGCCTATCCAGCAACAAAGAAATAAGAATGTCTTAGGCAATGTCTTTTTCCTCTGGGGACAATGTGAAATGGTATTCAGAAAGATACCAAACTGTAATATACTTACAGAAAAAAACCCACCCCACATACTAATCAAGTGTGGAGGTTAGAGGGAGAAAAACCCACACCCCAAACCTTGATTAGAATTTATCTAAAACTACCTGGAATTTATCAGACCTATAAATAAACCTAGAGGAAAAAGGTTGAAACCACTGTAAGTAAACAAAAAAGCCGGTAGATGGCACGAGAGACCTTGAGATTTGACATAAAGCTCAAATGGCCACTAATAGCTACTCTCTTCTGCAACCTTCTGAGCTGTCTCTGGTTTTAGCCCTAACTACTGTGTTTGCTAGATTCCTGAGGTTTCTTATTCATCAGCTGCACTTAGATCCACACAGTACATTTATTTTTAGGGACAACTAAAGTTCATTTAATAACTCATTCAAACATGCTGAGTAAAAGCCTAGCTCTGTTAAGTTTAACCATTGGCTTCAGTGGGGTTAGAACTGTAGATGTTATTTTTTTTTAATGCTCATGCTGTGGAGCAAGCATTTCATTTCCAGGAGGGGTTTGATAGTAGTGTTTTTTGTCCTTTCCTGTCACACTGCAGCTCCTTCCTCTGGAGCAGAATGACCATGTTTTCCTGAGAGTCACTGTGTCATTTAAAATTAGTGAATCAAAAGAGCCAGCTCTGATGGACAAAAGGTTTGTTGTCTTTGTCTAGGATACAAAAGACTGTGTCTCCAATAGCCTTTTGCTTATCCCTCTGTAATAGCAGCATCCAATTCTAGGCTTATATGAATAATCCACTAAGGTTTAACCAAAGCTGACCGTGAACAAATTAAGTATATTGTTTTGATTTTTTCCAAATGTATGGTTATTTTACAGTTGGATGAATCTGGAAATGAAAACCTTCAACTTAGCAATAAAATATACTCATGTGGTTAGGAGATCTAGTGGAAAAATTTACTTTTCAACTCTAGGATCAATGAAGAACTTGCAAAAGACATATGGGACTATAAATTCATAAGCATTTCTGACTCCATCAAGTAGGTAAGTAGTCATATCTTTCTGATGCAGAAAATGAGATGCAGAAGTCCCCAGCCTCATGCAAAACCACATTACAGAGCTGCAAGGGCAGGATTAGGACTCAAGCCTGGCTTATGCTTAGGCCTGCATTTTTTTTCTGGCACTCCTTTTTTTTAAACAATACTAGAGTACCATAATGGCAAGATTATATTACTTGGTTACTGCAATAAAGACCAGAATTCATTAATTCATGTCATTGAGAAGCAGTGGGAATGAAAATTAGAATGCATAAAAGCTCAGCCTATGTAGCACATATTTTAATAGCGGGTTGGGTGTATAGCTTTGGTTTGCTTTATAAGAAAGGACAGGCATGATTTCCAAATGAAGTCTAAATATGGACTGCAGATATCCTCCCAGATGGGTTGGAAACGTCTGTGTGGTGCATTAGAAATTCCAGAAGGGCTTTTTCACACTTGTACTGCTAATGTCCTTAATTCCTTTGGCAAAACGAGCCGGTTCTAAGTCTTTTGCTTTGCCGTGCACACTGCCAACCTCGGGCTTTCCTGACGCTCTTACATTGTGGTTTTACAGCTGCAGTGTCAGTGAAGCCTTTCAGTCAGTCCAAGGCATTCAGCTGTCTCAGCAAGAGGGCACTAAGGAACAGGAGCTGGGCACAAAGGAACAGGAGCTGGGCACAAAGGAGAGCTGCCCCTTGGAAATGGAGCTCATGGGAGCTGTGTCTGCTTGGGCAGTGACGGGCGTGTGCCCGGGTTTTGCCAGTGCTGCTTTCCCCTCTGGCTCAGCCCAGCCCAGCCTGTGTCACTGGAGGGGTCATGGTGAGTGAATTCCCTGCCCGTGGGCTGGCACTGTGGGGCATTTTCACCTTTCTTTCCTCCTGTGTGGGACAGGGCATGAGCCAGGAGTTTCATTAGGTCTTTTGGGCTCAAGTGCAGCATCTTGGCTTTACTGCCCAAGAACACCACAGTCAGTGGGAAGTGTTAAGAGAGAAGCTCCTGCTAAGGAGAAGACTTATGTGTGTTTTAGCATGGGCAGGATACCTCTGGCCAGGCATGATGATTTAGCAGTAACAGTTCTGGTGGCTCCTTTCAGTTGGGGTGCTGGAGGTACCTTCTCGTTGGTGCAAGATCCAAAGTGGGCCTTCAGTGGGGAAAGGCCTGGCCTGGCACACTTATTCCTTTTTTAATGCTGTACAGTATCTACTATTATTATATATCATCACTGTAGAATAAACTGATTTGGGACTGCTGATCAGTCTCTGCCTTCAAAGTTTTTTTCCAATGCCTTTAAAAGTCTGTAAATGGTTTCTGGGAGAAGGTGTTTGCCTTTTTAAGCTGCTTGTATCTTTTGTGCTGCACATCCCAGCTTGATCGTTGTTAATTAGTGTCGTGCTTCTGTGTAGAGGACTGTGTTTTACTGAGAGCAGAATTGCTTCCCTTTGCTGTTACTAAATTCCTCTTCTGGTAGTTGAGCATGAAACTTCATTTTTCTTCCCTCCTACATCTCTTCACTACCTTTGTCTTATCTGGAGTGGTTGACTGGCAAAAGTTTCTCTTTTGTAAACAAGCGGATTAAGGAGAAAGGTGTTGGATTAAAGATGACAGTCTGATCCTATGAATGTCAATGTCAAATCTCCCATAAGCCACAGTGAAAACAATACCAGGAAGAAAAGGGCTCTCCAGGCGTAATATTAGTGTGATTTTAAAGGAAAGTGGAATGCAATATTCTAATATTCTTTGTCTCCCTTCTTGTTTGGGGCTACCTGTTTTGCACTGTAACACTTCTGATGAGTTAGTAAACACAGCTTTTGTACGGGGTATTTGTGAATGCTTTATTACAAATAAACACACAGGGCAAGAAGTCATGTTGCTGGTCTGGAAGAGACATGCATGAAAAAAAAAGCTGTTGAATAGAGCCCTGTCTTTTTGCATACAGACCAGGCACTACACATGAAGGTTCTCAGATGCAACAACGTGTAGACCAAAATAAGGCTGGGAGAAGGAAAAGAGACAGGTAACCACCTTTTGCCCTTTGTAATATCCTCAGGAGAGATTCTTAGGGACAGAGGCAAATGTGCTTGCCCCAAGGTATGCACCAGGCATCTGGTTTGAACAAACTCATAATGGCTTACTTCTGGAAGTAATGAAGTGAGCATTGCACATGGAGAACAACCAGGCCTTTGCTAACTAACTCCAAGTTGGTGGCAAGCTGCAACCTGAGAGAGAGTAAAAGGAGTACTATACATTACTCATGTTTCTGCTCTTGAGGGAAAAGCATGGTGAAACCTTATTCTGTAATTGTTCAACTATTTAGTCTTTAATCATCTTTCTGATAGATCAGTTTTTAGCTAGAAGGAAAAGTATTGTCTTTGATTGCAGTTTCCTGACAGTGTTTGGGTTCAGCAGTACCTTGCCCACGCTAAGGCTTCTCTTGGAAGAGCATGTTGGCTGCTGTGGAAAACATGCCATGGTTCACTGCATGGCTGATTTGTGACACGGGGTGAAGAGAGGTTGTGCCACTGCGTGGAGTTTGAAGGTGTCACCTATTCCTGGTCCCCTGGGGTGGGAGGGAATTACCTTTTCTGCACAATGAAAGCCAGCAGATTGACTCTTCACTGGTTAAACACAGTCTAACTATCCTGCTTGTACTTTATTTTAGCTTTATGATGCTATTATCTTACCTACTTTTCTATATGTTACTTTTTGGTGTATTTGGAATGCTACTTGATGTATTATTGTTCCCTGAAGTTTTTGAAGCCACCATTTTCATAAATATACAATAGGAGATGGTAAAGCAAAAAAAAGAAAAGTTCCTATTCACACTTTTAGCTCATGAAGCAACAGAACATCCATTGAAATTTAAATGAAAATGGAGACTGTGTCACACACTATAGCTCTCTGGAAAGCTACAGTGGGAGTCTAGCAGTCCAATTCATTCCTTTGTAGAATGTACTAAGGCTAATGGTCTTGCTGGGAGTAAAATGTATTTTTTTGCAGAATGGTTCCAAGAACAGACTCTGCTCTTTACCAGAAAACATAAAAGAAAACAAATGCTTACTGTGTCTTTAGTATGCTAAATATGAAATTCTTTGCACAATGGAATGTTAGTAGTAGCCGTAATCATGTTTTCCTTTCATCACCTAGTGAATATAATTTTAAGAGAGGACTGCTGTAATTATATTGCAGATAAAAGCCAGCAGAATTTCTGTATAATATTATCGTTGGCCTGATTGTTTTGTTGATAGGGAAAAATAAAGAGAGACCACATGAATACTTATTTAATGAACAACATATTTATTAAGCAGTGCAGACTGTACCTAATGCATTTGACTTTGCAGTAGGGTTATTTCCTTCAAGCACCTTTCTTAATATTTTACTACAGCTATTACGTTCCCTTCTTATCTGTCCAGCTATTCAATTATTTGTGTGGTATGTCTATAGCACAACATTAAAGTGTTTAGCTTAACTACAGTCGCCAGTGCAGGTACAATCGATGTCAGCATCCACAGACTCCACAACATCCTCAGATGCAGATTTCTTATCGCTGCTCCTCTGCCATTCCAGCAGGCTTACAGCAGTTTCTGTCAGAAGAGTGAAGCCATTGTTAACTAACATCAAGCAAATTAACACATTTCAGTGAAATGCTGTTTTGATGGCTGTCAACTCCCTCATCAAGTGAAGAATGAAGTCCTGCCCTCACGGCTGACATCCAACTGACTCATTGACTTGGAGCGGGGTTTTCATCCATGATATAATTACTCTAATACTCCCCTAAAACCAAAATGAATTACATTTCATGAAGCACAAAGACAACAGGCAGCAGGCTGTAAAAGTGCTGGAGGTAGCCGCTGTCGGTGTAAGACCACCACGTACCAATCCACATCAGCAATCTCTTTTTGTGTTAGTGCTGCATGTCACTGGGTATTTCAGCTCATTGTTTGTCAAAGTTCATCCCGAAGGATAAGCCCTTTGGAGAATTTTCAGAGGTTCATAAACTTCTAATTAAAGTTTCCCATATCTTGTGAAATCTGGCAGAGCATTGTCAGTAGCAGTATTAACCTTACCACACTGCTTCCTCAACAGCAGCTTGAATAAGCCATATCCCTTAATGCTGAAATAATCTAAATGCAATAATGATATTCATCCTCCCAATAAATATTCTTAGCTAGTTGGAGGTTTATCATTGCATCTGGAAGAATATTAGGACATCCATTTAGATTAAGTTTGTATAATGAGAATGGGTAAAGCTTTCATAATTTTACTTCTATTTGTTTTATCCCTCAGCTGGACAGTACATTTATAAAATGCCATCTCTCGTCACAGGGAAATCTGGAGACTGCTCTATGGGTTCAGGTTGTATCAGACACTTATCTTCTTCTGCAAGGCTAACACTCTCCTTGGCTAAATTACTGTCCAATGTGAAGTGCAGGTTTTACATAATAAACTGGATAATAAATATTTCCCACAAAGGTGCTGGAGATGCTTTTAAATATGTATATATATATATATATATATATATATATAAAATGTTTTCAGGCCGTGAAATGAGAAATGCTATAAAATTTCTGAATTCTGTTTTTTATATACATTACGTCTCTTGCTCTTGGGCATATTGTGGGTCTGATCACATTCATATCCATGTAGGAAATAGTTTCCTTGGCAAACTGGATCATGGCTGAGTAACTATTATCCCTATGGGTTGGCCTTGTGGCATGTTTGAAATGTAAACCGATATGTGGATTTAAACTTGGAGTGATGCCTGCCTCAGTCAAGGTCCTAAGGCTACAGTCTTGCTGATTTGAGGACAATGGGGGAAATTCTGGATTCCTGTACTTCATTTTAGCCTTGCTCCACTGGTGACAGTGATGGGATCTTTCTCTTTTGAAAGAGCAGACTATCATGTCCGAGTTCCCCTACAAAGAGCTGAGAAAAGGTCTTTGTCCAGTGTATGCAAATATGTGTTCCTAGGTTGAGAAAGATGAGGATTTTGTCTCTACTGCTTCTCCAAGTCATTGAATAAAGGAAGAAAAAGAACAGTTTTTAAGGGCTGGCCTTGTATTCCTATTGATTTTCAGCCTAAGGAAAGCAGTTGTCTTGCTAGAGAACAACAAATGGCATCTTTTTTCTTCCTCCTCCTCCTCAGGATACTAACTAACTAACTAACTAACTAACTAACTAAAGCCCTTGATTAGGACTGCTGCTAGTAGACTTCCCAGTCTCTGCCTCAGTAAATGAACCAGAGAATCCTGCAGTTGCTGTAAAAGCAGAACTGGCTGCAACAACTACAGTAGCTTTTTTTCCGATTTTCCTCTTTTCTCAAACAGTTTTGTGAGAGAATGAGACAGCTTTATTATAGCCTAATATTCTGAGGCAGTGAGTGGCCCGGGGTTATGACACTTCAGAGATACAGACTTGGATACACAAAAGAAATCTGTGAAACATGGATATAACAAGATTTTGGAAGGGTTTTTTTTGTTGCGGGTGGGTTTTTCTATTCATGAAAGAATGCATCTATTCTCGTCTCAGGGAGCCATCAGAAAACTATTAACACTCTCTCTGTGCTACTTGTTGAATAGGCTGTTGCAGATAGTTGACTGTTACAGAGAGATACTCTCTGCTTTTATGGGCTGATTCAGCACATTGCAGATATTAATAACACGAACAAAGTTCTACACAGCTGTTGTTTAAATTCAAACATAAAATACTCTGTCCCTCTCCAGTACTGCTCAACACGGGGGTCCATTGGCTTCAGTGAAACTACACTGGATTATCCCAGCTAACAATGGATTTGGCCAACAATGGCTAACACAGCAAACAGACCATTCCAGTAGATGCTCCCTAATGGTAGGTTTCCCTCTAAGGTATATATGGTTAATTGATTAAAAGATTGAGGAAGGAATACACCAGAAATATCTGTATGTTCCAGGTTGTATTCTTGTCTCATGCTTATATAATTTCAGTGTGAACCTGTCTTAGACAATGCATCACATCCATGACAAATTGGTATAAATCAAAGGAAAAAAAGGCCCATTTTTTTGTTTGCCTCCCTCCCCCCCACCCCCTGAGCCTGGGGCATGAGTGTGTGTGTATAAACTACCTTCAAAAACAAACCACTATTTGGAACAATCTAGAGAACCTTCCAGCAATGTGTTTTTGCTGATGTATTGCACCGTGGCATAGCATGGCAGTCTAATCACAGCAGTCATGTCACACTACTTGAGCGACTTTCAATTGCCTTGCTTGCCCTGCTCTACACAAAATTGCAGGCTGTAACGTGCATAAAAGGACTCAGGATTTCTTACCTTGGGTTTACGGAGATCCTGAAGACACGACAAATTTTATTTTTGTGATTTTATTGATCACTGCTGCCCCTTTCACCACCTCAGATGTTTTTCTCAGATGATGCTACCTGCCATTGTCTAAACCAGCTTTTAGCTGGCCAGCACTGTCAGCAGTTCTAGCAAATACTAATGGGATTAAAACCCGCAGCTCGGAGAGGAGCCGGAGCAACACAGGTCTGTGCGTGGCTGTGCTGTGTTTTGTTCTTTCCAGTGCTCTGACAGCTCCTGCAGTACATGACACACAGAGGGAGAAAAATACCGTACCTTTTGGGAAGCAGTGGAAGCCAACCTTTACTGAAGTTTTTTCGATTGGAGTACAGTCTTTCATACATTTCAGTACCGGGTCGACAGAGTAGCACGTAGATTCCTCGCCATCAATAGTAGGATTTCGATTCAGCTTCACGTAACTGCGCTGCAGCTTGCACCCTAAGAGGAAAAGGAAAGGTGGTTAAAATTGTAGAAATAAATCCCAATCGATCCTTGCAATAATAAAGGTCCATATTTTCTCTTCAGCTTTTATTAAAACACAGGTATTTGGCAAACCGTTTTCACGGCAGTGAGGTTATCGAGATAGAGCAATAATAAGTTGAGGAAAGAGTCTGAAAGGGGAGCTATTTTTAAAATCTAATTGCACAATATAACCCAAATGGAATCATGTATACTCCGTTTTTTAGAACTACATAATACACAGAAAATAACCTCTCATGTCTGAAAGCTATTAAGAATAGATACTGCAAGGTACAATGGCTACTTCATTGCATTAGGAAAAATGTCAACTGTAGTGAATGGATTAGAAAAAAGGCAGCATTTATATAATAACATCAAGGATAATTTTTGTATTGGATGATTTTTATAATGCTGCAATTATCTCACTAGAAAGGTATAATGTAACTTAACAGGATCCCAGCTATGACTCCGTTTCCTGACACGCAGATAGGTACAATTCCACTGCCACTGAAGTCAAGGAGAAAACAACCATTAACTTCAATAAAGTTATCTCAGGTCCAAGGCAAATGGAGATCTACCAAACAAAACTGTATTGATGTTATGGGAGATGATCATTTGTCCAGCTACATGTGAGATGAAGCTCTTTACTGCGGAATTATTTCTAAATATTTTCCTGAGACTGCACTCTCAGATGGTGCAGAACAAAAATTATTTTTTTTGCACTTTGGAAATTTGCACTAACATGGGATCTGACACTGCATTCGTAGTCTGCAACTTGTTTGGTTAAATTAAGTCTGCAGACAACAGCTCAAACTGTCTTGATACAATGGTGAAAATGACACTTTTTTTTCAGTGGGAGCAAGATTAGGCCTGATTTTGCCTCTCAGTAAAAAAGCTACTCAGTGTAAGAAATCAGAATCAATTATTTAACATTGAACTGCACATGAGACGAAGACTGTTGCTGGAGTATATATTCTCTATATTCACAAGCAATGTTTTAAACAGTCAGTGGTTAATAAAGTTAAAATGGATATATATTGCTATTGCAATTTCTAAGTAAAAGATATCTGCTGCTTTTTTTTTTTTAAAAAAATATTTTCTAGCTGTCGGCAGAGGAGAAGTGAAATCGTATTCTCCCCAAGCATAAAGTGTTTCCAGACCTACTCACCCCCCGAGCAGGTTTCTTCTAGCAATACCCATGAGTGAACAAATGCAGAGCAGCTGTGTGCCAGCCTATGGTTTGGCATGAGGAGTTCATTGTGCTTTTCTCTGTCATTATTACTGCAAACTCCGCAGGTCCTTCCTCTCATCCACGAAGCAACGGTAACCTGTAAAACAGCACATCTTTGTAGGGAATACCAAAGTGATGGTCTGTTACACTGGCAAGGTAGTAGGCAGAAAGCAAACAGTGACTGTGAAAGTGAGCCCAGTACCTTAAGATTCCCACCGTCAAAAGCCACCCTCGTCAGTCCAAGTGTTGGAACTTCCACGATAACTGTTGTCCCGCTTTTATAAATTTTAACATCACCTGTAAAAAGATGGTGAATTGTAAGATGGTGATCTTCTTAATTTGGAATGAACGGAGAAACTGTGCAGCACAAAATACGCCACGATCCATTTTCCTTCACAATGATAGTTTTGCTGCTCCAGTTATATATATTTGCATATGTATATTTATGTGGAGAGGGAAAGAAAAGTGAGAGGAAATAATTCCTTTATTTTCAAAAATATTGTCATGCTGTTACCTGTAGTTGAACCTGACTTTTGTATCCAGTATTTTGTATCTGCTGAATCTTGAGATGATAATGACATTGGTGGTGCTCCAGCTAAATGTCTGAGTCAAGGCATCTATCTGTGACTGTAATAAGAATTTTTTTCCTGAACAATCACCAACCTGGCTATATGATGTCTATAGGAAAGGGCTTTATTCATCTGTTAGTTATGCTGGAGGAAAGTAAGAGTGTATATACAATAGGAAACATGAACGTAAGTCAATACAAATCTTAAGAAAGTAGCCTCTAGTTTTATTTTGTATTAATCTCACTCATGTTTTCTTTACACTAAGATTTTTCTATGGGATTTATAAAAACTTCCTGATATTTGGTTCCTGGGTCAGTCCTGGAAAGCTAGGTATCACAGCTTACCTTTTTCATACTCAGAAACTCCACTGTGTGATAGAACTCGTTCTTCATTGCATGCCACGAGGAGAGATGAATTTGCGGCAGGACAGATTGTGATGTTCCTTCAGGAGAAGCAAAAATCAAAGAGAAGAAACTTGTGGTTAATTTAAGATGTGAAAAGTACAGATATTTGTGACCAAAGCCAGCAGAGAACCAATTTGAATATCTGAACTTTGAATGAATGAACGAGCAGTTTTTCTTTCCAAAGTGCAAAATTCATTGGGACTTTGGGCTTTGAGATTCAACCTTTAAAGAAAAGACAGCATGGGGACTTAATGAGCATGGTATCAGATATCTGTGGCTGTGAAATTCAAGATGAGAAACTACACCAGAAAGTTGCAGATGAGGATTCCTTCTGGAAATTCTGTCTTTCCCCAAATATCTCATTTGGGGGAAATTCACCATTTTCACCTGGGAACTAGACAACTCCCTGAAACTTTATAGCTCGTTGCTGAGCCCGCAGTATAAACCACACTTACGCCAGTGTTGTGTTTATGTGAACCTCTCTGGAGAAAGACTGAGGATCAACCTTTCTGGTGGTAACGATGAATTTCGGGTGTTCAGTACAGTCCTGAGCCACCACCAGGTTGCAGCTTTTATTGAAAGAGTATGAATGGCTCATGCCATCAAATGTTTTGAAATCTCGCTCCCTGACTTCACACGTGGCTGCAAAACAAAACCAGAAAAGAAATGGCAGATGTGACCATGGTCATTTGCTGCAAAGCACTGAAAGACACCTCTGTGAGACTGAACTACCCAGTAAACAGGAAAGAAACTTCCTCATCTCCTTGAGAGTAAGGAGTCTGTAAGGACGGGAGAGTACCACAGAATAACTACTCAGAATAGACTATACTAGTATTGGTTTTCATTACATGCCAAACACAAAACTCAAGCTAACAGGGGCTAAAATGTACAGAATTGTGTAACAAATCGGGGTAAAACCTCCACATTTCCCCCAGAAGTGCTAGGCACCAACCCATTAGATTCACATGGCTCCTTTTTGAATCCAATACACAGGGCAGAGAATACATGGAGTGTCTTTTACCCATCATCTGTTGCCTCTCAGGGCAGAGTTGGCACCTTCTCAGGAGGGGTAAAAGACAACTTCTAGTCCTTGCAGACAGGAGTGATTCCCAAACTCTGAATGTTTACAGCAATTTGAAGTCTCTTCATTCACCTCCCAGCAAACATCCTTCTCTGTGAGGGAATGAGCTGTTGAGAAAGCAGGGCTAGAAATGCTCTGCTTCCCTACAAGACCTCTACAAGGAAAGGCAAAGCCCAGCCACGACAGGGGATGGATCTATGCACATTGCTTATTCACGAGACAAACATATAAGTAACATTTACATTGATCTTCTTGTGCTATTTGTGAAGCTATTTCAGGCAATAAGTTCCAGGTAGTGATATCTCGAGTCTCGTAAGCTGGAGACGGGCCCAAGGGCAGAGTGAATGGCAGTCGGAGTGCCTGGCAGTAAAGTGTTACCTGAAAAAGCAGAAATGAAAAATACATTAAGATGAATTGAACCATATGCTCTTATCTCGAAAAAAAAAAAAATCTCGAGGATGCTTTTATACGATTGCAGTTGTGTTGGTCTCTCCAGGATGCACCCAAACCTTCGGCTTTTGTGAGGAAACATTGTCGTCTCTCTTCGAGTCATATACTTGGCTTTTTGAAAAATTGTTAAGGACGTTGGAAAATAGCTGACACAGATGAAGTTTAAGCATTAATTAAGTGACTTCTTAAAAACTTCTTAAAAAATAAGGTAACAAGCTAAGTAACTTGTTACTTAACTTACATCAGTAAACTGATGGATGTGTCTGGAAAAACTGGCATGAGTAACACTGGGGTAAGATCCTTCACTGTAACTAAAAATTGTATTTGCCAAGAGAACCAAATTAATGCCTAGTGCACCTATTTCTTCATTATCAAGTATTAAAGAGCCTGCACTACTGAAGCACCATGGAAAGCTAAAGACACACTGATTTCTCTGTGCATGAATAGCTAGCTGTTATTAATTTGCTGGAGATCCCTAGGGGGAATTTATCAAAGCAGTGCATGGGGATTTGGTGGACAAAGACCAATTAATCAGTGGGATTCTGCAGACCATGCCTGTGCAAGCTGCTCTGAGAGGGTGACTAACTTCTCCAGTTTGGTTAGGGCAGAGTTGTGTTTGTGGCTGTTGTGACTTGCTCAGACCAGTCACATCAAGCAGGGTTGCTGCAGATGTGGGACTTGAGTGTCAGCTCAGACAGATGCTGTTCATGGCTGCAGCAGAGTGCAAAGTGTTCTCAAGGCCCCCACTATCTGCTCTGAGACCCCCATTCAAGAACTAGTCACACTGGGTAAAATGAATAAAGAATTGAGTGCAGAGAGGTCATAACTGAAACAATTTGGGTCTCACTGCTGTTCTCAGCATGTAAATAAGGTATTTGACTACAGAGCCTGATTTTCAACTTACTACTACACTGGACCAAAGCAGTACAAAATCAAAAGAACTGCTGTATTTCAACACCCATCTGATGTATATGGCGGCTTCTCTCAAGAGGAATGTTTTGCTTTTGTTTCTTTACATTAAGCATCAAAATGTTATAAGTTGAAAGTCTTGCAAGGTAAGGAAGAGGAAAATGAAAACTTAACGCACCTCAGGAACTTTAATTACTGTATCAATTGTTCGTGGAGAGGTTGCAGCTGCCCTTACTATGAATTCATGAGATGGATTTCTCTGATGTGCTTCTGAGAAGCCCAACATAAGTGCTGCACCAGGAATGTATCGCATGAATCTGGAGATAAACAAGATGTGACAAACTCAGATACAGGAGCAAAAGCACACATGGGAGGGTGAGGACTACTGGCTGACCTGAAAAATCTGGAAAAAATGAAAGGACTGAAAAAACAAGGGAATAACACTTTGGGTCAAACTAAATGGTTGATTTTATCCAGAAGAAACACGCTGGGTTTATTTTGCCCATTTAAACTGGGTGTTTTTTGAGACTCAATAGAAGAACATTTCCAAACAAAAATGCATTTTGAACTGAAATATCAAATAATTTAATATGGAAAGTCAACCCAACTATGCTAAGTTTTTAAATATTTGGGGGTTATCTTTTAATATGAAACGTGGAGAAAGTAGAACACCTTCTGTGCCACTGAACTGGTGGTTTCCATCAGTGCCCACCCAAATCCGTTCGCGTTGAAAAATTTCATTCAATTCCTTCAGCATTTTTCAAAAGCCAATTGGGGTTAAAAAAATAAAAAAAAAAAAAAGGGAAAATAACAACTTAGGAAAGAGTGAATTACATACGCCATGGTTGTCTTTTTTATCCAGGATGGAAGCTTTCCCCATTGCACCTTCAGCTGTGCTGCTGGTTTCCTTGCCAGCCGCCCTGTGGTTGCCACGGCTGCTATCCTATAGTCCTGGCACTCTGTGCCCCATCTCAGTCTGGCCTTTAAAAACAGGGAAACAAGTCACCCAAAATTCAGAAAGGAAGGACAAAACTAACCTTGACCATTTCAAAAGGCAAGATTTTCTTTCTCAAAATTTTGCATCGATCCTTACATTTCCAATGTTTCTTTCAGCTCTAAACGGGCTCACAGAGAAATTTTGACTACCTCTGGCAAAATCTGGGGCACAGTAGGAAAAAGGTTTGCTGGTCTGTGCAGAGCTACATGTACAAGTTTCCTGTCTCAAAGCAGCCACTGAAACATCCTGAGATTTCCTTAGACTTTGTAAGTTCATAGTCAATATGTATTTTTTTCTAAAAGATGACTGCACTATAATTTCTATTAGCCTTCCCCAAGACCTTCTGATATGAACCCACCCCACTTTTTTCAGTACTGGATATCATGCGGAATTTTTCAATTGCAGCTGCCAAAAGCAGAGGTTTGTAAATTGTTATGCAAAGAGCTCTTGCTTTAAAAGGTGCATGGGAAGCATGGCACAGGGAGATGAGGAAAAAGGAAAGACCTGTTTTATGATGCTCTCTCAGGCATCAGCCCATTAGCCAACTTTGCTTGTTCCATCTTTTCATATAAATCCTAAGAAATACAACGTTGCAAATGCATTTGGGTTATGAATCTTCTGAAATGAATTATGTATAGAAAAGCAAGTAGATTCCAAGTGAAGAAAACTCATAATAGAGCAGATAATAAATAGATAGTAATGAAGCAGTCAATTTTTCAAACATTTTTTGTGCTTCTACTAGTCATACTTTGATGTCTCTTGAAAATCAATAATTTTTTTTGCCAAATTTTGAAGTGTCTGAGTCTATTGCTATTATTATTAATTTTTTAGTCAAAAAGAATGACAAAAGATAGGAACGTTTTCTGAGACTTCACTAACTTTGTGAAACATTTCAAAATAAGTACGCCTTTCCTGCTTAATTCTCCTGATCAGCAGGTTCTCTTGTGCTTACTCTGGGCTTTGTAGATGCCTCTCTGGGCGAGGCTGCCTGTGTGCTTACCTGGGCTTTCAGAGGCAGTATCACAGCATCAGCACACGCTTTCCAATTGGTTTCAGCCAGCTGAACCACAACTAGTTGCACATCAACTTTGGCAGCATCAGAACGAACATATGCTGTAGCTTGATAACCTTGATTTCTGTTGTCACTCCTTACTGCCTGTGCCACAATCGTAATGCCAGGTGGAATCACGTCTCCCAGGAAGTTGCGCTGAAAAACAACCCCCAACCATCTGTGCTTAAGTATTTCTGTGTGCTCACTGGAGAGCCTACCGTCCAGTTTATGTGTGCTGATAGCAGGAAGCCTCCCTTGTCCTTCATCAGTTTAGTTTGCAGCACACATTTCTACATCCCCAACAGGCAAGGATAAATTTTGTGGGAAACTTGATTATTCATAAATTTTCAAAGGCGTGATTGTTTTGATGAGGGATCCAAGATTCTTCCAAATTATCTTTATGCACATAATAAGATTTTGTTCATTATTGTAATATTTTGAATAGCTGCCTACGATACATCCCAAAGATCTTGAGAGCATTATACACATTCACAACTTATTGCACTATACTACAGTTTCTTCAAGCCACTCAAATATTTTCAAATCCTTCCCAGTAGCAGAACTCCCCTAGACATTGCCTGCATTTGCAGAGCTATTTGTTCTATTATTATGTAGATACCTTTATGTAGTACAATTATAGAATACTAAGTGCATAATAAAGATGATCTGTGCTTAATGGGTCTCCACATTTACCAGTCAGTAATGCCCATGGAAAGTCTGATTTTAGTTATACAATGCATGAACTCATGACCTCCGGTCTACATCTAAAAAAGTAATTAGGCAGAGTTATTTATTTCCTCCTCATTTTTACCAGAATGCAGCTGATTTTGCATTCTGGGTTTTCATGGGGAAAATAAAATTCTCTCCCCTTTAACTTACAACTCCCTTCCCTTCAACTTTCATAATTTCCAAGTCCACGCTTCCCCATACTGCAAACGCCCTCAGAAATGAAGCGTCGTAAACCAAAGAAACCAGGAAACAAAAGCCTGAACGCAAGAGAATTTGGAAAAAAAATATTTTTTTGGGGGGGAGAATATCTCAGTGGACTTTGATTTTCAGTTTATGGACTTGACTTTTAGTGTCCCAGCCCTGAGCTGGTCAGTGCCACCCCCTCTCCAGCTGCTGCTCAGCAGCCGCACACGCGGCCGTACCTCCCGCCCCAGGCTGGAGCTGTGGCTGTGCTGGTGGCTGCTGACTCTTCTGCTCCTCCTTGAGCTGTGGGCAGAATTTTCTCCATGGTGGTGGCTGCTGCTGCTGCTGCTGCTGCTGCTGCTGCTCAGATGACTGCTCCTGCTCCTGCTGCTGCTGCTACTGCTGCTGCTGTTTCTGTGGCTGCTTCCCGACTCAGAGGAAGATGATGATGAGCTGCTTGATCCCTTATGGTCTGGATGCTGTGAAATAAAAATAGGTTAAAAATCTGTGATATGGCCTCTAGTTTTATAGTGTAAGTATCAAAACCAGAGATCTCAGATTCCCTTTATAGGTAACAGACATATCTAGAGCGTTATTTTTATTATCATACACAGACATGAAGTACGTTGGGTAGGAATGTGCCTTGGATCCACCTGGGCCTCTCTGCTGAAAGGAAGGCTGCACAGACAGTGATTGCAAGTGGCAATGTCACACTGTTCAGGTCTAATGCAAGGGAAAATGAAAAGTGACATTTAATAAGTGGTCAAATGCATCCATATGCAGAAAAAAAAAGATATTACAATTTAATGAAAAACACTGTAAATCATCTTCCTCTTTCACAAGCAGGATACATAATAACTGTACAGGTAACATCTACAAAACCACTACATTATCACCCTTCTAATATATACTAAAAATGCCTTTGTGTCATAATGCATACTGAATCTGGTTTCTGAAAAAATCCACATGCCTAATGATTTTGCCCATGATTGCCTAAAAACTGTGAACCTAACTATTCCCATAGGAAGATCCTGCTGTTTTATAATTCCCCCATGGTCTTTGTTAATCCAGCTTTGGTCGCATTATACATCATCTACTGCAAAGGTGTCTTAACCCAAACTTGAGGGCTGCAAGTGCTGCAATAACAAAAAGATGTAGTATAACAGCATTTTTGTAATAAATCTGCCGATTTTGGCCATTGTCAGTATTGTTATTGGACAGTATGGAATGGTCAAGTGAAATGGCCCAAACAAAGCCCTTCAGTAAAGTGCTTGATCATATCAACTGTGGCTACCATGGCAATGTGCAGTGAATTAGGGACCTACCCAATGGATGTGAGCAGACCTGAAGCGGAGACGGTATACTTTTGGAAGGTGTAATTCCTGCAAAATTCCAAAAGAAGTTATTACGTACAGCTCAGTCAAGATCACCTCCTAGCAGAAGTCAAAGTATTAAAAATTTTACCCGTTCTGTAGACATGTCATAACTGCTGAGACTGTTAATTTGGGACTGGACACGTTCCCTCTCAGCTCGTTTGTCAGATGTGCCGTGACCATGGGAAGCACCGGAGCTTTCGCTGCTGCTGCTGCCACCGATGCCACTGCTGGTGCTTCTGCTGCTACTGCTGCTACTCCCTGTTTTGGGCTTCTGCTCACGGACACTTCCCTCTCCTTCAGCAGCGCTGGCACGTGCAAATGGTGTGCTCTTGGACTGCTTCTTAGCCTTATGCTTTATACCAGATGCTTTGCTACTGCTGCTGCTGCTGCTGCTACCTGTGCTGCCTCTGGTGCTGCCTTTGCTGCTGCTCCTACTGCTTCTGCTGCTGCTACTACTGCTTCTGCTGCTGCTACTACTGCTTCTGCTGCTACTGCCCTTGCTGCTGCTACTGCTACTACTGCTACTGCCCTTGCTGCTGCTACTGCTGCTGCTGTCCTTGCTGCTGCTACTGCTACTACTGCTACTGCTTTTGCTACTGCTACTACTGCTCTTGCTGCTACTACTGCTCTTACTACTACTACTATTTTTGCTACTGCTACTACTACTGCTCTTGCTACTACTACTGTTTTTGCTACTACTACTACTGTTTTTGCTACTACTACTGCTGCTTTTGCTACTACTACTGCTGCTTTTACTGCTGCTACTACTGCTTTTGCTACTACTACTGCTGCTTTTACTGCTGCTACTACTGCTTTTGCTGCTACTGCTATCACTACTACTGCCACTGCTGCTGCTACTACTGCTATCACTACTACTGCCACTACTGCTGCTACTACTGCTGCTGCTACTGCTACCACCGCTGCTGCTGCTACTGCTGCTGTCCCCAAATGGGTAGAATTTCTTTTCTTTGGCTTTGGACTGCCTTGTTTTCAGATTCATCTGGGTGCCTCCCTGTGATGCTCTCCCGTCAGAGTCACTGCTGGAGGGGCTGCTCGTTGTGCTCTCGGCGCTCCCGCTGGTGCTGCTGGCACTGGACGATGAGCTTCTGTCTTTTCTTGTCCCCTGGTCAGTGGTAGCATTGGCAAAACAAAATTACTTTGCTGTGCTCTTGCAAAACACCGAGTCAAATCAGATGCAGAGATTTCTGAATCTCTGCTTAGAAGACAATGTGTACTCCTGGTAGCATCTCTGCAGCATATCACAATAATTCAAAGGCAAATTCATAATAATGTGTTAAAACCACATGTAAGCAGAACAATACCCCAAACACTCTTGTGATAACCAACATGTGCAGGAGTTGCTGGCCACACAATTACATGTAACTGGTGTTGGTAATGACTGTCCTACTATCTCATGGCAGGTTGTGTAGGTGGGTGTCAGACTGTTTTGGTGCAGTTGTAGCAGCAGGAAAGAGCAGACTACCCCTTGGGCACACAACAGCTATTTTATGTCTTACAAGAGGTTTTCAGAAAAGCCTACAAAACCAACCTGCTCTTTCTAATGTTCTTCACCTGCAGAAGAGATGAGTGCAAACAAAAGACCTGCAGAAAGACTTGTGTACCCAAAAGCCTGTCTTTATATTTTTCAGTTTCTGAATATTGTCTAAACAAAGGAAGATATTTAGTAAAAGAAATATAAATAACTAAACTTTGTGTAGTGTCTCCCACAAATTTAGAATTTTACAGCAGTACCTGGTCATCAGTGTCACCGAGGATTTTTTTCAGTCTTTTAATTGCTTCTTTTCTCGAAGATGCTTGTGCCTCTGGATCTTCAAATTTTACCAGACGTACCATTTTTGTAGGAGCTTGGTCTCCTGCTTGAATTGTGACTTGTATTTTTTCAATAGGTGCCTCTGTGTAAACTGAAATTACATGACAATTAGTATTACTGTTAGTATTAGCAACCAAATGAGAGAATAACCCAATTTTCCCATAATTTAGTTAGCCTTTTTTTTTTTCTTAAATATGAATGCTTAATGATTATTACTGGTATTCAGCAATTTTGTTAAAAATTTTCTCTAACAGCTAAAGCACATGCTGGCAGCAAAATTTTAAAATATTCTTATGATACTGGATTCTTTTCAAGTCAATAAACAGAGTAATCAACAGATTTAAGTCAAGTGAATTGGGTTGCTTTACAAGATAACACTATGGGTTAGGGAATTAGGCATCAGAGAGGAGTTGAGGCTCAATTCTTGAATTATAAAGAATGGTCCAATGGCTAGGCCATTCGTTTGATACTTAGGAGACCTAGATTCAGTGGCCTGCTGTGCTTTTATTTCTTATGATTGTGGATTAAGACATTAAGGACTAGATCCTGGCAGGGTTAATCCATAATTCCCTTTAAGAGTCTGGGTTTTTAGAATGTAGCTACAGGACACTGCATCAGATCTGTTGCCCATGTCCAATTGCTTCGTGCTTGCATCCCAAATCCAATGATTCAGGATGCATCAGACACACTCTGCAGGCACAGATCAGCCCTGCTTGAGGCTGGCCATGCTGAGTGGCACTGCTGGGAGAGCCAGGAAATCGCTGCTCGGGCGATCGGGGAGAAATGGATTCCTGCTGCCAGCAGAGCCCGCTGCCAATACTGGCAGACCTGCTACTTCTAATGGTAGTTTTAGTGGTACTTAAGATGCAAAACCCATGTATGTGTGTACACACACCCCCACTCACCCACTGTTTTCTGTTCTGTGCACAGTTGTACTTACCTGGCTTGAGGCTCATTCTCAGGGCGTGCTCTCCAACGAGGTAATAAAGAGGCACGTTTTTAATAAATGCTGCATGCACACTTTTCCTCTCAAGGCACACTTGAACCCCAAATGTACTTGCATTGGAACACATGGACTGAACAAATGGCTCTTTTCGGGAGGAAGAGCGTCCGAAAGAGAAGGGATTTCCTGAAGAAACATCCTCTGCAGACTGTCTGTCCTATTAGGTAGCACACACGTCAAGTTAAACTGGACAACAGTAAGAGGAATACTTGCATGTTATGCATCCTGTTTTGGTAATAGTTACATGTACTGTGCATGAGGAATGAAGTTTATTCAAGACAGCAAGGCCGTGACATGGGACAACTTGGTTTTAAATTGGAGAAGATTATCATCTCAATCGGTTGATTAGACCATCTCCTGTAGAAAGAGCTTCGGGCTATAGGAATGGAAAATTATATTACAAATTAATTCTAAATATTTAATTTTGTTTTCCTGGTGTATTAGATAGTGTTAACAGGTTCTTGATAAAACTGAGTGAGCTCTAGACTGCCTGGAGTTTTTTCCTTTGATTTTTGATTGGGTGAGACGAGAATTTTCAACTATGTCCATGAAAATTCTGTCAATTGAGGTCTGACATGATACTATATCAATTAGATGGTCAAAACATATCATATATTAGATATTTCCACTAAAAACTATGTAATTTACATGTACTAAGCAATGCTTGCTGAAGAACAAATTAAAATTAATTAAAATTAGAATCAAATCCATGAAATGAAAACTATGACTTCCTGAAGCAATGAAACAAATACGCAAAGACACATAATCATAAACTTTGACTTCTCATGTAATTCAAGTTGGCAATTAATTTTTTTACTCAGTTTATCATGTCTCACAAGATTCCAAACTTGCATGAGCCCCACCAAAAAAATGAAATTTCTAATGATGCTGGGAAATGCTCTGCTTAGTGCCATTGTTCAGTTGCTGTTCATTTAAGAATGAAGTCGGCGGAACGCTGAGTTTTCAGGAAGGGCAGCACAGAGGCACAAAGCACAAGAATGTAGCTTGTTCCAGGATATTGGAAACTACTCTTGCTGATGGCACGTTTGTCTATTGACTTCTCCATGGGAAAGTGCTGTACTTGTCCTCTGTTCATCTCTTATTTTATCTGAAAACCCTTCAGAGTCGCACGACATCAATGAAACCAGAACAGGACAGTGCATTCCTCGCCTCTGTCAGTCTTCCATGGAATGAATTGTCACAGCAATGCCATCACAGTGCTGCCTATCTCAGAAAGCCTGTACTGGCTTTTATGGAAACAAGGCTCAGGAAGTCATCAGACTTGACACACAAGCTTCCATCCCTCCTCGAATCAGGATGCTTGTAAAGCATTAAATTTATCTCTACAGGTTGAGTAGTGGAGCATCTTGAGGAACATTTGTGACTACCCCAGGAATGTGATGCTTGCATAACGGTTGCAAAGCATTTTAAAGATTGTGGGCCTATCCTGTAGATGGCAGTGTAAAATTAATTACCAAAGGAAATGCTTTTGCTTTAGAAAAAGTGTTGCAAGCCTGATGTATTACACTCCAGATTTTAAAATAATGTTACTACAGGGCTATTTGTGTTATTAGATTGAACCTGACTTAGTTTGAGTGAAGCAGCACTGCTTCACGGAGATGAATTGTACCTTTTCCTATGGAGAAAAGAAATAGTCCCCTACTGATTAAAAGCCCAAAAAAGAATAGTCAGACGCTACATCATTTACCCTGATGTTATCGGTCTCGCCTGACGCAGAGTCTGAATCGAAGGACATCTTCATTATGTCAGGCACTGCTTCAGGTAGAAGAACTGGAGTCATCTTACTAGCAGCCAAATCCCCAATATTTCGTGTGACAGCAAATGCCTTAGACCTGCAGAATAAACATTAGAGGAAACCTGTATTGATAAAGCACTGCTGAGGAAAAGGCTTGAATAATGCCTTGTAGCACGTACTCAGCAACAAGTATCATACCTTGCAAATTGCTTTACAGATATTTACAGCATCCTTCCTGTTAGTTGTGTTTTCAAGGACTGCTAAGAGTAAATAAAGACACAGACCAATCTCAGGGGCAGGTAGCTCAGTCAGGCTTTTAGAATCACTAGTCCAGGTTAAAAGCATTGCAGCTGGTCAGATCTCCATAGCCTGACTCCTGGAACAACAGTGCACCTACTTAGGAGCCTGGCTGTGGATTACTACTTTTTTGAGTCTCCTATTTTGATCTGGACTTCTAAATTTTTAAACTAATTTTCTCTGACTTCACTGCACTAGGCTTAGTTCTAATTTCTTTTGACATTACATTAGGGAAAATACTGCCATAACTTCAAAAAACAACCTGGGGACTGGTGGCTACTGAATGCTGTTTCCTGTGCAATTTTTATTAAAGCAGAATTGAAGAAAGGAGCCTGAAATCATCAAAGTGTCTCCATCTGGATTTAAATTCACTGGTACTCAGACCTTGGCCATGGCTTGGCAAGACATCACAGAGAGATGTGTAGGAAGGTTAAGAGCTTACTCATGTAAATGTGTTCAGTACTTTGTTTCCAGCATTGTCAACTCTAAGCATCTTAGCCAGGATCCAGGAGAAGTGATATAAGGTGCAGAACAAGGCTGAGGCTCCCATGGCTGAATATCCTGACACCCTGGCTCCATAGCCCACTTCTTTACGGACTTTGTAACAGTGCCGTGATAATTATGAGTTTTGTTTTCAGTCAGAGAAACATCTGGAATGCTGAACGCTTTTGAGAGAGCTATTAGCACTGGGCTAACTCTACCTTATTAGCCATTTATCAGCGCTAACATCCAGCTCAAAAGTCCCCACGTGCTGTTTGTCAAGGATGGAGCTGGTCTGTTTGCCCTTGGGCTTTTGTGGTCTACCCATGGAGGAGGCTGCTGTGACAGTGAATGGAAAGATGGTCTCAGAATGGTCTCTATTTTAATACGGTCCACACTGTACTAGCCTGAGCAATTCCAATCTAACCCATTTGAAAGATGAATTTGTATTCATTTGATAGCCCTCTCTTCCTCTTGAAGGCTCCTACCGTGCTGTGTGCAGTGTAAAGCACACAATTGCTCTTCATGTGGAACACCTCAATAAAACGTGTGTCACCTGTGGGCTTTGTTTTCTTTTCCATCTCTCTCCTTTTTTAGATAAGGACATGACAGCAACGCTCCACGCTGGGTGATAGGAGAACCTTGAAGAATGGAATCTGAAATAAAATATTCTCCCTAACAAGCTGAGGGGATAAAAGAAAATACAAATCAACTTGCATTTCAGATGGCTCATCTGGGTAAAGAGACAAAAAGGGGACACGGTTTTATTTTAATCCCATTCAATAATTCAAATGACCACTGAACTGCAGGCTGGATCTCCAAGCAGAAAGCCCTGGGGTTTCTTTTCCAATTTTTTTTTTTTTTTTTTAGTATTTTTATGCCAATAGTCTACTCCTGCCACCTAATGAAAGCGAAGGATCGATTCCTCCCTGTTGAGCACAGAGAGCCGACAAATGTAGCTGCATCACAGGTGACACATGTCAATGTCTGCAGAATCACACGGCTCGGTAAAAATAGGCTACAAGAGCCAGCTCTGGTGCTTTAACAAGAGAAAACAGTCACAAAGAAGGCCTAAAGCTATGGTATGAAAGAATCTGTTCTCTCTGATCCCACACAAGGGAGAAAAAATAAAAAGGAGATTTTCCAATATGTATTAGCGCATTTTTTGGATGAGAGAAGAAGCTGTGCTGTAATATAAGCCAAACTCGCTGCAGGGGTAAGGGACAAGCAATTCAGCTATGTTGGGCCCACTGATGTTTCAGAGAGTGTGGCCTTGCATACATCCCTAACACGGGGACAGAAGAACTTAATGTATGCTTAAAACAAAAAAAAACAATCAACAAACCAAAAATTTTCTCAGGTTTTAAAGCTCAGCGTGACATCACATCTGAATAAATGAGAAGTGGGAGGCAATCACCCAGCCAGGCCTTTAGCTCTCTTTCTGCTGTGGTGAAACAAAAATTTCTGCCTTTCCTATGCAT
Source organism: Lepidothrix coronata (assembly GCF_001604755.1). Lineage (NCBI taxonomy): Eukaryota > Metazoa > Chordata > Aves > Passeriformes > Pipridae > Lepidothrix > Lepidothrix coronata. The sequence continues at coordinate 938,544 of NW_016690294.1, forward strand.
CTTCCTCCTGACCTGGGTGCAAAAGTGTTATAAAAATAGATAGTTGGAGCTGTTTCCCTCTCCTGCCCCCAAACACACGGCACTGCTTCGCGAGCTCACAGCGTGCTACTCGTGGTGTGGCATGTTGGGCAAAGTGTTGTGATTTCCTAATTCATCTTAGAAAAAAGATGCCCACGTGAAGCAATTTCTGCTTATCCCACAGTTAAAACAACCAAAAAAGCCATATGATTCAAGCTCTATTCTAGACTGTGTACGTACTCCAGTAGCCTGTTATTATGAATATGTGATATATTAGCAAAGTGTATTTTCTGGCAGCTCTCCATATTTATACTTTAATCACAGGGCTCTAATTTCCCCTGAAATTTATTTGATTTTTACTTTTTTCTTTTAAATTTTGTTTAAAAGTGTGTTGAAGTAGCCATCTGTAGTATACTAAACAATTATGTTAAAAGAGCCTTAAAAATAACCATTATTTTTAATTAAATTTAACTTTGATAAGATTGAATTGAAACACATGTTATATATTCTCCCCATAGCATGATTAATTATTTTGCTCTGATTTCTGCTATAGAGAGAGTCGAGTCCGTAATGTGCTGATTTGTCCTGGGAATGCAATCTCTCTATGACCAAAGTTTTCATTATTTTTTTTTCTTTAGAGTCTGTGATTGCTTGCCTGAATTTCTCTTAGGCTCCTGAAAATTTATATAAATCCCACTGCTGTGACATCTGTATGGTGTGTAGGATATAAATGAACTTAATGCTGTTGAAGACTGTTTTTTTCCTGTGTCTGGATGTGAGATGGAGGGGAAAATACTATCACATCCTGCCTAGCTTTAATGACATGGTACTGTAGAAGGTAACCTGCTGACCATTGAGACAGTACCCAGCACTGCAATATTTGGAACAGAGCTCGCAAACAAATGAAAGATCAATAGCTTTCTAGAACTATTTCTTTAGATGGGGGACTGAAAGCTAACAAAGGAAGGTGTCACAATATCCCTAAAATATTGACTTCAGTTGGTTCTTTACTCTTTAATGATTTAATGGATCTATGTAAAAGGAAGAGAAAGACTATGTTGAACTAAAATTTTTGCCTCATTCTATGTAGACTATATCTCTCTATATATATCCTTTTTCTCTCTACCATGCTGCTTGTTTCTCTTCAGAACTTTAAGATTTTACTTTGCTTGGTCTTTGACCCCCTCAGTGATGTGGTTCAGTGTTATATTCTCTAGTTATTGCTTCACCTTTACTTGCACTCACTGCTGTTTCATTGCTCTGTGTGGTTTGTACTGACCATTTGTTTTGTAACAATGAACAGGAATGATTTTTGGAGAGGAATCGATGGTGCTAAAAGTTAGCTAGTGAGTATTAGCTTTCTCATATACTTGGCATTATAGAGCTATTTCCAGGTGACTACTTCACTTTATAAATAGCAATGCTGCAGGGTCTGGAGCAGGGCTTGGGCTGGAACTCATGGGCTCCTCTGCTGCAATCCCGTGTTTCTGATACTGACTTGCTTTCTGCTTTCTGGCAAGGCATTTAACCCTACTTTGTGTCTTCTTTGATTTCCCCTTAAGTCAAAGGAGGAAAATATTTTTTGTTTTGCTTTGCAGGGGGGATTCTGCTAATATTTGTAGCTCTGCTTGAGGCTCTAAACTCTGTATCAGTGTTCAATATTCTCATTTCAGTTCAGCATCCTTACTGAGTTCATTAATATCCTCCTCACCCTCTCTAACAGTGAGGGTTAGTAAGAGTGGGTGCCTGCTTCCCTGATGACCTTGGGAGCAGACTGTCCTGGCCTCCTCAAGAAACTGAACCAAACAAAACATGCAGCTAACTCTTGCTGCATGAAATGCTGAGAGCCTCCCTGCTTTGCCCGGAGAGCCTTATTACAGTCACACCTGATGGAGTGGAGGACTTGTCTTAGGGAGGAGGATGTGATGTCAAATACACGTGAAATGGTCTGTGACTGTTGGAGGGCAAGGGAGAGCAATGATCAGCCCAAGTGGTGGCTAAGCTGAGGAGACCTGCAGAGCGTCTCTGGGCCAGCAGCCACGGATGCTAATTGCAGATGCTAATTGCAGCTGGATCAAGCCACTGAGCTCTTTTGTTATGGCTGCATTCCTAGAGCAGAAACTTGTTAACATTTCAATGGATTGTATAATAGCCGACTTCTCTTGTCAGTGATGCTTTTTCCTTTGTGATGACTTTTCAGCTTGTCTTTCTCAGTTGTTTTTCATGTGTGTGTGTGTGTGTGTGTGTGTGTGAAGGTTTTCTAAGTTTGGTCTACTGCTTTGATTCCTTGGACATACTCTTTCTGTTTCCTCTCTCTCTTTGTGCTTGTATTTCCATCTGTTTTCATTTGTTTGGCATCTGGCTACAACAGTTTTCCAGAGTGTATTGTAATTGCATGCACTGATAATAAATCAAGTAGACCTAGCAGGTAAGAAAACCAAATGGCAGCTACAGGAAAAGGTAAAAACACAAGAAACATCAAATCCTCTATGCTTCAAGGCATAAAATGCAAATATAGATGGGTTATCTGTTCTAACTGATAGGATTCAGCTGGCTTATATCTTACCTACTGTCCCCAGTTCAAACATTTGTAACAAGATAGAAATTTTATGTCATTTAAGTTTCAAGTAGCTTATGGATCTCAACAATTGAGATAACAGTTGTAAGGAGGATTTCCAGGTGAAGACCTCAGGTAGCAACACGTATTTGCAAGCAAAGCTTTGGGGCATGCCACTTCATTTAAAATAACCATAAACCACACCAATCATCACATAACATCAGTTATCCAAGCTGTAAGTCAAACCCAAGATCCCTAAGCAAATATTCTGGTTTATTTAGAAGACTGTACTTTGCTACATAGAAAGGTGCCAAGTGCCGTGTCTTACCTTACGTTAATTATGTCAGTCTCATCTTTACATGGTGGAATTTCAACTTTGATGTTTTTTTCCTTCATATTGACAGTGGCAACGACATTCACAGGTACATGAGCATCCACTTTGGCACGTGCTTCCAGCCCTGCCTGGATCGTGCGTGTGTTGATTCCCATCACAAAGGTCATCTCCTTGGCCATGCTGGAAAGGTAGAGTGAAGGTATAATTACGTTCAGGCAGCAAACAGCTGGTGCATTTTTATGGCCTCTGTCACTCGAAAATATTATTCTTTTACTTTATACTAAATATTTACCTTAGACTCATTTTGGATCTCAGCCTGATGTTGGCATTTAGCAACTCAGTCAGTCTGAAATCAGACTTTGGAGAAGGTGTAATCTGCGCTTGAACTATTACAGAGAAAGCAAAGAAAGTGTTAAAAACGCCCTCCAACCCTGGCAAGCACGTTTGGATTGCTCAAGTAATGAGATATATTACCATTTCCTGCTGCTTTTGTGATGGAAGAGTAATAGAAGCTGGTCTCCATTGGGAACCCTGTGCAGGTGGGCACGATGCTACGGATCTCAGAGGACAGGAGAGCCTTGGTCCACTGCCTCCCTACACCACTTTGAAGGCTACTGATTATTCTCCTTAGTGAAGGGGTTTTTTCGTCAGATCCGTACCATGCCTGAAATTACAGAGTTCAACACACCTGAATAAGCAGAACTTGAATATCATGATCTGTGTCATTAACTGTGCCTCAGGGGAAATTCTGCCAGCAATGATTGTAACTAATCCTGATCAGAGCTTGACCTTAATTACCTTGATTAATATTGAAGACAAAACCCCACCAACCTTGAATTAAAAAGTTAGAAAAAGGGAGACAACGTGTGAGAGAAGCAGAATTTTAGAGCTTTTGATTCTTGGCTGGTGGTATTTTCAAAACAATACCTGCAGTGCATTTTGGATGGCGTTCTTATCAAGTCCACCAAAGAACAACTCCTGGCCAAACATCTTCAAGTAGCCTGATGCAAAAGGTTTGTCACTGGAGAATGCCTTCCAGTCAGAGAGCTGCACACGAAGATGAAAAAAGTCTGATTCTTCATAACATTTGAGGAAGTGATATCTCAGAGATTCTATTTTCCCCCAGAATTTACCGTTTTCAGGATTTTCTTGAAGTCATAGTCATTCTCCCAGTCCCTGTCAGGAGAGTAACCTTTAGCAAACATCTCCTGCAGTCCTTCAACTGTTATTCCCACCTGTGGGAAGAAGTAGAGTGTAAATGTCAATTGGATGGTGGTTGTAAGAAGGGATTAGAAGGTGAACTGTGGGCAGACCCAATTACCTCCAAGGGGTCAGCCACTCTTCCAAGGAAATGTGTCCGCAGCTGGGACATTATCATCGTTGGAATTGAGCTGCCTGCATTATTCAATACCAAATATTTAGCTGCCAGCCCACTCATAAGGACCTCTGAAGAGAAACAGAGAGTAAGACATAGCACAGTTAGTTTTTAAGTCACAGTGTGCAGATTGTATGTATTTACTAATTTTGTAATTCAACTGCTACAGCATGATATGAGCAAGGCCAGAAAATCCAGCTATAAAACTGATGTAATAAAACAGTTATAAACAGAATATTTTGCATTTTTTCAGCTAATAATGGGCAAAGTTGCAAGCCTCCTGATCACTGCATGGTGGTTATGCTTTTTTTCCAGTTGTTTCTGCATCATTGAATCATAGAATGGGAGCTCAGTGTTGAAAGGGAGCTCAAGGATCATCTGGTTCCAACCCCCCTGCTGTGGGCAGGGACACCTTCCACTAGACCAGTTTGCTCAAAGCTCCATCCAACCTGGCCTTGGACACTTCCAGGGATGAGACATCCACAGTTTCTCTGGGCAACCTGTTCCAGTGTTTCATCACCCTCACAGTAAAGAATTTCTTCCTAATATCTTATATAAACCTATTCTCTGTCAGTTTGAAGCCATTCCCCCTTGTCCTATCACTCCCCTTTACACCCTTGTGTAAAGTCCCTCTCCAGCTCTCTTGTAGTCTCCCTTCAGGTACTGAAAGGCCACAATGAGGTTGCCTCAAAGCCTTCTCTTCTCCAGGCTGAACAATCCCAATTCTCTCAGCCTTCCCTCATAGGAGAGGAGCTCTATCCACCTCATCATCTCAGTGGTCCTCCTTTGTACTCACTCCAGCAGGTTGATGTTGTTCCTGTGCTGGAAACCCCAGAGCTGGATGCAACACTCAAGGTGGGGTCTCACAAGAGCAGAGTAGAGGAGCAGAATCACCTCCCTTGACCTGCTGGCCACGCTGTTTTGATGCAGTCCAAGCTACAATTGGCTTTCTGGGCTGCAAGCACAGGTTGCCAGCTCATATCCAGGTTCTCATCAACCAGCACCCCCCAGTCCTTCTTGGCAGAGCTCATCTTGATCTGTTTGTCCCTCAGACTGTGTTGATACGAGGGGTTGCCCTGACCCAGGTTCAGCACCTGGCACTTGATCTTGTTGAACCCCAGGAGATTCCTATGGGCCCACTTTTCCAAGTGTGGAAAATCTGCCTGCCCCTATCCTTTCCATCCAGTCAGATTCTGTAGTGTCAGCTTATGAAATGCTTTTATGAGACATCATTTAGGGCACCCTGACAAAGGGGATCAGAAATGAAAACAGATTTGCCATCCTTTGTTAATAGTTTAGGGAAAGTGATACAGATGTCCAGTAAGGACAGATGGTGAGCTATAGATTTGTCTCTCAAATGACTCAGAGGCAATTTAATACATCTAGTTCCAAATGCTGTAATCCTTACATGGAATGCACCAATTGTTAAGTTATAGTTAACTACTGAGTGAACTTTGAGCAAACATAATTTGTTCCTATTTATTTCCTCTATTTAGATTTATCATCTGCTATGTTTTTGGAGACAGATAATCAGTGCAGAACACAGTCATATATTCTTCATGATCTCTGCACAGTTCTACCCTGTCCTGTTTTATGAGTTAAAGTAATCCCAAGGCTTTTTCAAGTTTCCCTAAGTTTCAAAAGGAGTAAGGCTGACAGGATACATAGGCATCCTTGTGCTTCCTTTCTTCCAGCCCTCTTCTCTCTTCTCTTTCTACACCACTTGGAGGACAGGCAATTATGTATGAACTGGAATTTTACTACCCTGCCTTCACTGTTTTGCTGTATGAAGCTCCTGTGCTATTTAAAGTGCTGGACACTATTTACCTACAACATGTGAGGTTCAGTAACAGCTCCTGCAGTCAAAACAGTTTTTATGTCACCCCACTGTGGTCAGAAAAATAAGAGGAGAACCTTCAGCAGATAGTAAGGAGACAAAAGCTCACATTTGAATGCTGATCCTCTAGAGAATGAAAAGCAAAGTGATGCCATACTGGGACATTACTGATGAGTTGACATGAGCCTTGGAAATATGAAGGCTATTTTTTCTCTGAATGAGCTTAGCCAGAGCAATCCTAGGTGTTACATAGACTGGACATTAGAAATAAGGCACAGTATTTTACTGAATTTGTTAAAGCTCTTTTTCATGTTCTAACCCATGAAAACTATTAGTTAAAAACTCTGCAGTACTTCCTGATGCTTAATAAGAAGTGTTGCTTATAAATGATTGAATGATTATATAGAATTCGTTAACTTGAAGAGAGCAGGAATATTTTCCATTCCTCAGGCTTTACATAGTGCTAATGCTCTAAGAAAATATTTGCCACTTTACTGTGACAGTGTGATGACACCTGCATAGATCTAACTGAATGCCTTGCCCCAAAGATGAGGGAAAGAAAAATTAGTGATCAGAGAAAGGAATCTTTGGTATCTATTAACATTAGTACACATTTTAATTGTATGAATCTGAGAGTCAGGTTCTCTCAGTCCTCACATTGAGCAGAACCTGTGTCACCCCTAGGATTTCAGTAGCAGTGTGTGGAGCACGAAGCACCATCTGTGGTGGCCATGTGTGACAAATTCCAGATTAGAGATAGATTCAGCTGACACTATTGCCTGTCATTAAAAATTCAGCATCAAGCACCAAAAGATCTGCGGTGCTGAGGGCAGAGTTTTGTTTTTATCAAGGAAACAGGTAGTGCATTAGAGCTGTCACTATGGTAACTCCTCCAGGATGGACTCACTGAGACACAGTGCACCTGTGCCTGGTGGTGACAAATCAAATCAGAAAGCTGGAGGATGGATCCTCTTCCGTGCTGGTGTAGGAAGAGATTGACTTAATTTAGCTGAGTTATCCAACTCTCAGACTAGCACGTGTGAGAAAAGGAGCTTGTTCTTTGTTCTTCAAGGATGAGAGGTTTAGATTGTAACCAAATTTCTGACAGTGTTCTTCACCGGGAAGTAACAGCAATTCCCTGATGTGCTGCATTTCCAGGCTACAGCCAGAATAAAAGATTCCATTTCACATAGCCCCTTGCTAGCATCCCTCAAGCATACTGCACCCTTCTTTCTCACCGTGTGAAAATTCAAACAGCTTAACTTTAAAAGCAAAGATAGGAAGGCAAAACGAGTGCCTAAAACAAGAAACACATCTGCAAATTAATAGAAAAATGTATCTATCCCTAAATGCATTTTAAATAGCAAAAAAGTTCACATTCATTCACATGTATGAGTGACTGTATTTCTTTGGGCACTGTCTGTCTCCATCACTGAGGATGGAGATGGATATACTATACACAGCAAGCAGTGTATGGTATATTACTGTGATTGTTGCTGTATGTATTACATTTATTTCTGCTATGGAGCAGATTAAATGGTCATGTAAAACCCACAAAACTAGGACAGGACACTAATAAGATCTACAAAAGTCCTTCAAACCACATCCCTGCCTCAAAAAAGAAGGCAGAAATACTCATACACTCAGACAGTGGATTTCAGATGTTTCAGAGTCTGACACTGATTACTTTCAAAAAAATGTTATCATGTACTAGTGAATAACAAAAGTGCTAAAGCCATCCAACTCCTGACAGATAAAAAGCATGTATAAGGAGACTGTGTTTGGAGATATAATCTCCCTACTCTGCCAGCTACATATGCCCAATCATGAGGTTGCCATGGCCATTTACATAGGGTAGTTGCTTAAAAAACCTACTGAGAAAAATAATATATATGGAAAATAACAACAGCTGTACTTTGGCCCATCAAGACCTGTCTTCTGATTTGGTCCTCCCTGCTTTGACTGCATTTTTATGTGCTACTCCCTTTGATGTGACTGGTCAGTCTCCAGATCCTGTGCATGGATCTGCTCATTCCAGCAAAGAATCCTGGTAGGAAGATGCAAGAAAGATCTTTAGATGAAAAGCCTGAGGTAGCTGCTCCTGGGTGCAATGAATTGTCACATTTAAATGTTTTCAGAGTTTTCTGTTTTGCTGGGCACAACTGTTGGGGTGAAGAATACTTAGTATCGCATTTGAATTCAGCAGGAGTTGTAGGTGTTCAACACCAGTAGAAATTAATCCACTTCAGCAGTAATTTAGGTCCCTTCTGTTTGTTTGGTGTTGAACAATGGTATGAAATTGTTAAACACCACTGAGACTACAGCATTTGCTACAGGAGCATGTGCCTCCCAGACTAATGAAAACAGAGGGTTAGAGCCCCACAAGCCCCGTGGTAATTTCATGCTGGCAGTGTACAATGCAAACCACACAGGGACCTAAATGCTCTCCAAATGGAGAGCCTGACACTCTTATTTTGTTTTTTTTTTCCCCACTAAACATAGGAGAATACAGAGGAACAATGTGCAGCTAACAGCTGGCTAGGAAAATTGGGTTCTCATGCTGTACAATTTTTTTTTTTTCACACATTCCCCTGTATACATTTCTCTACAAAACCTTCTGAATCTTACCTTTAAAGGTACTGAAGCGGAAAACCTTGCTGAACTGATATCCAGACCTGTCAAATTTGGGACTTAAGGCTCTGATGGCCATTCTGCAGGCAGAAGCCCTGGAAAAGTTGGGTGAGCACGTTAACACGTCGATTAGTTTGCAACAAGTTTTTCTGCCAGGAAAGGGATGCAGATTTTCCTTACATCACTTGGAGATCTGGGGATGTGCTTCTGCCCAGGGCCCTCAAGTGTGAGTAGATGAAACTTGCCACTTGCATGCTGGGTTCCTTCAGCACAGCATCAGCTAATGTCATCACTATTGGGAGACCTGGCTTGGTTTCAAGCAGAACCACCACAGCCAGCATTCGGACCCGAGGGTGAATTTTGTGATTCAGGAAAAGCTCAAGGGTAATAGCCTGGACCTGAAAAAAATAGGTATATTCAATTTTACTGTGTGTTTGAATGTTCTGCTAATAACCATTCAACAGCAGTGAATGATCTGCTCACCACTGGCACAGTAAAAAATTTGTATTGTTTAATAATTATGGCAACGCTGTTCCTGGTTTCACAGTCCGAGGGTTGGAAGGGGGATTATGGTAATCTAGTCTGACTTCCTAGACAATCAAAGCCAAGGAACTTCACTGGGTAACTTCTGCATCAGGTCTATCATCCCTTTTTTGAACTATCCCACCCTATGTAAAGGAGATTTCAGTAACCTGTTACACACCTGAGAAGTGATTTCAGTGATCACTTATCCCTACTCACAAAGCTATGACTTACTTAGAATAATTTGATCTTAATCTGGGCCCTTTCTGCTAAATAACAGAATAGAAATGAAACAAATAAACCCCAATTTATTACCAGAAATCTCTATGCTGTGTAGGCAGCTTAAACCAAAATTTTATGCGACAGATGTAATTTCCACAGTAGTACCTGTGACCAACGTGTTTGACCTCAGCAATATTCAGCACCAAGACTAATTTTGTACTGGAACCTTTGCAGTTTCCATGAGTGGCACCAAAGCCACAACTTTGAAATGGCTGTGGGTGGTGTGCCACTGTTCTGGTAACCCCTCTGCACAGCCCTGTCCTGCCTAGGAAAGTGCACATCTGTGCACTGGAGGGAAAAGTGATCCAGGAAACTTAAAATTTGGAAAGACCCTGACTGGCTTTATTAATTTGAATATGTTGAATATCAAAGACCAACATAAAAGAGGTGACAACATAAAAGAGGCAGTAGCCTCTTCCTAAATGCAGCTGCCTTTTCAAATGAAACAATAAAAAAGACAGGCCATGAATTAAGTCTGTTTAATGCAAATATAGGTGAGTATCTAGCTGCAAACCAGGCATTAAACTGTTTTTTGAACAATGAAAAAAGCGGTCACAATCATTAACTCACTCCAGATCATATTTCTCCAAAGAAAATGCATAGAAAATGGAACTAAAGAGTGGTCTGGGTCACACGTAGAAAGCCAGGCCAAAGAGCAATCAGAGACACAGTGTTGTTTTCAAACACCAAATTGGCTTTTTTTTCTTCCCCAACAAATACCCTAACTCCTACCCTTGCTATTCTATCCTCCCCTCCTGCTTTTCCCCATCCAGCTCCTGCACTCTAGTAAATTGTTTCTTTATTCTTTTGCTTAAAAGCATACCCTGGCACACTATTGTCCATGAATCAATACGTGCACTCAAACTGGGAGTCACATGCAAAAAAATGAGTATAATGGAAAAACTGATACAGATTAGTAGGTAAATCGTTAATGAAAGCTTTTATTTTACTTCTTATATTAAGAATTGACTTATATAAAACAAAAAATTCCTACATCAGGGGAAAAAAAAGATCTTGAAAACCTTGAAAAGGTTTCCTTTTATAGGCAAATTGCTTTAAGGTGAAAATGATTGTAAACTGATATCTGTGGTGGACCAGAGCATGCTGGTGTAGCCATTGTATGTGAGATCTAACAATTATCTCAGTCAGGGACAAAAGTCACATTTGGTAAATGCTCTGTTTATGACTTAAGCCCACACAATGTCTGTAAATTTGTAATTAGGATGCAAACCCCCAGTATCTATTTACAATAAGACCTGGTCTTGAATTACGATCAGATGTGACACTCGGCATTAAATGTTGATTCTCTGAAAACCTTGTTCTGTGGTTCTCTCACACACACCAAAGGTGAAGTAGTACTAAACACATTTGGGTCAATAATTTAGTTTTCTGTTTAATGTCCTTGGAAATCAAATGTTTGCAATGGAAATACTGATTTGTCTTCAACAGCGAATGTATCCTTTTAATGGGATTTTTGTTGCAGTCTGAAATAATGGAGGTTAATGTCAAAAGAAATAAGACATGCCAGCTAAGGAATGGCTAAGTACTTAAAAGAAATAAATTGTGCTGTTTTTGAGAAAAAGATCTGTTTTCCCCTCATCACCCATGATCTATTAACAGCCTTGCAAGTGCAAGCTGCAAGTGCAAAGGAGGCAGCATTGTTTCCTTACCATTTTTGGGTCTTTCAGGCCTATATTTTTCAGGGCCATCACAGCAGTTGCATGGACCTTGAGTGGCAAATCTGAGGCACCAGCTGCATATCCTGGCAAAAACTTCTTGATGTGCTTGATGCTGGCTGGGTGTCCTACATTCCCAAGGGCTTTCAGAGCCAGGGAAATTTCTTCTGCGCTAGACTTGCTCAATGCCTCTCCTGCAAAACCATGAAGAAGCTGAAAAAAGAAAACAAATTCTGTTGAGTTCAATTCCAGCTCTTATCTCTATTCCATCCCCCAGCCTATTCTGTGGTTTGACTCTCATAATTTCAGTCTGTCCAATTCATTTATTTTAAATATTTTCAAATTCTTTTCTGTCCTCATGAATAGAACATTTTATTCATAGAACAAGTACAGCCAAGAAAGCTGCAATGAACAGCTTCTTCATCACTATGCCTTAAAGTTATCAAGTGAGATTTTTAAAGGCAAAAATAATGGCTAGGAGCTAGTTCTCACTGCTTTCAGGGCAAGCTGGGAACCTTGAAATAGTTCTGCTTGAACATCTCTGTCTCATGGTTGAAGACAGGTGCAAAAATACAGGTACAGTTAAACCTTTAGACCCTTAAATAAGATTCCTGAAGATATGGCTGGTGGTCTTGCCCTTAACCAGCTATGACAGCCTCTTTTTAGAGGTGGATTAGCAGGTGGCAAATGAGATCATTGGCAAAAAATCAGGTCATTTTACAGCCTTTGTTATAAGCAACTGGATCACACTTGCATTAGCGTGTCAAGATTAGAGGTAGTTGTCTGAAGGCTGAATAAGAGAAAAGAACTAAATCCTATTAGGTATCTGTTTTTAACACTAACAAGTGGCTCTAAAAGAGAAACAGAGATGTTAGAGAATAATTTCAATACAGTTTCTGTAGTTTAAAATAACACATTTGAAATCCCTCTAACGGTGCAGAAACAGCCTACTGATATCACTAATTAAATGCATGGACATTTGAAATGCATTGAATAAGCCTGTACAGTCATTTGCTTTGGGAAAGAATTTTCACTCTCTGACACAGGGCTTCTCAGATTTAATTAGCTCAAGAGCATTGGTGGCAATTGTAACACATGAGACCTGTGTAGGAATGTTGGCCATGCCTGTGTGCTACAGGAAAAACAATCCTGTCAAGCACACAGCGTATTTGGAACACCCTGCTCGTATTGGGGATGGTGAACTGACCAGCACCAAAGGCTGAAAACACCTATTTCTCTTTCCTTCTCTGTTTCTGGATGAGGGATTGGCCTCTGTAAACCATGACATGCATTTTCAGAAGTGGGAAATGCTACTTAATGACTACTGAAATTGTTTTGAGGCCTGCCGATTAAAAGCAGTACAGAACAGGGAGGGTGTTACTCTCATGAGGAGCTTACAGCCTATGCGGATGACTGGGCTCTGCTTCTGGCTCAGGAATGGAAGGGACACATGACTTCAGGAAAAACCTAGGCTTTTGTGTCACTTAGTTGATTTATAAGTATAGATAAGTACCTATATTTAAAGTGTTTTTGAGCAATGCCATGGGACTTCATTAATAATTGGCAGTAAAGCACTCGGAGATGCTTGGATAGAAAGTGTTATGAATTATATGCTTCTTCCTCTCCCTCGCTTTCGTGTGCTAATCTAAAGATAAAAACACTGTATTTAACCAACTGGGGTTCCTTTCCCCAAAGGAAACTCTGTAGTGAAGTGAAATACAGCTTTCTGAATAACGAAGGAAGAACTCAGAGCTTAATTTTTCTTTTGAGCGATAAATAACGACGCGATTACCTGGAGACACTCGGAGCAGGAGTCTGCTGAAGAGCACTGTTTGTGGCACAGCGACGCATAGCTGAGGTGGCAAACCTTCCCCAGCACAGTGCTGGAGCGTGGGCAATGCTTTCTGACAATCAGCTGGGGAGAAAGCAGTGGCTCGTTACTAACCATTAATGAAAAGAAACAATATTAAAAAAATACCTTCCTGCCCAACGCAAGAGAAAACCAGGCTTTTGATATTTTTGTATGGGTGGATTTTCAGTTAATCAGTGGATAGCACTGTACTGGACAACACAACTGTAAAGTAATTCTGAGTAACATCTGGAAGGCAGATCTATTGCTTTTATGGTGTTTCAGATTTAAATTTGGCATAAGCTATAATCCAAAGGGAGGAAGTCACCCAGTTATGGAATGGAAAAACACACATTATCTTAGCAACATCCATCAGGTTTTGTGATTGCCTCAGCTATAGGTACAACAAACTGGAGATTCCTTGGGAAGGGACCTCAGTATTTTGGGCAGGCAGGAATATTTTCTATAAATATAAGAACTGTCAGGAGGCATCAGCCACTGCTTTCTCATGTGAGAAGCAGAGCATCTCTGCACAGGCTTTCATTGAGAGTAAACCTCTAATCTGAGGTTTGTTGTCTCTACCTAGGGCAGGCAGAGACAGGTTCTTGCATCTGAGGCTGGAATTAAACCCCGCAGATAAAGAAAAAATTGTAAAAATAATTGGACTTTCTCCTACGTGGCCTTCACGTTGGCATAATTGCCTTGATCTGGATAGATCTCAAATTCATACCCATCCTTCTAGGTCAATCAGGACAAATACATGGATATAACAAATATGTATTTCTTGCTCCTTTGTCTTTGTAGACAGTCAGTTAGAGATCTAATCTGATGTAACTACGAAGTACATTTGGAAAAAGGAAGACTAGAAACCACTGTTTGCAGCAATAACCTTTGTCCCTGAGGGGTATTTTACTCTTTCTTTCCTGTTTCATTGTGGACTCATTTTTGCCCTTTTGATTTGCATTCTCCTCCCCTTAAGACAGTCAGGAAACAAAGTCCTTTCAGTCTCACCAGAGGACATAAAACCTTCATATTTTCAAAGCCCTTAACATCTCGTCAAAGGAATAAATACAACAGATGCTGGAATCAGCCAAGAGTGATTTGAGAGTGTTTAGAGAACCCTACTGTTGCTTCCTCCATCACGTCCTGGGTTGGTGTGCTGGAGTGCAGAGCCACCAGCAGCGTCTGAGCTGCTTCCCAGCTGGAGATCTCCTGCCTTTCCATCCTGCGCCGCAGGAACCGGAGCGCACGGTGACTGGACACCGCGGGGATTATGTCCAGAACGTAGCGCCTGCAATGGGAAAGGCAAGGAGCATTTCCCAGGTCTGCCTCTGAGCATAAGGGTCTCCAGCAGAGTTTCTCAGCAGAAGCAGCATCACCTCTGTTGCTCGTACCTGTAGGCTGGCCGACCGGAGAACTGCTTCCACACCGACTCGTAATCCTCCTCGTTTGCTGCACGAAAGAGGTGCATGAGCTTGAGGGCTTTTGCTGGTGCATCACTGGGAAGCTGGTCAGAGGTGGCCTCTACTAGGTCCTGCAGGCTTTCCTCTATCTGCAGGAAGATGAAAATGCAGGAAGCTCACATGCATTGTGTCTCGCATGCATAGACTCCAGCGTCCAACAAAGAGTCTGCCCAGTGTCTGAACTTTACCTGGCTTTCCACATCTTTTATTTTGAATAAGTGGACAGGAAGCTGAAGCAATTCACTGCCAAACTCGTACCGAAGTGACCCACGATTCTGATATTCCTTTGGTGGGACCTCTGTCCTCTGCTTCTGCACATCAGTCAGAGTAAGTTTCTGCCTGGAATGGAGAACCCCAGGAAGAAAACATCACAAGATGCAGGGTAGAAACTAAAAAAAACCTCAGTAATTCTGCCTCTACAGAATTGCAGCTACAATTGTTTCAGAAGGGTTTTGTTATCGAGGGGAAAAGATATTTACAAACAGATGCATTTGGACATGATGCTCAGAACTGCGCTCTGAGAAGGTGTGCACTTGCACAGCAGGGCTCAGATCAGAGCCAGTCTTTGCCTGCCATTGGGAATAACCTGGCTTGAGAACTTAAGGAAGAAGAAGGAGGTGAGAAGCTGCAGCCTGATGATCACAGGAACTGTGTGTTGTGTTGTGTCTTGAGGAGTAAATTAAGGATTATAGGAAAACACGGATGGGAAACTTGTTCATTAGTTATCATTTAATTTAAACCTTTTAAGAAGTTCATAAAAGCTGTTACATGCCTGTGTCTCCTGGAAGCTTCAAAAGGAATTGAAATTTTTTTACTTGCCCTCCCCATTTTGTCTGGTAAGCTGAATATCCTGGGAACTGCAAAAAAAGGTCCTTATGAAGTCTCAAATTGGATTTACCAAACAAAAAGGGCCAGATAAATTCAGGATTAGTCTTTGGAACAGTACTGAAGCTTTTGGAAACTTTTCAAGAAGCAACCAACCTTCATCCTTTGTTATTAAGAATAATTCCAATGAGAGACTGTCTTCGTAAACATTTGCTATCTTTGCTACATTTTCAGCTAGACGTGAGCTATCCTACCAATTATGCTTAAAATGGGCTATTTAGGACGCCATAATAAAGTTAGACATTTGTAGTGAACAATTGAAAACATTTCAAAAGCAATATTCCTGTGCTACTCAGTACCTCAAAATCTCCGTAGAAAATTGGCGTGTTTATTTTGAAATCTCTATGATCTTCTGCAGCATTTCTATTCACTCCTTCCATATGGATTGCAGAGAACTGCTGCAGAAATAGTGCATAACTGCTTTGCAGACAAGCTTCTGGAATGTGAATAGAAACCACTACAGAATCAGCAGAGATTTGTTCTCTCTTGAAATTTTATACAATATTATTGAAAGGGCCTTTGGGTCAGAAATCAGAAAATCAGGTACACTTGGACAGAGTTAATTCTCCCTTCCAGATCATGATGAATCTATTATATCTCCATCTTCCTTGTTTTGGGAAGAGATATATCTGCCTAGAATAGATGGGAAAATATACTCTGAAGAGAAGAGCAAACGAATACCAAAGATAGGATTAAAAAGGTGAAAAAACAGTAAAACCTCTCTTGGCTTTGAGAGGTGCTGCAAGAATCTTATGCTGAACAGGTCAGAAAACTCAGCTCTGGGTGTTTTAAGTCCTTGATAGATATTTTTCTTTTTTTTTTTAAACAGAGAGTGTATTGTAGAAATAACTTCTGAAGACTCGAGTGAGATATGCACATCTTCCCAGCTATCTTATATTTGTCCCCTTCTGCTGAGCAATGCTAAAAATCCAGAGAAAATGGGAAAGGTAGAGGCACTACCCTTCTGAGGGCTGAGGAAGAACATCTTTGCAGAAGACAATCTCTGCAGAAGGAGAGTGTAAAGCACTGTAAGTCCATTGTCTCCAGACTGATGATGACTCACAACAATCTATAATTTGATAAAAGCACTGCAGTTGTGCCTATCTACACTTTGACTGCATAGGGATAGTAAAGCCACTTTCACCTTTACTGTTCTGGTTTTGTTTTTGGTTTTTTTTGATTAGCCAAATTGAGCACGTTCATTACATAAATGAAGTTAATTGGTGAAGTATTGACATGAATTATCTGATGTTGCAGTTTCCAAAACTGTATATTATACCAATAGATTCTTGCAGGAGCTAAGGCAGCAATGCAAGATTACAGCAGTTGAGGAGTGGGATTGAGGTATAATTTCTGCACAGCTACCTTCATGCAAAAAGCCCCTCCCTTCAGTAGGGCACTCCTGTATACAGAGCCCATAATCAACTATGTAGCTAAAAAGTTTTTCAATAGATGATTTTGATAGAAGAAATCACTTTCAAACACTGAGAGAGTTTGTGAGCTAGAGCTAATGGTGAGCAGGGGCGTAATTTCTTACACAGCCACATCTTTGTTTTGCCCCAATATTGTTAAAGAAATATGCAAAACTCGTGGAAAAGCAAATGCATTTTACATGCCTTGTGCCCAATTGCTCTGCAATAAAACCCAATTTCCTATTTAGAAACAACTTTGATGGGAGATTTGTAAGCAGCCCAGTGTATTTAGGAATCCAAAGTCCTATCTAGGTTTCTTGTGAACTAGTCTCAAAGGGTCTCTTACTGCATTATTATTTTCCAGGGAACTCTCTTTCTGTGAATAACTGTCTTTCAAAGTATTTTACTTCAAATATATTACTTCACAATTTTTCAGGTGGAATTACATTTGTTTTGGCTTTTATGACATAAATCAAATATCCCCGAGAAATAAAATAGTCAAACCCTGCCAAGTTTAGCTAACGAAATTTGGATAGTGATGTGCACGCTTCAGATTTACAACTAGCAGTGAAGGTTGCTTTTATGAACTGTTTGGGATTTTATGTAATTAAATACTGGCAAACAATGGGTTGTGGAAGCAAAGGATTTATTTCACTTACGGAATTTGACCGGATTATGGAGTCGCTGAGTTAGTTGCTGAATTAAAGGCATATGTACAGTACCTGGCTTGTACTATAGCATTTCCTCCTGTTATCTCATTGAAGGGTGCAAACTGGTGGATTTCCTCGACATCAGCTTGTGTAATTACAGCTTCACTGCGTGTATATTTAATTTTGTAATTGTAAGTAGCTGTCGCCCGGGAATTCTTGTTTCTCTTTAAAATACGAAAAAAAAAAAGCAAAGAAACAAAGAAAATAAAAAGTCATTGAACTTCTGAATTCTGTGACTAGGAGCTATTACATCACCCCCTTCAACCCACTCGTTTTCCAGGGCTGTTTTGTTCATTGGCCATAAGAGCAGTTGATGTGAATTCTGTGCACTCACTTCCACGGGAGAGGTCAGACACGCTGCCTGGCTCCATTACTTTTACAGCTAAGAACTGTTAGCTGTTTTTTCTTTTTCCCAAATAGAGGTAATTGGTCATTCCCTCGAGAAGGAGACACATTTTCTGAGGAGAGCAGCTGCCTAAACCACACAATTTCTTATTTCAAAGAGAGGATTGCAATAAAATGCAGCAGTACATGTCTTGAGCAGCAGAAAGTGGACATCGTGGCTATTTTTTTATTCACCAGAATAGGTGAATCAACTCATGCTGATAATTAATGGTTTCCAAGCCAGCTGGTTTGAGCTGGTTGAAGTGTGCCTGCATGACAGCCTGCAGCACAGACCTCTGCTTCTCTGTGGGCTGATTTTCAGACAGAAAGAAAATACTGACAACTGGATACAGCAGACCTGACCCTTCCCTCATTTTGAGTGTTTCAAAGCAACAGATACCAAATGGTGCTCAGCATAAGAATATGAAGCACATATACATAACACCTCTCTAATTTACCTTCTGGCAGGCCTGGCACGGCTGAGTGTTTGCTGAACCTGTGACAATCTGAACTTTCTCCTCACAGCTGTTCAGGTCCTTGGATTTGGTCACATAGAGTAGGTTTGCCCTCTTGTTTTCCTGAATTGCATACGTTGTGTTGCAAATACCTCCAATCCCAGCCTGGCAAAAAAGAGAAGAGGATCAGAGAAGTTCACTTTTATGCAAAGCTTCAACTCGCCACATGGAATTTCCTGTTTAATTCTGTGTTTTCAAAATTACTCTTCTTTTTTTCACTATACACTCCAGAAGTAAAATTGGGGTGATGATTACTTTCATCTCTTTTTTACATGTGCAGGTTTCCAGTGAGCCAAATCAGAGTTGCACTGAGAGAACTAAAATTCCCAAAGTTTCACTTGGAGCCTCAGGAAAAGGGAGTAGCGATTTTCAGTTAGAGTTGTTGATTATGAAATAAGATTTGAGGAATATTAACGAAAAGTGTCAAAATAATTTGATCAGTCAGAATGACATTTCAACAGCAAAGTCTTTCAAGGTTGGAGATGACATTCTGCCCTTAAAACTTACTTTTATAGCCAGCTTATAAATGCCTATGGAACGAGCCTTGCAATATCAGATGATCTGTCACAACATGAACAGCAATAATTAAAAAGAATTTCAGGATAACAGAGTTTTGATTGTGGCTTTTCTTGAGTTTACAGTTTTAGCTGAGCTCTTCAATAATATTTTGAGCATATACATTTATAAGAGCTCTTAAATTTCCTCAGTCAGTGAGATTTTTTTGGAGAGGAAAAATATTTGATTGCATTTTAGGAGGAAGAGTTATTTTCATGATTTTGTTTTTCACTGTTATTTATAGCATAGCCAGTGCAGAGAGCAGCTCTGGGCTATGTCAGAACAGCAAAATAGTCATGTGGTGGTTGGGAGGCAAGACATACCCACTTCATCTTTAGCTTAACAGAATTCCTGGTGACACTGTGGCTTTGGAAAGGGCTAGAAATAAGAATTGCCCAAGCTTTCTGAAAGACTTGTGCCCTGCAGATACAGGTGTGGGGCTCCTCTGCAGACTGCAGGGTAAGGTAGAGACATCCAGACTTTAAATGGGAACGTCCTGCTCGGAGAGTTCAGTGGGAGGAATTAGACTCCTGTCCATCTGGACTTTCTGGCTGTGTGCAGCTCATGGCCAGCTCAGATACCCTCACCCTGCACCCCCAGGATGGGATATAGACTTTCCCAGGTTAGTCCTTTAAACCTCTCTGCAGCTCAGATTTTGGAACTAACAACTCTTATCTTCCCTTACAGGGTGACTCGAGATTGTCAAGCAAGGATGCCAAAGCTCATTAATCATTTGCTCTCTGAGAAAAGCAAAGGAAACTTGGAAATAATTCTAGGAGGTGAAGTCACATCTGTTGCCTAGCAGAGAGAATTGGACATAGTGCTAACTGAATTAGAAAGAATTAAGATGTGAAATTAGATTTGAGGAAAATGGTGATGCAGAATATGCAACTCCACGACACGGATTTTTATGTAAAACAAACAGTGTGAAACTATTAAATCACGTAGTTCCTTTCCCAGAAACAACTCCACTTACATAAAAATAAATTTTAAGAAAATTAAAGTTACTCTGGTCTATATTTTCAATAAAAAATAACATGAAAGTATAATAATTTCAAGGTTTTTGCTGATCTCTGAATCGAATGTATTCTAATCAATGTAAATATGGTTTCACAAAAACTAAACACATTGCAATTTCTGTGGTGAACAGCAATATCAGATGATTTACCTGGACTAATATATTAAAACCTGAAAAACAGTGGAAATTCCAACAGAGCATCAACTGCAACTGTCAAAGCTATTACAGTAATGTCATGACATATATACTGGTTTTCTCCTAAAAGAGGAGCTAGAAGAGATTAAAGTGTATAAGATTGGTGAAAAAGCCAAATTACTGTTATTTTCGCTTTACTATTAAGCTGTATGTTTAAGCTTGTTTTAATACAGTATTCACATTTTATGTAGGCTTCAGCTTTCACAGGAGTTTACTTTCTCTAAATAATAACCCTGATTTTCTAAAGATTTAATACTGCAAGTGCATTTTCTGAAATACTTTCATCAACCAGATTAAAAATCTGCTCTTCTGTTGTCCTGTTTAAATATATCTCCATCAAAAGTCATCCCATAAGAGCAACTTAATCATGATTTCCCAAGCTTTGGTGTTTCTTATTAGTGAGGTTTATGCCAAGGATGAATTCAGAAAACGTGGGAGAAGACTCTGAAGAGAAGGCTTATCTATTTACAAAGCCACCACGACGGTCAAACCAAAAACCTCACCTCCTGTAAGCTGTAGGAGTGCTGCATCTTCTTTATGCTCAGCTCCAGCACGTTCATAACCCCTCTGTAGATGTTCAGACCATCGTCCGAGATGGAATCGGGAGCCATGACATTCCCAACGTGGCCACTGCTGTACTCAAACTTGACGGGGTTACTGAGCTGCCCAGTCAGCACCTGGGTCAGTTTGAGTGACCGAGAGAATGAGCTCGTGGGCCAGACCCCATTGTACTCTCCTGCTTCGATGGAGTGAATCTGGGACAAAGAGGGAATAGAATTACTCTTTAATATTTTTTTTCCCAGTCAACTCTTTTCTTAATACACATAAGCATCTAGAGCTTTACTCACATCGAAAATACACTTTTAAGTGATGCAAAGCCTCTTCAAAGTGAAACCTTAGAAGCTGTAATTTAGCATAGCTAGTTGATACATGTATTTCCATACAGAAAAGAGAGCAATGCAAATGACTGTGATACTTCTGCAGCCACTGCACTCTGTTCTATCACATAGAGAATCCATATTGCCAAAGTTTGGCTTGTACGAAGAAATGAGCCAGAGAAGAGCCACATGAAGCAGGTTGCTACCCAAAAGCAGTATGGAAGGTCTGCAGGAAATTGCAGGAGGAAGTTAATGTTGCATAAAGCATCATTAACTCCTGTTGTGAACTCTGTCATTTCCCTCGCTGGGGTCACAGAGCGCAGGCAGCAGTCTGAAACTAATAACAGCATGGCTGCTGGGCCAGCCAGATAGTCAGAATTAGTCTGAGCAGCGGACAGCAGATTACAGAAATTGTCATTCCCTACATGTTTTGCTGTAGAACTCAGGCACTGGCTCCAACCGTGCTCTGCACTTCACGCTCCAGCCTCAACCTGGGGCACATCCAAGCAAGTAGAAAGTTGTGCTAAACTATGCTTAACTGGAATAATTCCTACCCCATGGGAACGGCCATGTTTAGCTTAGTTTCTCAGAGGACCCTTCCCTTCTATATATTTTGACAATTTGAAGAGACTTTTCTCTGACACCTCAGGCGGGCGATGTGACGCAAGACTGGGATTAATTTCTCCAAAAGCCACACAAAACTAAACCCTCACACAGCAAACCGCTGGAGACTGAGCTTTCATATTTATTTTTGTTATTGTTGGTGGAGATCACTGCCAACCCCAGTAACTGAAGCTTACAGGGGAGGCTGTTACGGAGCAAATCCCTCGTGCTGCCTCTCGGACATGCTCCTGGCATTCTGCGTACGGGCAGGTTTGGGACTGCTCTGCAGGGTCAGGGTGAGGTAGTTTTCCCCAGCCCTCAGGGCCCAGTCAGGACTTACACTGTCTGCTCAGGTTTGAACACAGCTGGCAATTCTTACTTGCAGGTTTGTGATGAAAAAATTGTCAGCTGGAAATTGCCTGGGGAACGCGGCTTTTTGTTTGGGCTGAATGTGAACTAGGAGGCTGCAGATGAAAGTTTAATTCCCGAACCATCCCTCCAAACTGTCTAATTTAAATGTAACAGCAGCAAAATAAACTTTTCCCATAGCAGAAGGGAATAAATGCACCATTACCTTCAGCTTAAAACTTGCCCCCTAAATATCTTTTTTTTTTTTCTCTGTTTCTTGCCTGAAATTATTTCTGTATTTATTTCTGACACAAATACACCAGGGCCAGTGAAATTGTGCTGGGAGGCTTTCGGGAACAGGAGCCAAATTTTGGTTAAGACTCACCCTGGCACACCAAGAGCTTTCTCAGCAGGAAGGAGGGAGGATGTGGGGTGAGGACATGACTGCTTCTGCCTCCTTTCTGCCAGGGAAGCCTTCTACTCACCATTGCACATGTGTGGCTCTTATTTCCTTGTTTGTTTGTTTTTTCAAAAAAAAATCTGTCCCCTTGCAGAGGTCATGGAAAAGCAATGTTTCCCATCTACATCTATTGTAATCTGGATTTATAAAAGTACCTAGTAGCAGAAGAGTAATTCAAGCTGGAATGCTACAGCATTTACAAGCATTTATCAGGCAGTCACCAGTGTTTTTTAACCTGCAGTTTTCAATTTGCCAAATTAAATATCTTAAAAAGATAATTTTTCATCCCCACGTACAGAAGACAAAGTGGAGCTGGTGTAAAGAAGTTGAAGTGTGCATTTCTAACACTCATTATAGGCATGTATAGGCTTCTGTTAAAGGCAAAAGTGTTTGTCACATAATCAAAACTCTTGGTAATTACTCAACATGCAGTAAAAATATACGGTTGAGGATGACAAAAAATGTCACTTGGGACCCTTCAGTAAAAGAAGCTACCAGATGACATTAATTATGCTAAATATTGAATCACATCCAACTACTGTCACATGTTTTATAGCCTTTTGTCTGCTGGTTACGAAATCAGCTGATTAAATAATCCTAGGCTGTACAGTTTGGAACAATTGGATTGATACGGTAATAAATTATTGTGCATTCGAAATTACATTCCATTGTCTCCCTGACCACAAAGTAGAAGAAATCCTTCAAGCCCAAGGTTGGCTTGAGCTGAGAATTACCTGGCAAAGTGCAAATAGAATTTAGGGCATAAAAAAAAATAACAGTATCAGTTACATTGTCCCTGAGTAAGCACAACACACGAGAAAACTTAATTACTTCCCAAAAGTTTAAAAAAAGAAGTCAAGTATGACGAGAATTTTACCTTTCAAATTGAACACATTTTCTTACCCTAATAAGACAAAGTTTTGGCCCAATACCACTAATTTCCACTTTACTTTTTATTCTTATTCCAGCTCTTGCAAGTCCTTTCTCTGGAAGTCCACTGAGAAGCGTGCTTTCATAATCAAATGTATAAACCTTGTTTTCACTGAAATCGGGTTCTGTAAAGAAACGGTCCCCATGAAATATTATAGAGACTGTACAGAACATATTAAAACACCTCTATTAGAATGTATGGAACAAAAAAAAAAAGATGAATTTGTTCATTTTTGCAATGCACCTGAACAAAATTAGCTGTTGTAAAACTATATTAAACATTGATATACTTTTCAGATTCTATTTTTAATTTCACTCATTATAATTATATTAGCTGATAGGAAAATTACTTACGGTAATTAAGATGCTGGCTCCCTGAAAGAGAAAAAAAAAAAGAGTAATGAAGTGACAAAGCAAAAGAAAACCTACCACAAAATGTTAATGTATTTTAGTATGAAGGGCTATATCTCATCTTGTACATATAGCATAATTAACTTCTGTTTCAGAACCATCCAAAAGCCTTCTTTTTTCCCTAAACAACAAAAAAAGTCATAAAATATTTTTTTCTATAACAAAGTTTTTGTTTGCTAGTGAATTGTATTTAGATTCTGAAACCTTTTCCTTAAAATATTATGTTTAAATTCATCCAAGTAAATAAGTTATTTACTTACCCACCAGGGTTAAAACCAGGGCTAATATCAAGCCCCTCATGATGGGGACAAAGTAAAGGTGAATGTGATGGGTTTCTCTTTTATAAAGGCATGTGATATCACATGTTTCTTTTGGCATGCTAGTTTGACAAATAAGTGTATTTTAGAATGCATATTGATCAATCAAAAAATAAACATTTCTGAGGTCATGAATGCTGACAACTTCAAATCACCTCTTGATTTCAACTACCTTACTTTCTATGTGAAAAAGAGATTAAATTTTCAATGTATCTTGCTTGCTATTTTCCCCTCATTTCTCTACATTGTAGTTACACAGTAAAATAACAAATTTTAAGTTAAGTAAACACAGTTCCTCCATCATAACTGAAATAATTTAGCTTTTCTCCAGCCGTGTCTTCAATCTCCTGATAATTTACTCTTGATTAGGGTCACAGCTTTGGAGACACATCTTGCTCTGCCACATTGAAACTCTACTTTTAGAGGAGAATTTGTGGTCGGTTGCACAGATTTAGGCTCGAGACACCTTACAGCTCATAGGCATGGGATGAGAAATTGTCTTTCCACGGTATTTACCACATCTGTCTTTGCAAACACATCGTTACTCGGGAAAACAAATCTTCTGAGCACAACCACCACACCAGCTTCTGGCTAACAGTGAAAATTTATGCTATGAAAACAAGAGAGAAATTAATTTCTTTGTTTAGAAGAAGAACCTGATAAAAAGTGAGTTACATTCCAGGCGGACCCCAGTGAGTTGGGAGCATTGGGTGCTTCTCAGTGGGTTCTCATGAGGCTTTTGCTGCCACTCTTGGGAGGATATATCCAGAATTTCCCACTTGTAGCAATAACATTTAGATCAATCCTTAGCAAAACTACATCAGTAGGGATTTTGCTCCCTGACTTTGGTTATACATATTTTTTGCAAGTGTTTAATATTTACTTTGAATTTAAGCTTGTCTTTTGGTCAAATGGTAAATTAAATATCATGTAAAAACCCACCTGGGTACAAGGGTTACTTGGGGGGGGCAGGAAGGAGAGCTCAGGAATGCATATCTGGTATTTCCTTGAGGCTGTGAAAGGTAGAACACACTTGCATATTGGCAGGCAGCCAGAGTTTGTCCTCCAGGAGGAGAACAAGGCTTTCTCTGCTGCTACTATTCATCAGGGAGGAGAAAGGTGAAACTTGAGAATGAGTCCTGAGGTCTTCACCACCAGGCCTGAAGATATATTTGCTGCAGGCCCCATCAAACAGTCCCTTTACATGATTACTTCATTTTTTTGGAGTGATGCCACCTGAGTGAGGAATAATGAAGTTCATTATTGTGGTGCCAGGGCACCTGAGCTGGAGCCAGGGATGCAGCTGCCTGGTCCCTCTACTCCAGCAGAAGGCAAGTGAGGGCTGTCTCCTTTGGGCTCCTTCACTGCTGAAACCTTGAGGATTTTAATATCTCAGCTTGCCTTCCAAAAGGGAAGGATACAGAATTGGATGGCTAGTCAGACCTTCCCTGAAATGAAATCTGTCTGGTAAAATATTTAAATATACCACAGACATATGAACCATTACAAGGGATTAATAATTGCATTGTTGGTTCAGTGTGGGCTCAGATGGTGAAAAATTAGGTGCACATGGGTTTTCCTCAATGTTTTCTTCCAGGGTGCTAAGTGCTGTGAGGTGTGACAAGACACAGCATGTTTGTGAGCCTTGTGAAATTCAGCTGCACACCTTGGCAGGTGTGTGCTGTCAAATGGAGTTAGAAATTCCTTACAAACAGTCACATTTTTTTTGCAGCCAGGGTGGAAGTAAATGCATAGAAGCAATGTAATCCTCTAAGTGGTGACATGCAAAACTCTCCTGCTTTGGTCACTGTTCATCAGTGCCACGGCTTGACCTCTGCAGTAATATTGTGCTGTCGTGCTCAACAAGCTCAATTCCACAGGACAGAATGTATAAGAAAAAAATTATGGTATATATAGAACTATATAGGGGAGAATATTTATCTATGCATTGTTATTAACAGCATATTGAAATACCACGTGAGGAACACGCATTAAAATGGAGCTATAACATTTTTCAAGTTTAATAAAAGGTTTCATAATTAAGGTGTAATGTGAATAGATTTGTTCTAAATGGGTAGTGAAAATACTGCATTTCTTTTTTTTAATGAAGCACGCTGACTCTAAGCTCACAATCAGAATCTAGATACCTGACTGCTAAAATAACAGCCATAATAATTAAGATGGTGCAGGCTGCAATGTTCTCTTAATTTGCAGCATGTTCTCTCTCTTTTTAATAGATCCTCTCTGCCCAGGTTTGTTTTCTTGGGGGAGAAGAGCAAGTGATCTCAGAATTTTTGTACCTATTATCACTGTAAAGGAACAATCTAATAGATGCAGTAAGTGGAGAGGAGACACAGCCAGAGTTTGAGGGTCAGAGCACAGGGCTCTAATCCTTTCTTCAAAGTAGACACATCGTTCCAGAGAGTTCTGAGGGAATAAAGAGGAGATCTATCACTTTAAGGAAATGAATAAAAGGAAGAAAGGTGAGAGCCATACTTTTTAAAGCCAATACAATTTTTCTTAAACATTCAACAGGTCACGTTATTGAGCAAGAAAATACATGAAAAATAAATAAAACACAATTAAACACAAAAAAACTTCCAAGTGCCTAATTTGGTTGCAGAGGAAAAAAATTTCATGTGGATATAGGCTTTAGAGACCTGTATCTTTCCCTTTTTTTATTTCTTTTGGCCATAAGCAGTGAAGAAAAGGAATTGTTGAAAAGCAGTGGGAAATGTCTTGGGAATTTTTTTCTTTTAAAGGAAGAGAATATACAGTGTTGAGTGTTACAGAGAACGTGATGGCTCTATAAGGAGTGCAGTAAGATGAGGTAGAGTGCTTTGAATTTACAGGGCACTTGCACCATAAATGAAACATGAACACAGCCTAATTAACCTGATTAGAGCTATTGCTTCTACACTGCAATTGTCTTTACATAACACATTCTGCTTGAGTAACAGAGTCTTATTATCTGCTGTTGTACTGCCAGTGATAGCTCTGCACTCTCCTTGTTCTGTATTCACATTGCTGAATTATGGTGCAGTGGTGCCATTTCCATCCTGCTAATATATGGCCTAAAGACAAAGCAGGGATTAGCAGAACAGCTCCCAAGCAACCACAGCAGGTTAAAATAGATATAATCAGTTGGCTAAGCAAAGTGATTTTTAGCCTTCAGCTTTCCTGATTTCTAAAGATTTCTGAAAGAAAATTTCACACCTATTTCATGTTTAACATTCATGCTTTGATTTTTTTTCTCTCAAAACATTCAGCATTTGTTTGTGTAGCATAACCCTCCGAGATAATGTTTGATATTCTCTCCAGAGACATTGTCTAATAAATAAGAATGTGTTCTAGGTTGGGCTAAATTGCCGTATGCTGATTCTAGGACATTCACAAAGGGATTTTGTTACATCAGATTGCTTTAAAAGGTGCTTTTTGGTTTTTTTTTTGACTTCCATTCCCTTTACTAGAAAGAAACCAACAGGCCCCAATTCCCAGTTTGATGCTGGCACACCACCAGTGGAATGATAACTGTGGGAATTGGATATAAGCTTTGAAACCAGGCATATACCAAAAGCTAGACAGTACACAAATAGCATTTCTACCTCTTTTATTTTTCAAAGATGCTGTTGGTCTAGATTTATAGAATAGTTGTAGAGTTTTATTTTGATGGATTTCTTTTTTGCTAACACTTGCTGTTAAAATAGAGCCCCATCGTTGTGCTTTTCCTGGGCTAGCCAGTGGGACTGTTCCTGATGCCTGGCGTGGACTTGCCTGTCACTTCCAGACAAAAGAATGAAATTAAGAAGAGGAGCATGGAACCTAACTTTGACATCCTCAATCTCAAAACAGATTGTTTTGGTACAACTCAGCTTTACTAAGAAGCTCAAAGGGTTTTATTTTTATTCAAATATGACAAAGACATTCTGAAGCCTGACATCATTGGCTCATCATCAGCCAGCACACTGATTAAGTGCCTTCAGGATTTCCCCTCCCCTCTCAGCATATACTGTTTCCCAAGTTGTTCAGTGGGGTTAAATGTTAGACAACTTGCCATCTGAGGTTTGAGTCACGTCATATTTGAGGACTGGTGTTTGCTATGTAATTCCATTGCACTGGAAGATAACTTCTCCAAGTTTATCTTAACCCTGACTTCGACTTCATGGTCACAGAGTGATTAGCTGCTGTGGCATTGGTGCTGACAGGAGATCAGGTAGCCCTGAAATTTAGCAGTGTCATGACTCCAGCTCAGTCACTTTGGGGATGAAACTTATATAGGACATGGGGAGCTCTGTGCAGTGCATCAATAGGCTGTAGGCCTTGTTTTAGAGGCTGAGGCACTGCTTGGAATTGCGTGTTTGGTTAGAGCTATCATGGCTGGGCACTTACCTGGGAGGGAAAAATCCTTCTGTAATGTCTGTGGTGAGGAAAATTCGGGTGCTGCTGCGAGGAAGGTGAGGAGATCCCAGAGCATCCCATGTGCCTCAGGAGGGATGGCAGGAAGTGAGCACACCTGGTTGAGCAGACTCAGCATCACAACCCTTTTTCAGGAGCCACTGTGAACACATAAAACAGTCACCACTTCAGAAAATGACCCATGATCCCCTGTCATCCTTTATGAGGATACCTTTCTGTCCTTGGAGGAACAGTGGCCGAGTCATTGGTGGAAGAATTTTAGAAAGAAGAAAATTCTCAAGTCTCTTGTCTTTACACCAGCCCAAGTGTACTAGGGCTGCAAAACTTCAGACTCTCCTAAGAAAGGAATAGGACTTATTGGGGGTTTTTTTTGTTTGTTTTTCAAAGTGTGGAGTTGCACAGATGTATAATGAATTCTCAAAACTGCTTCTTATGTTGTGGTTCCACCCAAAATGTGCAAAGTTCTTTAAGAACGAAGGGGAAAGGACTGAGTTTTTTTTCTTAGAAGCCAATATTCTCAGGTATAATGATGATTATTTTTTGCTTTCATGGACCTTCATCTTAGTAACTTATTCCTTCATATCACAGAACCACTGCAAGAACAGGATGGATCTGGATCATCCCACTCTGGTGTCAGAGTATCAGGTAGGTTTGTGGTGTCAGGAGGAAGCTCAATATGAACTCAGTACAAGATATATGAGGTGTGTGATACCTCAGTTTCACAGCACTGGGTCACTGTGACATCAGGTCATGGGTCAGATAAGATAAGCAGTGTATTATTCCTAAGGAAGGAGCAGATAATAATCTGCCAGTTCAAACAACAGGCATTGACTTTACCCTCACAAAAAAAGAAAAGAAGGCAAAATCACCTACCAGTATTTAATGAATGACTATGACTTCCAAAGTGTAAAAGGCCTAACCACATAAAAATAAAAGCACACTTCTGTTTTTAATTTAGTGTGAAAGTCAGTTCAGTAATTAATTGGGCACCCTGTTTCATTACTTTGAAAAACATTTGCTACATGATTATTCCCACTACAATATGTATTAATCATAGTATTTTCTGTACAAGGCAGTTACAGTTTAAAATATTAAATGGAGCACTGATGTTCGTATCTGCTTATCAAGTACTGCAGCACTAGGATTTGACATTGCCCAGAAACTTCAGAGGGCAAACTAACTCTTGAACATACCTCTGGCTAAGACTATAAAGATTTAATTTTATCCCCCTAGTGTGAAGAATGAAGGCTGAACAGATTTGCACATCCAGGAGAAGTGGCATCTAGATGCAGATCCAGGCCTGCAATTTTCAGCTGACTGATATCTCACACTCTTACACAACCACGTTTTCTCCCATCTTGCAGAAAATCTCTTCACCATTTGACTGGGACCATTCTAACACTTATGATAAAGGCTGTCTTTTCCTGCAAGAAGAATTTAACATGGCCAGAACACTACAAATGCTGTTCTCTAGTGTGGTATGTGCAGCCTTAACGTGTAACTGTTCAAATTCTATTTTCAAGGCTTTTTAGTATGAAAATAGGTGAAAGTTAAAGGCAGGCCCTTGGTCTCTACTCTCTCTACCCTGCACTGAAGTTAATGGTATCTGTTCATGGAGTTTAACTGGAGCTCTATCTATTGTCTGCTGACACTAATTTGCTCTTTGAGATTTTGCTATAACTTCAGTGCAAACACTCAAGGTATAAAATAGTTCTTAATATGAATAGGGCTTAAAAATCTCTTCCAACAGAGGTACTGCTCAGAACATTAAAAAAAATCTATAATACTTTATGTCAGAAACCATCCAATTTTGTAACAATTATTTTTTAATAATAATATCTACATTAATTTCCTCCTGTTAATCTCTGCAGTCTACAACTTCCTTGTGAGGGGAAGAAGAGGGTCAGATTCTGATCTTTTCTCTGTGGGGACCAGGGACGGGACCCCAGGGAATGGCCTGGAGTTGTGTCAGGGGAGGTTTAGGTTGGATATTAGAAAAAGGTCCTTCCCCCAGAGGCTGGTTGGGCACTGACCGGGCTCCCCAGGGCAGTGGGCACAGGACCAAGGCTGACAGAGCTCAAGGAATATTTGGATTATCCTCTCAGGCACATGGTGTGACTCTTGGGGTGTAGGGCTGAGGGTTGGACTGGACGATCCTTGTGGGTCCCTTCCAACTCAGCATATTCTGTGATTCTGTGTAAACATTAGGAAGATTGTTATTTTCTTGGTTTTTGAAAGCAAATGACTGGGAAAGTGAATTCTGAATTTAATTTTCAAGGAATGCTTGCGCTGATCAACAAACAGTGTTGACATAGTTATCCATTTTTTAATTCTTCAGAAAAGGCAATGGAATGAAGCCAGAGAGATTCCATCAACATTTTCTGCAGTCTTGTCTTGTTGGCTTTCCTTTCCCCTCTGACAATTTAGTTGTAATTAATTCACTGGCTGAAATTCTTCTGGAATAATCTCCTCTAGCTCTATCAAATTACATGGAATTGGGTCAGTTTACTCCAGCTGTGTATTTGGTATTTTACACTTTTTAACATAGGAAGATATTGCTTGATGCAAACTTCTTCTTTTCCTAGAGACTTTCTAAAAACAAAGTTCCTTTGAACTGATTGTTAGTGCATAAACCCTCTCTGAGGACTTATACTGCAAAACTCAAAGAACCATGAGTTCTACTACATGATCCAGGCATTCCTATTCATCTTCCCAGAATTTCTAGAGACTGTGACAATTAAAATGAAGACTGGAAGTAAAAGTAAATCGAAATTTGTCTTCCCCTTGATTTAAAGATTGATTGAAGGTCTTTCCTACAGCAAATAAATCTATTTGGATCCATACATGTTTGAGTTTTCTGAAGTGAATGTCAGCTTTACCACTCCTTTCTGTATTTGTGCACTTCTAAATATATGCAGCATAATAAATAGGTGCATTTAAACACATATATTCATTTTACCTCCTAACTAGTTACACAAACGTTCTATACCTCTTATGTTCTTGGTCCAGCCACCACAGGCCTCTACTCTTCAGTGCAGGTGCTGGTGGCTGCAACCTCACCCAGAGTCACAGCAGAACTGCCTGTTAACACAGCCAAGACCCTTTACACAGCATTTTTGTGTTTATAAAGCTCAAATATCTTTCTTAGGGTAACTATTGTTTATGAGCACTGAAGATTTTTTTGAAATGTGCCCATGTTAAGGCTCTCCAGGCAGCTCCTGGGCTTTCTGTAGCAGCATTGTGCTCTAGCAGATGATGGCAGTGCCACTGTTGAACTTGGAGTCAAGAGATGCTATCCTTTTAGGTAGTAGTGTTGATGCTAAATAATTCAGTGTCTTTCTGGAAGGTAGAAGCCCTATAACCTTTCAGTTCTCCTCACCAACCAATCTACAAAGAAATGTT
The DNA here is from genome assembly GCF_001604755.1 of Lepidothrix coronata. Classification (NCBI taxonomy): domain Eukaryota; kingdom Metazoa; phylum Chordata; class Aves; order Passeriformes; family Pipridae; genus Lepidothrix; species Lepidothrix coronata. The sequence goes on from NW_016690294.1 coordinate 970,527, forward strand.
GCTAGGAGAAACCATGGAGGAGTGTGGGAATGGCATAAAAGTAACTGCTGGTATCGACAAAGGAAAATTAAAATAAGAGACATACAGCTGTAAAAGAAAATATATGCTCTACATGAAAGCACATCAACAGCTCCATCTGTAAATTTTCACTCACTCAACACGTTGGAACATGTACAGAAAAAGATAAAAGGGAGTGACAACAGTGCAAGTAACAAGACTTAGGTAACATCTGACAAGGTGGTAACAAACGCTCTGTTTTAGTGAAGCATGGAAAGGAAACCAATCTCACAGTACAGCTTGAAAAGCCAGGCCAGTCACCTGGGAAACAAGAAAAAAGGCAAACCAAGAAAATAGGCTATCAGCCTAAGCCTCTAAAACTACCACAGACCAGTAAGTTAGTGGTTAATAGTCTCTAAAATGATAGAATCGTCTACACCACATGTGGAACAACAGGCATGTGAGCCAACCTTAGCACTGAAGATTACTGGAGCAGGAGGTTCAAAGTATATTGAAATGAAGACCTTTATAGTCATTTCTAGAGGCATTTTTCTGACTCCAATGAGCAGCTCAGTAATGGGTTTGAAACAGTCTGTCTTTCCATCCTGAAGTTAGGGCAAACAAGAGTTTATTGCCATTTAATGGGCAAATTTCCTCTTTCTCGCAAGCACAGTCAGGCCTGTGGACAGGCCTTCATGATGGACCTGGGCTGAACCCATGAACCTCCAGCTGTGAGAAATAAGGTGCCAAGGGCCACAACCAAAGGCAAAGTGAGGCAGTGTCCCTCAGAAACAGTGGGAAGAATAATCCCTGAAGCAGGCTTGGACTGCCTGCCGTGGAAGGCGGTGCAAGGGGTGAGAAAAAGACTTTTGACAACTGTATAAAAGTGCAGGTTCGGAGAAGCAGCCAGGATTTTCCAGAGAGTGTTCCCCGACCCTGTGAGATAAGGGGAGTGTACCTTGCTAAAAAGCACGAGACACAGCAAGATGCTGCCAACAGCTTCAGATTGATCGGGAGAGCGGGAAGAGCCGATGGACTTCCCAGGGAAGGAGCTGTTCGATTTCTTGTCAGAGCACTTTGCCCTCCCTGTCACTCATCTTGCTCTGGAGCCTCAGAAGATCTTTAACCCAAAACAGGTGGTTTTGTCCCACTAATGACACTTAATTGGAAACCTTTTGTTTTTACAGAGAGACTCTTAGTTCTCCTCAATAGGCAGATCGAAATAATGTGAGGGAAAAAGGGATTTAAACTGAAAGACACGGGTGACATTTTGTCCATGTTATTACCTCAGCATTTAGTAGTTTATTTTTGTCTCTCTGTCTTGGGGAAAAATGATTTGGATTTGTCCTTTTAAATAAAAGAAGATAGAGAAATTTTAAACGGTTTAAATAAATACACAGTAAAAATTACTCTGGAAACAAATGAGAATGATTTGAAGCTACATAATAAAAAAATAGAGTTATAGAAAAAATTCTACTTTTTCATTTTGAAGTCCATTTAGGAGGCTGGGAAAAGGTGTCTACTTCAGTCTCTTATCTGAAGCCAGGAGCAAGTGTACAATGCAGAAAAAAAAGGAACCAAAAAAACCCCTTTATTTTTCTCTTTGATCCGTTCATGGATCCTTCAGGACAATATAAGAGAGCTTCAGACATTTTCTTTCTCTTAGTCTTGCACTTCTGGAAGACCTTTGAATTTCACATATTCTGTTTTTCCCAGTTGGCTTTTCTTTCTTATCTAGAAAATTTATTCTAACATCTCTCACCATTTTTAGTCTGTCCCTTGTTTTGTGGCATTATAGACACAGCGACTGTCTCAAACTCACAGTTGAAAGAGAGCAACAATATCCCTCAGATGGCTTTTTGATCTCTTAAACAGCCCGAAATGCAGTTCTCTAAACCTCTCACTAATTTACATTGTTTCATGGGGCCTTCAAGGAAGACTGAGTAAAACTGGAGAGAGATGAGTACTCCTGTTACCTTTCCAGAATGGAAGGGGAGCTCCATTTAAACCACCCTTAGGTGCTGCTGCCTCCTCCTGTGGTGCTCTGACTATGCCAGTGTGACACAGTTGGTCACTGATCTCGCTGCTTCCCTTCCCTCCTTTGGGACCCACACAAGATGTGGGAGCCACTGACTTCCCAGACTGCTCACAAAACTGGTCTTGTGTTCCCCACAGGCATTGCTAATAAACAAATAAGAAAAAAATCCTGACTAACAAACCCAAAAAACCCAGCCGAAAAACCCCCAAAAAGACCCCAAAAAGCAGAGCCACCTTCCTTGTGTGCATGCTGTGTTGATTAGCACAGATGTTAATGGCTGCCACAGGGATGCTAAAAGGTAAAAAAACCCCAACTTCACCTCAGCATTACAGCACAAGGCATAAAGGGAAAGGGAGGAACAACAAATATGTAAGAAGACAGTCCAAGGACCTGATTCACTTGGAGCAACTGAGTTTGCTGGCAGCAATTCCCGTGCTGTGGTGGGACAGCAAATCCTACAAATACATGATACTGCTTGCTTGTAAAGTACAAGAGACAACAACACTTTAGGTGTATCTGCTTGAAGGAGGTTAACAGGGATGCCATCTCTCTTCACAGTTCTGTTTCTGACTCTATTTCACCAGGTAAAAACTGTCCAGCAACTATTTATCACAACCTCATTAGCAATCTCTGACAACTGCTTTTTCTCCAGCTTTGCTTTCCCTCAGTTCTCACAGTCAAGAAAGAGGCAGTTCACAGTTTTCTCTTCCCTGATTTTCTTCTATTTGTTGGTGTGTTGTTTTTTTTTTTATGAAAGCCCGCAGTATGTAATGAAGGATTGCTGCCAGGAGCACACTGCAAAATGTCTGTGTGACGATTATGTGAGAGGTTCACACAGTCTTTCACGTTCCACAGTATAGAAGGGAGCCTTTGGGGCACCTCAAAAAGTTTTAAAACACTTGATTTCATTCAGGGAAGAATCAAAGAGTTTCACTAGAAGAAATTGTCTTTGCACACATAAAAAAAATGAAGGTTTCTAAAGGGATCTTTTAGTTAGATGACAGAAAACCTGCATTTTGAAATACCACAGGGGTTCTTTTAATAAGTCACTGAAAAGTTCCATTTGACAAGTCAAACCTTGAATTTTTTTTTCATACTTATTATAGCCAAGGAGGTGCTAACCTAATACAATGGGCAAAGGAGTGTCATCACAATACAATAGACCAGACAGAGTTAGTACAATGCTGGGCAATAAGGGATCTCACTATAATGAGTGAGAGAAGCAGTGTCTGCAGCATAAGAAGCATGCTTCAGAAAAGAGAAAAGAAATGTTTTTGGTTTGTTACTGGTCATTTCATAGCTGCAATTGTAACCCAGTGCAATGACCTCTAGATGCTTAAGAGTCTTCTTTAAAAAGCAGGATGATGATTTCAAAGGTTCACAGGCCAAAAGAAATCATTATGGTACCTAAACTGGAGGCCTCAATAACACAGGTTATAGATTTTTGCACAGTTTTGCCTCTATCTACCCTGATAATTCAGAGTTACATCAATGGGGTAAGGCTGAGGCTCTACATTGCTCACATGTATATAAGCTCTATATTGGTCACATTGATGCTCTGTGAGAGCTACAGAAGTGTTTAGAGGATGAGTTTTCTCTTGACTTCCATTTAATTATATTTGATAAAAATTTGCATAAATTAAGTCTGAAATCCCTGCTTTTTTTTGTATATATTTCCATAATTATTTATTTAATTCCATTCATTATATTATTGGCCCTCAAATTACTTTATTCCATTTATACTTACTCTCAAATGTCAGGGCTCACTAGTTCCACCTCAGGATAATCCTATAGAAAGTATGAAGGGTGTTTGGCTAGGAGAACATTCCCACCCACCACATCATTCTAAAGCACAACATGGGCAAAGGATGCTCACAGGAAATCCATACAATATGCTCTATGTAAATCTCCCCAGGTTTTCAGCAAACTACACTCTGCAAATTTATGTGACCTACTTTTGCAGATTGCTTAACACATAATAGTACCCTTGCTGTCAGTCAAATGGCAACTGCAAATATAATATATGCCCTTGATATGGGAAAAAGAGAACGATGGATAACTTGAATAAAACCTGGGCAAGGTGTGGAAGAGAATGGCACAGGTATGAGTTCAAATTTACAGCCCAGCTATGGGAATGCTTGGCTGGGGAAAAAGTGCTGCTCATTCACTTCAGAGCAGAATGAAATATGTGGGGTAGAATGGTGACATTAAGCGTAATTGTAGTATACAGAGGTGCAATTCAGATCACTTAGATATACATATGACAGGCATCTGAAAGTCCAAGTAGCACCTTTCCTGATTACCCAGAAGCTCCAGTAAAAAGCTTCGTACAAAACAGGGACATGCTTGAAAATACCTGTCAGCAATCATAATGTGCAATACACCAACTTTTCTGATGTAGATTTGAAGAGGTGACAAAGTATGTTGGAGTTACGTGGTGCAGTACACTTTAAGGAGTGCACTTCTGGACCTGATTTTTTAAACATTTTTAATAGCTTAGTACTGATGAAAAATGGCTCTCTTATTTAGCACAGAAAAGCTGTAGTGGTATATAAATTTTAATTCAAACATGGCAAAACACTGCAAAGTTACAAAATGAATGAATACACTAGAATGAAACCACCTTGGCTTCAGGAAGGCCCAATTTACAGCTACTAAGAAAAAGAAACTGTGAAATATTTCTGAGTTCCGAGTACTAAATGACCTGCAGGAGTCCTAAAACTTAGTTTTGTGGTTGAGGCAGTGAGTTAAGCCTGAGAAGAACTGGTTTCAATTTATGGATCCATGCTGGTCTTGGAGCAAATCACACTTAATACAAATTGTGGATAGTATGTCATGCCTGTTGGACTATAAATGTTTCAAGGCAGGGAAAACCTCTCACTAGGTGAAGCCTCAGCATCTGCCTCAAAGAAATATCTGTCTTGACTGAAAGGCTGAGGTATTTCTGTATTAGAAATACTGATCAATAACAAAAACAAATATTGCTGTCTTTTCCCAGCCTCCCCTGGTTGCTGGAGCTTATCTGGGATGTGAGATTGGGCACACAGATTTTCTCCTGCATTTAGCTTTGTTGTGATGCTGGAGGCAGACAGCTCCTGATTGCTGATCAAGATCAAGAAGGCTGGCAAAGAAGAAAATGAACCAGAGATGTGAGGGAAAACAGAAAGAAGGAGGAGCTGATGGAAGAAAATGAGCTGGTGAAGATATTCTGGTCTGCAGATGGTGAAGGGCTTATCCCAAGCAATTTCCACTTCACCATCTAGCACTAGCTAGAAGAGAAAGTTCTCAGGGAACTAGAAAATGTTGTTTTCACCTCCAAAATAACCCAAATATAGGGCTAATGATTAAGGGGAAAAAACCTGATTATGTAGTCAAGCATCCAGAGTTCAGAAAGCAAGTAGAAAGCACAAGAAACAGCAAGGATGAGAGCTCTAAGTCTCTTTTTTCTAGTCAGCACTCAGTGAAAAAATTAACCCTTGCTCTGAATTCCTTTCACCTTATTCCTGTGTTTGATGCTTCATGAAGTCCTCACCATTCTACTTCTCACATCCTTTCCTTTCAAAAATCCCTGCTTCTGCAATATTGCTGTGCCTTGCTTCTGGGCCATAACCTGGCACGTGGGATGAGGGCTAATGGTTTCAGTGGACATATGTGCTTTTTGTTCTGAAGGGAGGTGGCCTAGGTTAGAAAATGAACTGCTCCCTCTCTGTCAGTGTTCTACTCTCACTTCTCTGAGGGACATTTGGGGTATAATGTGGTGGGAAGACGTGTTACAGATGGATAAAACATGGTGAGAAGTTGGTTTTATCTGCCTCAAATTAGACATGGAGACAGAAAGGACAGCAGTTTCTGGACGTTAGGAGTAAGGTTTACTTGGCAGGGGGTTTGAAACTCGGTCACATATTTTTTGTTTAACAGCTTACAAGATAGTGTATTGTAAGACTGAGTGAGTGTTTATGATCTGTGTTGGAAAAGGACTACGGGATGGAAGTTGCTGCTGAATGTTTTCAACTTATGCCTGAAAAGCTGGCAAGGATGAAGGAGGCACTATTTAGTTTGGCCCTTAACCCTGGAGAACTGGACACTGACCACTCTACATCTGCTCCGTGGCTCCTCCTGGGGCGGAAGAGAAGTCGCTGCCATTTCACAGCAGGAATTCAACACACAGTAATTATTTCACTCTGATGTTTTTGGAGGAGGACAGCAACTTCCTTCGGTTTATACAGGCACATGCATTTATTGCTAAAGGAATGGAGCTTTCCATTAAGTGCTTCTCAACTCAAATAACTCTGATTGTTCTGTCTTGAAGATGTGGTGTGTGCTTTCTTTTGTGAAAGCCTGTAGGAAAAGACCCATACTACCAAAGACAACTTTTCTTGCTTCTTATCCTTTAAAGGTTTGCAAAATGTTCTTATTTAAAAACAGTTATCTTTATGTAGTAGCTGGATCTTTTCATAAGCTAATAGTTGTAAAGCACTGTCTACTTTGCTTAATGATACTACTTTCCCAATATAAAACAGGGCTAATGGGTGTCAAATGTGAAAGTAATATTCCTACAATTTATCACTTAAGCCTTCTTTCAAGCTTTTGGGGTGAATTGTTGTATTTTTAAAGGGAAGTTGATTGCCTTGAGTGAATTCTTTTATTCTTCTACATTAACAATTCATGAATGAAGCCAATAGCTGCAACACAATCTTCGGTTGCTTGTCCCACCAATAACCTCAGCTGTATCCTGGAGGGTAAACTCACACTGCATCCATCAACTCTCTCGGTGATCTGTAGCACAACCATGTGAACTGTGGCTTACACTGTGTTCTTGTTTGCTCCCTTGACTTCTGGCAGTGGGGAACTCCACAAAAACGAATGAACTGTTACAAAGTTTTCTGCTGTGCTGTACTTTACACGATCGGGAAGTTACGTTATTAGAAAGAATATAGACACTTACTCTGAGGTTCAGAACCAAATGCCAAAGGTCAAATGATCCTTGAGCACCTTTCTTCTCTGCTCTGCTCCTCTCTCAGTCACTGTTAAGCATTGGGCCAGTCCAGTTAAAGAGATTCTGGGAGATGAAAGAGATCTCAGTTAGGGGACATTTTGGACCACTTAATTTTTAAAATAACCCAACCCCAACCCAGCACTATAAAACTGAACTGAGAAAGGCAAAGAGGCCAGCATTTTAAGGGTACACTAAGATTGCACCTGCAAATGAGTTCATTCACTTCTTTCCATGAGCAAACCCGGTGCTTCCATTCCCAGATGAGGAATAAACGCACAACGTTGAGCAGGCAGACATCCAAATGCCCAAAATAGCACTTTGTGCAGCAAAAAAAATATTAATACTGCTGGTTTACACCCCCTGCCCCCCATGAAACAAAAAACAATGAACAGTTACTCAGTGTTTTCAGGAAAACAATAAATGAAGATGCAAATAGATCCCCCTTTGCCACTGAAACAGTATTTAAGAGTAGCTGCTGTGGCTTCAGTTCTTTTGACCTCAATGGCATAGAAGAGACACAATCTGCAAACAATCTTTTGTAAGATAACAAGCAGAATATCTGAAAATACAAGTCTGAGATGACTTCTTACAAATGATCTTAGAAGAAGAGGAACAGGTACCAGAAAAGAAAAAAAAAATAAAAAATGAAAGAGATAGAGAAAGGAATGAAAGACGTGCAGGTTGTATGAATAAAATGCTAAGAAAAGTCCTGTGGAAATAATTGATTTTTCTGATTCGCCACTGACATTTCTTAGAAGTTCCTGAGGAATTTCATGTCCATCTGAACCTAATTCTCTTTTCCTGGAATTATACACAATTTAAACAAATATTAAACAAATAAAAGTGTTGAATTTTATCTGAATTATTTTTTAACTTTGATTTGAGGTATTTCCTCAAAGAAAAGACATTAAAAATTAAAAGAAGAAGCACTTGAAAATAAAAGGATTGACTAATAGGGCCTTAAGCATCACAGCTAAAATTGAAGAAAGAGGAGAACAAGTAATGATGGCACCTTTCACAAAACAGAGCAGGCACAAGGTCTGGGATGTGGAAAATTCAGGCTTAGGTTTCACCTCTCCCAAAGCTGCAGTGCAGACATTAATCTATTTCTCCTTTCCTATCCTCACATAATTTATTCAGACAAACATTCAATAAGGGTTTATTCACATGTTCACTTTTCAACACGTTACAAAACAATGTCTGTAGACCCCAGCTGAGATCAGGGTCCCACGTACACCAGAGAGCATCAGTGAGATGACCTCACTGCACACGGTGGAGAGAGAAGATCTGCATCCTGTGGCCGTACACAGAAAGACTAAAGGTTTCTTGTTTGTCCAAAGCAATCCCTGGAAAGCGGGGTCAGAAATCCCAAGCCTTGGTTCAGTGGCTTTTCTGAAAAACATTCCATAAGAAACACCACAAAGACTCTCTCTGATGTCCCTCCGCCCCTCTGCTCCTGCAGCTGGTTGTGCTGAGACCCCGGGAAAGCTCTGACCAGATAACCTTGATTGACAAAACATTTTACATGGACAAGGGCAAGGTAAACTTCCCTGGACTACTCTGCAGTGTCATAAATGTTTGCAGAATTGACTGTTCCCTCCAGAGGCAGCCCCGTGGCTCGCTGTCCTTGCTGCATACAAATGAAGTCACTGCTCAGCACAGCCCGGTGCCTGTGCTGGGGGGTGACCTCCTGCTTGGTGACATCCATCAGTGAAATGCTCCGTGGTAGGGGCTGTCTGAAAAACGTCTGGGACGCGAATTTTTACTCTGATTTCGCTAAACCCCAATCGATAAGGGCACGTAGCTTTGGTGTTCTCATATACCTGTTCCCTGAATAAAGCAAATGAAATATTTGTGCAGACTTTTGGGATTTTTTTTTTTTTTTTTTAAAGGCCTGACCAGGAATTGGAACGTGTCAGGAGCTCTAAGGAGGGGGCTGCTGACAAGCATCATTGCCTGCACAGGAACTGCAAAGTCCTCCCTTCTGGGCAGAGGAAAAGGAAAATCAACCGAAATATGAATAAGCACTTAGAAAAAAAATCTTGAAAGATTAATTTGGCATAAGTCAGTGTTGCACTCTCTGATGCTGGACCCTAATGGGCGTGTAATTCTGATTGAAATAAAGAAACATTATAGACAGCTGTTCAAATATAAGCATATATCCCAGCTATATCTATATTTGCATAGGAATTTGTGAAAAAAAGTTCTCTGGGCATGATAATTATAAGTATTTTATGGAGGAATTTTGGTTTTTCCTTTAAAAAGCAAACCCATAAACCAGTCTGATTATGTTTTAATTATGGAAAGATTAGGTATGGAGTAGAAACAATGGCTCACTTTGTAATCTAATAAGAAAACTGGGACAAATCAAAGGAAAGTGCAAGTAGCAGTTTCAAAGCAAAAGGAGATTCCCCTGTATTCAATGTGTCATTAAGCACAATGTGCCCTGGCTACTTAAAAATTTCTGTGACTAATTGAAAAACTACTGAAAGAAATTGCCACTGAGGCTGATACAGAGCTATCCCACTTGGACCTAAAAAAGATCAAGTGCCCCTGGTGGCAACACTGAGAAAATACAATAAATGCTTATTATTGTCTGAAGTTCATTCTTAGGTATTGTCTTTCAGTTACAGACAGGATGTGTGGCTTTGTAAGAATAGCAGTGCCAGTGTGAGACAGGGGGGTTATTATTCCTAAATGTTACATTATTGTCCTTAAAACATTCTTCTGCTAAAAAACATGCAGCAAGATAAAAACAATGGTAGTATACTCAGGAGAAAAAACAATGGCTTTAGAAAAAAAACAACTCTGGGAAATGGAGAGGAGGTTTTGCAAAAGAGCTCTTGTTTTGCTTTGCAAGGGATTAGGTGGGACTGAAGACACGAAATGTCCAAGAGCAGAGACAAGAGCACTTAATGAGCTATTCAGATGTTTGGTAAATAGATACATGTCTTATGTCAGGGAGAAATGATAGTAACTTTCCTTGCTCCGAGTTTTTGATTCTATTAAGGGTTTGGGTAAAAAATAAACATATCTGCTCATATTTATTATTGTTCTACTGAGAGAAAGACATTCGACTAAGACTGTCAGACTTTCCAGCTACAGAAGTTACATGCTAGTCTTTGGTGTTCAATAAGTTTGTTAACCTGTCTCAAGCATTAAAATTGGTTGGTTCCCTGTCTAAACATCCTTCATCTTCTCTCCAGTTCTCTTACCTTTTGCTCCTGTTTTACTCCCTAACTCCTTTTCCAGCTGTCCACAATTATAAAAGTAAACGATTTCAATATGATGCAAAAGAGTAAACAAACCCTTACCCTGCAATTGTTCTAGGCACTGTGAAAGAACAAATAATCATTTTGACAGGTAGACAGGAGACAGGTCAAAGTGATCTGCTGAAAATCTGCCTTCAAGGAAGGTTGGCAATGCAAAGCTTCTTTCTCTTTTCTTTTCTTTTCTTCCTTTGTTTTCTTTCCTTCCCTCTCCCCCTCTGAAATTTCAGGGTGACCCAACAGCATTCAGAGATATTGAGCTAAAAGAGTCAGTGACTTTGTTCACAGCAAACCATTTCTAAGGTAGATACTGCAGTAATACGTAATCTTTTCTGTATTTTTTCAAGTAGTAGTATGAGATCCCCTTGCTTTTGCATAATGATATAAAGAGCCATTGCCATTTAATTAAAATATTACAATAAAATATACTCTGAACAGTAACTACTTAGAGATATGACACTTAGAAACTTTATACCAAGAGGAAAAGTCTGGACACTGGAATGAGAGTAGTTCAGTTCACCAGCTTTTGCTTTCTACCTCTCACTATTGCAAGGAGAGATCCCATCCAGTTAAAACAAGGTACACGTTTGAAATTATAATTCAGAGCCCTAAAATATTGAGCTTGAAAAAACATGCAAGTACTGCAAAGTATTTATAGAGAAATCTAAATATATTACATATATATCTATCTCTATATGAATAATATATTTTAAACTTCTTTTTAAGGACCTCCCGTCTCTTTTTCTGGAAATTCATTAACGTTCTCAAGCTTTGGCCCTCCCCCATGATATGAAGATTAGGCTTTTCTCCCCTCTAATGGCAGCTGGCACCAATCATCACTTCCCATCTCCTGCCCTCTTTTAGCTGGTATGTGGACAGTCGGGACAAAGGGCACTTGGGACACCTGTCCTGGCACTCAGGGCCTCGTGTGATTCCCGGGGATTGCAGTGGGAGCTGGGGCAGGGACAAGGCAGGTCCTGGGAGCAGGGTAGTGGCTGGAAGTCCTGGTGCCCCTCTGAGCAGGGCTGCCATGTGGGGAGTGGAGGTGTCAGGGTGCACTGATGGCCCAGCACTGGTCACAGGCTTGGACTGTGCCTGTGTGTGCAGGGAGGTGGATTCCAGGAGGCACCACCAACCCACATCACAGACCTTTGTATTCTGGTAGCTCTCAACTACACATTTGCTCATGTTATTACTTCTCACGCTGGCAGGCTTAAACTACCAAGGGTAATTCTGGGACAAGCTACAATTACAATTTCTTTATGTTGTGGAGACATGACCTTTGACTATTTGATTGCAACTGGCTCTGGATCAGGGCCTGTAGCCAAAGCTTTGTCGCTGGCATAACATGTAACACTCTCTGCAGAGCCTCCAAGTATAAGCCATCACTTCTCTGATCTAAAATACACATAAGTGCAATGAGCTGTGAGATCCTCCAGTGTTTCACAGCATATAGAAGAGATTTATTATCAAAGATTTTCTGTTTGCAGATAGAGAATTATACAGAAGGTCAAATTTTTAGCTTCCATGAAGTGGTGAAGTGTAGTGTGGAAGAAGGGGTGAACTCTGCATGCACATGGGGACATACCTTTTCCAGGTGCTCCCTGGTAGTTCTAAGAGGATAGATCTCTGAAGGAGCTGGAAAAACCTGACACAACGGCTGTGGGTTTATAGTCCAGTTTTGGTTAAAACATGACTGCTAAAAGAGGTGATATGGGCATTCCACATTCTGTTGCTAGAAAAATTTGGGTCATGCCTTTTACATACAGAGTGAGGGCAAATCCTTATTAGTAATCCATACATACAGCAGGATTGCAGTTCTGAGCTCATGGAAGAATTGTGGCTAAGAGCAGTACAGCAATCAGAGAGCTTCTGGGGGTATGTCAGCATCTCAGCTCCAGGCACAACACAGGGCTGTCTGGATCACTGAGACTCTGCCCTGAGCTCTCCTGTGCTGTGCAAGCCAGGGACCAGCCTGCTGCAGCTCCAACAGCACAATGGGCCTGTGAGAGGAGCACTGGAGCCACCAGTGCACTGAATAACGTCGAAGCTATCAGCATCAAAAAACAACACCAAAAAACTCTCTCAAAAGCAACTGCCTTGTCAACCTCCACACAATCCAGTTTATCTGTCACACGTGCTTTGCGAAAACGTCAACCTATTAAACTCAACAGAGTCAACTTCCCACTTACTAAAAAGGGAACAGAACACAGTGAATATATTTTGGTCAGGCACGGTACAATATTTCTTCCCCACTACAGTTATGCTACAAATGCACTTTATGTGAGTAGATCTCGTTAGACAAGCAGGCGTTTGCAAAACATTACAAATGCAGCAGAGTATAATGAGTACACTTCCAGAGAGGATATTCTAGTACCCTCCAGGCCTTGATTGGGCAGCTTGTTTAAACATCAGGTTAAATCCTTTTTAAATGGAGTGCCTTATAGAAGTTTTGCAGCAGCGCACTTAATGACTGCAAAAAAACCTGTCAGGAAAGAGAGTGAAGTCAGTTCTCATTTTCTTCCCCCTTTTCAGCTAACCACTCTAACAAACCTAATTCCCGATTTTTTTTCACACACATGAGTTCCGTGTGGACTTAAGAGGCAAATACGTGTTTCCTTCTCCCTCTCGCACAACAAGCATCCCCGCGATGCTGCCCCACCTCCACCGCCTTGGGCAGCCTCTTGTGCCTCCAGACCCAAATTTTATGCCCCCTCCGCCTGGGGATGGGTTTCCCCCAGGCCGCTCAGTGCCCAGCGGTTTCCAGCTGTGCCCAGCGGTTTCCAGCTGCGGCATTCCCGGCAGGTGGCACTCGGGCTCCGCGCCTCGGGGCCTCTGCGATCGCGCCCTGCAGCGCCGGGACGGGGCAGAGAGGCTGAAATCCTGGGCTTAAATCGTCCTCAGCAGCATCAGCATCCCTGCCTCGAGCGCTCGGCGGGGGGAGGTCCCAGCCCCAGGGCCGGCAGCACCCTTCCTACAGCCAGGGGAGGCTCGTGGCTCAGCACACATCGCTGCAAACCCTCGTGGAAGCAGAATTTAAAGCACAGCTTATTATCCTCAGGGGGAAATCTCTACATCGAGAGGGGAATATATATATATATATATATGCATTCTGTAACTCCTACTAATGCTAATGGGAGTTATGTGTGTAAATCCCCAAATTCCAGCGTCCAAAGATGAGAGTGTCCCCATAAGGGTCTGAATTATGCATTTGAATTAAACCCGACTGCTGGGAAACTCATAATGCTGCGGCACTTGTTATAGATTTATACTTACTAGGACTAAGTTTCACCTGAAACAACAGAGCCTGAAGTGTTATTTGTTCCAGCACATTATTTTGTTAGATGTGATAATCAGTTCACAGCAGGGCTGTGAGAGGCTACTCGGCTTGTTGACAATTCTGGGTTCCATCCAGCTTTGAGCAGCTACTGAAACATCTCCAAAGGCCACAGAGGGGACTCCAAAACCCAGCTCTGCAGTAAGACGTGGCCAGGACACATCTGACTGTCCCAGTCAACAGGACAACCCTTTCCCAGGGGCAGAGTTGCCTGTTCTGCCAAGTGCTCTCCCAGGCCAAAGCAAAGAATACAGGTGAGACTCAGCAGAGGTGCTGATGTTTCCAACTCTATGTATTTTGCCAGGTGGATGAGATTTTTCTCTTATGAGCTAAATGCCTGAAAACCAGTCTGAGATGGAGGACAAGCTGCAAATCAGTTCTTGACTTACTGGGCTCCTCTGTGGTTTATTTCAGGAATTATGTGACCTAAGGGTATAACATCCATTAGCATCACCTTTGAATGGGGAAGATGCCTTTCACAGGAGCTTTTGTCCCACATTTATCGTCTCAACCTCAGATCAGATTTAATCCCAGGGTATCTCTTCTCCCAAGGCTGCACGTTTTCCCTCGTGTCTGGAAGGAAGGAAACCCTGTCCTGACCCTCAAGTGCTAGCAGCTGGATTTGGTGAGCAGCCACAGTGCTGCAGGAGAGATGCCATGGGGCTGGGGGGTTCCTAATGGGGAAACACATCCAAAGAAGCCACATCTATGGCTTCAGCCTGCCCTAGAGGTTACCTTTATCACCCTATTATATGGCCCAGCACCCAAGGGGATGAAAGCATAGAGGACAGCTGTGGAAGACTCGAGGCAGCAGAGCTCTCATGGCAGGGGGGGGGTCCCCTTTCCAGCTTACATGCCACAGGGATGCAATGCTGCTGGGTGCTTCACAGGGCCACTGTGTACAGAGACTGCCACAGCCATGGTTGGAAACAACTCCCAAACAGCCCCTTGCCCCCTCCAGTTCTGTCACATTTTCTCCTCCTTCCTGTCTCTTTTTGTATCAGTGCTCAGGCTCTTCATTCCTCTGAGCTACCCCACAGGAGAGCAGCCTTGTGTGCCCTTTAATCCTGCACAGTCCCAAGGTCAGGCTGAAGCAGAGCAGCACATAATGCCACCCTAGATTTAAATACCAATCACAGAGACCAGGAGTTGCTTTATTCTGAATGAACCCTAAATCTATTGAGTCATTTGGAACAGCGCAGTTAATTATTTTTAAACTCCACTCTCCTACCTTAAGCCTGGGTGTGACTCCAACAAATTCACTTTCAAATCCCATAATGGAATAGAAGTATTGCCTGTCCTCATTAAAAACACCACAAAAGCCACAGCAGCGGTGCTGTGTTCCTTGTGATGATTTGTTTTACTGATAGATCAAACGGCCTGTTGACAATGGTTGACTGCATCCAACAGCCTCTTCTAATAAGATAAAGTTGTACCTCTTATTGATTACAAGGCAAATTGGGTTTTTGTCCCTTTAAATTTTTTATTGGCTAAAAAACCGGAGGACTTAGGCCTTTGAAATTCCAGCTTGCCATGACATTACGATGAATTGTAATCCTAACCCACTTGTGCTTCCTCAAAGGCCTGACCCATTTGACTGCCTTGCAAGCATGTTATAAAATGCCCTGCACTTACATATATATTTTCAGGAGCTTTTTATTCAAGAACTGTAGCAGACTGAGGAAAGAGGCTGAATGGGCAAGGGATCTTGAGATCCTGGAATTTTGAGGGTCTTGCAATATCTTTTCTCAAGCTGCTAGCTCAGGGCAGACATTTTCAGATAAGGTTCTTAGTTTTTCATTACACAGGAGGTGAAATTTTTAATTCTTTCTGGCTCTGAAGATCTGTGTTCCTGAACATCCTGGGGATGGAGCTCACATTGCTGAAACAAAACTAATGCTTTCTAGATTAATATTTAGGGTCAGATCTTACAGAAGCTCAAGGTAAATCAAGGAGGTTTTTAAAGGCCAAACACCAAAATCAGGACCCCCAAATCTGCTTTCAGCATATTTCTTGCAAACCCAGATGTCTCCCTGCCTGAACCCAGGCTGTGCAGGCATCTCCAGCTCTGCCTGTGCCTTTGCACATGGGGATCTGTGGTGAGGCAGTGCCTGAGGAGCTCTCAAGTCCTTTGCCTGGCACTGTTTGAAAGGGGAGGCCAGGGAACACCTACAAAAGAGAAAGAGAAGAATTTCTTGTCCCTTCCCTGACACATCTTTGTGGGTAAGAAAGCTGGAGCACCTGACTGTCAGTAAAGCTGAACAGTTGAGACAGCAGCAAGAAGGAGCCCTGACTTCTGGTCTCTGGTCTCAGGGCTATTTTTGTCCTGTCACTCTTCCTGCTCTTTTCCTGCTCACCCATAGCTGTGACAAATGGGGGTGGGGGGAAGTTTTGGAAGGAGCTGCCAGAGCACAGGCTTTTACCTACTGCCTCAGTGCATTTCCAAAGGGAGAGATGTTTGGGCCCCTCTTGGCCCCATGATTTTTTGCTTCAGCAGCTGAGACTTGTCAGGAAAACATACCCCAACTGTGCTGAGTACCAGCTTGTGGGCTGGTGTCTGGCAATCGCTCCCAGGAAGTAAGAAGTGTAGCTTTGAACCCTTACAGCAGCTGGAGCACGTCCAGCTCCCTGGACCCACTGCTCCTGGCTACAAGGCACTTCAGAATGAGTGGATCAGTGTCACCATTGCTGTTGGCTACAAATTAGAAGTGTAAAAACCAACCCTTGCTCTGTTATGAAGCAACTGGCTGGAAGTAACCTGCTGGATCCAGCACACATGACCTTCCTAGCATTCACATCTGCATGGAGAGCTCAGAGTATCCCTGTGCTCCTCCATTTCCTATCTAGGTCTTGTAAATGAGAAAAATAATACAAAATATCAGGTAGAACACCAACCTGAAAACATCACTCTGGACCGAGCATTTTATCCACGTGACCCTTTGCATGTTCTCATCCTCAATCTCTTTGAGTAAGGAGGAAAACACACACACACACACACACACAGTCCACAGAGGTGACACGGG
The DNA here is from genome assembly GCF_001604755.1 of Lepidothrix coronata. Lineage (NCBI taxonomy): Eukaryota > Metazoa > Chordata > Aves > Passeriformes > Pipridae > Lepidothrix > Lepidothrix coronata. Next base: position 987,187 of record NW_016690294.1, read on the forward strand.
AAGCCCTGGATTGGAAACTCAGTTTCCAGTTGCTTTAGGGTGGGCAATTCATGAGCTGCTGCCCAGAAAGGGATGAGGCACCACAACCCAGGGCTGTTTGCCCAGGACAACTGTGGGACTTCGACCTCTGATGAGCCTCTGTCCCCACGTGAGGACCAGCCCCCAGCTCTGCACATCTGCTCTGTCAGTGTGGAAACTGGACCTGAAACCCAGCTCTTCAAAGTGGCAATATTTCCAGGAGTGGTGACCAACTGATGACACCCACAGCTTGGCACTCCTATACCTTATTTTGTTTTAAGGTTAGTATCTGAAGCAGTTCAGTAACTCCACCATAGATTTCAGTGGAGTGTTTGAGCTTAGGAGACTGGTTTGAAAATGTTGACCCAAGTGCATGGCTTATTCCCAGGTAACATCCACTGAGTCACAAAGAGGATCAGTTAAAAGCAGCTTGCAGTGCAACAGCTCATGCTATCTTAGTCCTACAGGGATTGAAAGTCCTTTGGTTTCCTGTTTGTTGATCGGGTGCTTTCTCCAGTGCTCAAGCCAGTCAAAGGAAGAAAAAAATTAACAGAGCTTCATAGAAATATTGCATTCTTTCCTAGAGTGGAGGCAAAACAAACAGAAGTTTAAAGTAAACAATCTCTACCAGCGGATCTTTTCCCCTTTTATTGCGTGAATTACAATGCCCTTCAGCCAGCAGAAGGCAGAGAAAGTTCTGCCAGGAAAAAGAGTTATTTGAAAAAGTTTACTTTAAACTTTTGTTTGCTTTGCTGCATGCACACACACACACAAAAAGAAAAAATAAAAAAGAATAGAGACTCTTTCTTCTTCCACTTCAGTGCTAGGCAGAAAGAAAATGGATTTCTCTTTATCGACTGGTATGTGGTTGGCAGAAGTAAAGGCAAGTTTCCTCATGGTCATGCCTCTGTGCTCAACCATGACCTGGAAGAACATTGTGAGAGGTAAAGTAGGACTGTCCTGTTCACCAAGGACATGCAGAGCAGTGTAAAAGAACAGATACGAATATCTCTTATCATTCCACTGAGATAAACAAGCATAAAGCTACCAGAGTCAAACAGCATAATTTTATTCTAACTCTTCAATGAAACTTTTCCTTCTAAATCTCTGTCCCTTTTGTAATGATGACAAAAATTACACAGTCTCTTTTCATTCTCACACTTGCAAATCTGGAGTAAGAGGAAAAGAGCTAAAAAAGCTCTTTGTTGGCTAGGACAAAATTCTGACTAAAAAGTTATATGTTCTCAAGACAAAACTCATCACCTATTGTGAAAAATGTTCCCATTTCTGACTGGTTCTAATGTTTTCATTTGAAACAGGCTCCTTGATCAGAAGTTAATAAAAGTGTGTTGTGAAATATGCAGAGCATTTTATAAAATGTATAAGAAAAATAGGGTGGTTTCCTGAAGACTTTATAATAGACAGAATAAGAAAAAGAGACAAAGGAAGATAAAAAGAGATTTGTAGCAATGTATAAGCAGGGGGGATAAAGCTGAATAGCAGTTGGATTAGTGCAGCATGAGTTTGTTTTTAAAGTACATCCCTTTTCTGCACTTCCACCCTCTCCTGTTTGCCCCACAACCCTGACCTTGCTCCTCCCCGTTTCAAAAGAGCCGTCCCTTCTTATTTCCCTCCTGACCTGCATTCCTCACTGATGGCTGGAACGGGGCGATAAAGGCACCAGCAAACCCGGCTTGCCCAAGATCAGAAGATACGGAGGGAGGGTGATGTTAGCAAATTAACTGATTGGTATAAAACAAAAGGGGGGGAAAAATGTTGTCAGGAAGCCGAGAACTTTTGAACCCGTTTAAACAAATAAGTGGCAGAGGAGCAGCCTTATCTGTGACAGGAACAGCGCCTGCAAGAGCCAAGCCAGAGCTTGGAAGCTACGATCAGATGCAGCCCCTGAGAACAGCCCCTGGTAGGGGAACAGAGCTGCTTAAGAAAGAGGAGTTCCTGCCTTGCAAAAGGCAGGACACGATGGGATGTTCCCTGCTGCTGTTTCTGCCCCTCACAGACATGATCTCCACACCCTCCAGCCTGCAACACCTGTAAGGGGACACCAAAGTCTCTCTGTGCACTCCCTTTATGATTACGTGTCCAAGGGCCCTGTGCTGGTAAAGAAAGGATGCTGTACTGCAAATAACTGCAGTAAGGCTTTGAGACACTCACAGACTTGTTTATTTAGTACTACTAACTGGCTTTCCTGCTTCTCCACCAACACTAAGAGGGTTAATGCCTTCCTCCTGGGCTGGCCTCCAGAGATACTGCCCTCTGTGGCTCCAGATGGCTTTCAGAAATCTCCAAAGTTTTGCTGCCCTCATTGGTGACAGATGTGGGAGTTACAGTTTGAAATTTGGGGTCCCTAAAGTAAAGCATAAAGAAGTCCCAGGAATGCCCAGAAGCCCTCCCAACTGTGCCAGTGGCACAGATCACGGGAAACACGCCCTCACATAGTGCTGAACATGAGGCTTTATCACCAACCACATCACTTCCCTTCTCCCCCACCACTTTATCTCAGAATTCCAGTGCAGCCTTCCCTTGGAGCCCCCTGCTTGGCTATTGGGCTCCCCCAGAGCCCCTCAGCCTGGCACCTCACTGCAGTGGACACACTGCTTACAGGCCTGGCAGCACCGTCTCCTGAGCTGCATCCCACATGGCACCACCATCCCGAGGGCATAGCCTGCCTCAGCCACAGCCACAGGCTAATTCTGCCCTGGAAATAGCCCTGTTATTCCAGCACATTTATTTCAGCTGACACCTAAAGTAACCTGAACCAGAACACATCTCAATCACTGCTTTTGTCATGACAGTTGGACACAATTTTTCATCACCTCCGTGCTTGAGAGCTACCGCCAGAGCATGCCCTTGTTCCAAGTTCTGTTCCTCTTTTCCTGATGTAGAAAGAGGAGATCTGTGAGGTGGCTGCAGCCCTGGAGAGGACATTTGCTTTGTTAAGCAGACTGGAACACTCACAAGCAGAACCTGACAAGCAAAGCCTCTGAGGTCAACTGGCACTGGCACCACACAGGGCTAGGAGAACAGATTATTGCTTCATTGTCATTACATACAGCCCTTGACCAGCAGCTCTTGTGCATAGAACTGACATTTGTACCATCCTCCAATAGTATTGCTTCAATTTTGATCTGGGGAGGAGGCCTAAAGTAGTCATGAAACATGGGATCATTTCTGAATGGGCTTGGAGTAGATGGCACATAGTAGGGAGAATCTAACTTTTTGCTCATTCAAGTAGTTAAGTAACACTGTCCCCTTGAAAGGATGGTTTACTTTAAAACATGGGTTTATGTAACTGCTGTACGCTTCCTATGACCACAGAACATGTTTCTGTTCATCCTTCTCTGCACAGACACACGACATGCACAGAGAAAATATCTCAGAAATGGATGCAGCCTGAGGTTGTCAGATCCAGAAGGATACTATTCATTTGTTGCTCACAGCCCATGTGTTCCACACACACAATATCTTTCTGAAGAAAACAATAATTTTAAAGGAGAAAAAACCCAACCAAACAAGGACAAAACCTGACTAAACAAGACCATTCAAGCCATGCAACGGTATAAGCAGATCTCACAGGCTCACGTGGTTTCATGAAAGCTGTGCCCAGCCACAGGGTCTTTCCCTTTTTCTCTCTTTTTCCTGCTATTCCTGCAAGATTATACTGATTCACTAATCTGTTATGCTCTTAGTCTAGAAATGTTGCATGCAAATCATTCATTAAAAAGATAACTCACAGAATATAAATGGGAGTTGCTTTAAGATTCAGTTGATTTTTTTTTTCACTTTTGTTTACCTGCAGGGGAGACATCCTTGCAAATTTACCATTTGATGCTTCTCTCATTTTCCCAATAATCCATAATCTATTTGTGTTTCCTCCAGACCCCAACCCTCCTCTTCTCCAGCAGTATTTCCCTTTTCTTTTGACAAATTCAGTTATTCAGGTAGGGAAACGTGTGGTTCTCTAGACAACATCACTCAACTATCTTTTTTGCCCCAGAATTTATTTTTTTTTCTGTTTTTCCCCCTCTTTGAAAACTTTACATATTAGAATTAGGACACATTCATGCCTTTGTTTGGTTACCCACCAAGCATCCCTGTTTTTACCTTTGTATCCTTGTTGCAGCACTGATGTCCCTTACTCCAAATCCAAATGTTATGCTCCAGTCTTCTCAGCTGTGCTGGGGGTTGGATGGGGACTGGAAGGCAACTGCAGACAGGGTGTGGATGCACCACAGAGGGAAGGTTTTTGGGTATTTATATCCTCATCAGTACCTGCCAGAGGACACATATTCCTGCCTCTTCTATTTCCAGAGAGAGTGCAGGCACCAGGAACTGCTTCTGAGAGCAAGGGGTCAACCCCCAAAGTCTTTAGGAGTTGTGTTATAGGCACCAAAGCAGAGCTGAGCATCAGAGGGAAGATTATCCTTCACTAAGACATGCACTGTAATTTCAGTGAGGATATATTTGGCTTTTATCTGCTTCAGTGAGACCCACCTGCCAAGGAGGGGTACAAGCTGCCTCTCCCTTAGCTGGCATCTGCACTACATGGGTTGCAGCTGCTACTATTTTCATTTAGGGCCTAACCCCTTGACAACAGAGCACATGACTTGTGCACAGGATTTGGATGAGTCCTAGCTGGGCATTTGCAATTGGTATTTCTGCAGCTCTCTTACACAGGGAGGAACACATTTTCAGTTTGAGGAGTGTGACCTAGTCTTTCCTCTCTAACATAAATGAGCTGCTACCCACACGATTAAGGCGGGCATTTGTAAGTGGGGTGGAAACCCCCATATGTTAAGTGACAGAGACAAAATCAGCAGTGGCTGAGGAGTGGCAAGAAAAACAATATGAAGTTCACTTTAAAAAGAAGAAAAGGCTCATAAACACGACTGAATGAAAAACAGCTGAACGAATCCCACCATTGATAATGAGCAGGAAGCCCAGTGCTTGGGATCATGAGTTTATGCAAATCTGTTATTACTGCAAATTGGCATCCTAAGACCCTGATCATACAACACTTGCACATATGCTTAACTTTATGCACATGAGCAGCCTCATTAACGCCAGAGACTTAGTCGTGCATAAAACTGAGCAAATACATGAGTGTTGGTAAGACTGGGATTTAAACACAAGGGAGAGAAAACAAATTCACTGTATCATCAACAATTATTTCTGAAACCCATCAGAAGCCAAGGTGGTGCCAGAAGTCTGCATAGTGCAGAAACATTCAAAGAGACAGAGGAGTGGGACTTTGCAAATTGCTGCCTTTAACTCAATCCATTAGGCAAAATAATGGTGGGCCAGGAAAATATCCCTGCTTAGATTCAAATATAACTGATTTTACAAAATAAACTGCATTGTCTCTTAAAAACATAGTTTTAAAACTTAGTTATTGTAAAGAAGAGCTGTTTATAATCAACTTGGATTTGACTAAATTATTCAGCAGTGTCTCACAAAAGTCTTACAAAATTAATTTAAATGGTGTTAGGTTTATGTGGATTCAGAGCTGACTGCAGCATTTATATAAATAGTTACAATAAATACAAAGGCTTACATTGGAGGGAGGTGCCTATTGCACTGCAGTGAAGACTGATGGTCAGTCTTGGAGTTAATTTTAATTAGAATATTTGGCAATGCTTCAGAAAACAGAAGAGCTCCCTTATGTTAGGAAATTTGATGAAAAGATGCTTTTTCCTTGGGAATTTAATGGAGGAAACACAATAAAATTTGAGTACTTACCAGCAAGACAAGAAAAAACAAAGAGCTGTAAAACAACATCTGTAGAAGTAAAGCTTCTGCCAAATTTAAAGGGATAGTTCAGGAAAAGGAATTCTGGGAGAAGTGCAACCCTGCACTGGGGAGATGTAAAACAAGTCCTCTACAAAACATAGTTGTTATCACAAACAGAATCAGGCAGAATTCATGTTTACGTGTCATGATAATTTCTCTGTGCTTTTTAAGCATTGTTTTGGTTACACTTTGAAAAAAACGAGTACATTCTCGGCTGTCACTTTTACTGCTACTTTTTGGTGTGTAGGGATCTTTTTCTCATACTTTCTGTCCTTCTCACCCAGCAGCATCACTGCTGTCGATTTAGCTGTGCAGCAGCAAAGCTGATGTAATGATTGTGCTTTGTGTTAGTCACACCTTGCAGCTCGTTTTGAAGTGGCAGCTCCGGGGCCCCTCGGGTTCCGTGCGTGGCCGTGGACCCGACTCCTGGCAAAGCCTGGATGCGCCTAGGGCTCTTGGTTCTCCATGAGGTTTGTTCGGGAGGGTTGTCATGGAGATGGAGAGTCTGGGAGCAGGGTGTGTGTGGACAGGCTGCCCACAGCCAGGGTGGTGAGGGCTGGGCTGGCAGGGGGCCAGGCAGCTCGTGAAAATGTGCTTCAGCACGTTGGCACTCGGCGTTTGGGTTGGGTTTAACTGGAGCACGGGTGCTTTGGTGATCAGCTGTTTGTCAGTCTGCATCCATCTTAAAGGCTTGATTTTATATAAAAATAGCACGGGGGTGGGATGTGACTCTGGTGAGGGAGCATCTTCACTTCTGTAATCTCACGGCACTGAATGTATGAGCACAAAGCGAAAAGAGTAACACAGGCTGGACCAGGGTCTTGTCCAGGAGCCCTCCTCCCACCACCTCTTATCCCAAAGGAAGAAGGTTTAAACTTTCTTCATGGGTTAAGTTTTGACTTTTTTGTCTCACCTGTATGGATTTCAAAGAAGAAGGTAGGACTGAGACTGGATGTGGCATCAGTGCCATAGTCTGGGAACCACGGCAGGGTTGGATCAAGGGTTGGACTCGATGGTCTCAGAGGGCTTTTCCAACCAGACTGATTCTATGATTCTATGATTCTGTGATTAACTGAGTGCAATTATGAACTGGCCTTTAATGAACTATCATGATAAAGACATAAAAAATGGTATTATTGGTGAGAAGAGCGATGCTGGAGGTGTAGCAGCTGGAGGAATCAGACCTGAAAATATTTTTTCATTCTGCTTAATGTCAAAATGTGCAACATTGTTTCATGTGGTTGGTCAATAAGATGCACAAGTCTGCAGATTCCTGGCTTCAGAGTACCACCATGACCTGAGTTGAAGGTCTGTGACACCCGGAGAGTGAAGGAAAGCCTGAAATAAATTTGCACAGTATTTATCTTGTTTTAAATGCCTACCTGCTTCTTTCCAACAGGTAAAGAGCACAGAAGATCTGTTTATCAGCACAGCTCTAGCAGCTTAAACCTCCCAAAGGATGTGATGATAATATTGCGGGTTCTTCTAAATACTTCTAAAATTTCTAAATGTTTTAATTCTTTGAGGGAATATTTATTTCAGAATAAACAAGTCCTTACCTTATTTATTATATACTGAAGCCCACCTTGACATGCAACACTGAACACAAATTTCTGTTTGACTGGTTTCATGGAAACAGTTCTTCATCAAGCATTTACTTTCAGAGTGAAACCTTAACATTTTTCTTTTTATCTGTCTGGTCCATCACTGATTTGTTTTTATTTTTTTTTTAATTTTTCCTGTTGGCCCTACTGGACGTGTCACGTGCCTCTTAATACACATAATTACATCAAAAAAATGTTGAACCAAATTTTTATTTCTCAAACCAGTCAACTAGTTATTAGTTGATCTGATAAATAGATTAGATGAATTTGCTTTTGTAAAAACAGTTTGTTCAGCTGATCCTCAGCACTTGGGGTGCAAGTTTGTGTAACAAAATCATAACTCATGCCCGATTATTATTTTTCTGATTTGATATTTCACACCACAGGCTCATAGAACAATTCGGGCTGGAAGGGATCTCGGGGGGTCACCTCACCCACCTTCCTGCTCAAAGCAGGGTCAGGTGTGAGATCAGGTTGCTGAGGGTTTTGTCCAGTCTTAAAAACCTGCAAAGAGTTTAACACAACCGCACAAGCTCTCTCTGGGAGATCCTTTCCAACACTTTACTGTCCTCATGGTGAAAAGGTTTTTTCTCATGTCTTGCTGAAACCTCTCTTTTTTTCAGTTTATGCCCATTGTCTCTCCTCTCTCTCTTGGCTTTGGGCTCGTGTAACCGAGGGGCTGTGACAAATAAACCCTTTAATTTCTTGTCAGCATGTCTGCATGCATTAGGAAGGACAATTGCAATATCCTTCAGGGTCTAAGGCAGTGAATCTAAACAAAATTCTTCTGCTCTTTATGTGCTGTATTAAAAGATGAAAACTCATCCTTGTATGTAAGGAAAACAGTGTTTCAGTGACGATCTGACCCAGAGACAGGAGACCAGTTTCCCTATGAAAGATGTTCTTTCATTACAAAGACTATTGTAGCCTAAACATTTTATGATGTATTTTCTTTCCAAGGAACTTTTTTCAATCTCACTGAGCATGCTGAAGTCATTATATGGTTACTAGAGATGCTTTGTCCAGACAGTCTTACTGTAGGTTACAGTTCTGCAGGAGATTAAAAATGATGTATTAGTAGATATCCTTCTAAAAATACTCTTTTAAGTAATATGTATCTTCATCTTCCCAAACCTAGAAGAACATATACAACAGCAAAGGAAATATAGCAAATAATTGAGAGCAAATGATATATAACAATGAGAACTTTTACTGCTGTATTTATTTAAATGAATGGAAATGTCAAAATGTGAAAGCAAAGCACTTCAGTTTATTCACATATTTTACATTCAAAGGACCAGCAGATTTTTAGCTTTTCAGAAAAATAGACTCCTGTTGTGGTTTCAAAAAATTTGACAGAGACATGGAATATACTTAATGAAGCCTGTCACTGCAATGCATACAATGAAAACCTTGTGTATACGGAAAAAAAAAAAAGAAAACCAAACAAAATTGACCGTTACTAAAAAAAGAGTTCCTTTTAATATAAATAAAATTCAGCGTGGTGCTTTATTTTAACAGACAACACAGCAGTGGGGTTTATTAACAACTACATATTTACAGTGCCTCACTGGTAAAAACATTGGGCTTCGCCTGAGATCCCAGACACTTCCTGAGAAGGCAATGTGGGCAGGAGATTGCTGAGCACTTCACATAAACTGGGTGCTAGAAGGGTGAAATTAAAGCCTGCTTTAAAATAAATAAGATGCCATGGGTGGAACTGTTGGTGCATCATGTTCATGCTCTGATCTGCCAAAGAGCACTTCAAGTGCTCCCTTTGCTTTCAGCAGATCTGTGGATACTCCTAAGGTTGAGTGCAGGATTGTTCCAAACCCAGGAGATCCTGAGGAAGACAACTGCTTGACTCAAAGGTGCTCTGAGTAGAGAAAACTGTTGTAACTGCAATTTTACAGGGGCACATTACCTTGAATTTAAATCTGTATTCTTTTGCATGGCTGATTTCTACCACTTTATTTTTAATTTGATCCTACAAACTCTGGATTTCAAGTATCTCTTTGAAGTGACAAACCTGTGAAAGGATCTTCTTCCCACAGCCTCCAAAATCATAGTGCCAGTTTAGCAGATCTCAGCCTTTTTGGGAATTAAATAAAACAGGAACCAGATCTTTTTCAAAGTATTCACAAAATAATCTTTCACTTATAAAATGGCTGTCCCACCATTCTTGTATCAGATCTGACCTCAGCTCTTTAGATCTAAACAGTTCTTTAGAAGTTATAAAAATAAAGCATTGATTAATATACAAATATATATTTCAGAGTGATAAGAGAATAATATTAAACAAATTCCTTTTTTAATCTACTTTAAATTAAAAGAAATGTTTTCAAAAGTCTAGGCTGAAGCAGATCTTTATCTATTGACTCTTTAATGGAACCCATTCCCTGCAGATGGTCACATGCAACTTAATGTAAGAAGCTCATTACTACAAAAGGACAGTGAACATGTTTCCACTAGCAAAGCAATTCCTAAAATCTGCCGTGCCAGTTGGTTTTTGATATTTTGCTTTCAAGAATTGCAGATATTTTTAATATTGTTGAATTGTTGAGCTCCTTTAGAAATTAGCTTCTTTCCCTGGTGTTTATTAATACTTGTTTTGCAATAATCCATTTTTTTTGTATACTGTTTGTATACAGAATAATATAAATGTTCTGCAGGAATGCACACATATGTACAAAACCAGTCAGTAATTCAGTTAAGAGATATGCCTGCTCACTGGGTCATTTCATGCTTTCACAATACCATATTTTGCCATAATATCCATAACAACAACATGTGGGTTGCTCCCTTCTTCCACTGAGATGCTTATGGGTGTTTTCCTTCCGTTTATCTCAAGCAGCCGAAGCAGCAAGGAACATTTTTGAACAACCTGTAATACTCTTCCTGAATCTGAAATAAAAATATTGAATTCAAATATGAAATAGGTTTATTGCTAGGTCTAGATGTCTTTAAACTCATTTTGTACTGCTCCTGCCTCTAGATATTTTAAGGTGGGGCTGGTTTTGACCTTAGGACAGAACAGTGAAGAAAGCATCGTCCCGGGGTAAGTGTGGGGACACATTGGATTATTTCATCACGTTAATGGCACTATAACCAGTTTTACAATTAAAAAAACCCCATTTTCCCATGTTTAACACATTAGTTTTAAAGCTGTGAGGAAATATGTGAGCAGGTAAAAACTAGACAGAGGTTCTGTCTCTGCTGGAGACAAAAGCTCAATTTCTGGGCTGGCACCTGACTGTGTAGGTACATGAGACTGCCCGAGTCACTTCCCACAGGGACTGGAACACTCACCTTCCTGGACAGTACACAAAGGAAAATGAAGATGAACATCCCCTGGAATGCATTGAAGATTGTAAAAAGGTAGGCAGTAACCACGGATCCCTGGACCACGTGGAGCACCCCGAATATCCAGGTGGCCCCGAGGAGGAACAGGAGGGCGAGGGCACCTCGGGCACAGGACCTGGGCAGGAGAGAAACATCGTGAGCAACCACTTCCCTTCTTTCTCCGCTTCGGGTCAGCAATTCGTTGGCAGCTGCAAAGGCCTGAGAACCTGAGAAGTGCAAGTGCACGGGCTGCTCTTCAGGGTGTGCTGCAGCACCGTGGCACGGATGGACTCACGGGATCCCTTTGGAAGAGCAAAGGAGTAAAACTGGAGGGCCTTAAAACACTGGCTGCTTTAATCTTCAGATGTGTTCTCTCTGGTGTACTGCAGCACCATATGATTTGATTTAAATCTACTGTTAGTGTAATTCCCCAAGGAAAAACATATGCCTGTTATGAAGCATTCCCCCCACTTTTCCTCCTCCCCCTTATCTTCCTCCAAAAAAATAACCCAGAAAAAATGTACAGTATGCTCTGAGGTCAATGCCTGTGCATGACATCAAAGGATTCCCTGGCTGCCTCTCAGGTTCACTGCAGAGGTGCCAGTTGTAAAACCAGACTTTCTTTCTTTCATTCTTTCTCTTTAAAAAAAAAAAGAAAAAAATTATTTTTGTTTTTAGAACACAAATACTCTCAAATAGCTCCTGGGTCAGCATATTGATGCTTTAAAATTGTAGGAACTGATTGGCTATGTCTTTTTTTTTGTTCCAAGATGCTGTAGAGCACTGTTCACAGACTTGAGCAAATTACAGCATGTTGTCTTGGAAATGAAGCCACTGATTACTTTCTTATTCATTCTCAGCTCAGTCATTGCAGGACTTCCTTTGAACAGCAGACATTTTTAGCACTGTTCCCCTGAAAATGAATAATTTTCAACTTCATTAGAACCAGGTCACCACACGAAGCTATGAAGGGTGAGGAATAAGAGAAAGTAATCAATCAAACAATTGCTAAATCCTAACTATAAATCTAGTGCAATGCATTGAAACTGCAGGAGTGTTCCTAAGCAACACAAACAGTGAGTTGTTTTCAATGTTCCCTGTAGTACACTTCAGCTTTTCCTGCACAAACGGTTTTCAAGGTCCCTATAAATCAGTTTTAGGGAGAGTGAGTTGATGGAAAAATCATAGCAGCATGCAAAGTAAAATCCTGGAGAGGATCTGCCCCATCCCCCAGTGCCAAGGGAGCACAACATCCCACTGCAGACTTTTCCAAGGAACACAAATGGCTCGAGTCTTATCTCTGAATTACTTGTTACTTCCAGGCAAATATTTTGGTCCCATTTCAGGCATAAGTTTTGAGATCTGTTTTGGCTTGTATAGAAGCTATGGAAAGAAAAAAAAAGGACAATTCCTTCTTTAACCTTGCCATCAGCCTTTACCCTCTGGTTGATGTGGGCTGCTGGCATTCCTCATGCACCTCTGACACCCCCCCAGTGTTACTGTACAAGGTATAGCTGGATGGGAACCATGACTGCAAAATGTACTTCCAACTATATATAAGGGGATAACAGGAAAAAAAAAGATCCTTTTTTTATACAAATCTTTCAGGAGATTAAACTGTTATTTTTGAATACTCACTATCACCTCTGCCTGCATTCAAACTTACAGAAGGTAGAATTTGTGTTAAATGGCAAACTTACCTTATATTTTCGTAGCAACTGACTTCTGGCTTTAACATTGCAGTGTGTCGAAACACTTTATAAATAATCACTCCAAAAGCCAACAAATTAACCTGTGGGGAATGAAGAAAGGAACTTTTAGTTCAAACCAGGACGCTTTTGAATGTCAACAACTGTTAAACATTTTAATGAAACAAGTCAGATAAAGTTTCTGTGTCTCTGAAACCTCCAGAATCCAGTGCCAGGAGGGGAAAAAAAGTGTTTTGATCCACTTCCATTAAAAAATATGGGTCCTGCAATAAACACTGATCAAACAGGGATGGAACTCCACCTTATCTCAACTTTATCACCACTAACAGTCTGCAAGTGTTCATTGATTTTATTGGTAAATCTCTTTGATTTGAGATTATTTTCCCTAAGCATAGATGTAGGGAAAAGCAGAGAGAAAGGAAGGAAAGCAAAGCAAGGCAAAGAAAGGGAAGGGAAGGAAAAGGAAGGGAAAAGGCAAGGGAAGGGAAGGTTTGGGAAGGTTTGGGAAGTTTAGGAAGGGAAGGTTTGGGAAGGAAAGGAAAGGGAAGGGAAGGGAAAGGGAAAGGGAAATGGAGAAAACAACCAAACTCACTCCATCCCATGGGTTTTCTCTATCACGTTGATCTTGACAAATATGTGTCTTTTGTTGCTGAATAACATTAATAACATCATACATTCTGAGGTCCTTAGGGTATGAAAACTTTCAAGTGGCACAAAAAAACTTTGAGGTTTGCACAAAGAATTTTTAAAAAAATCTAACTAATTGAGAGGCTTCTTGCTGTGTATTGTCTCTTATTTTTCATGTTTGTTTCACAGATGAATAATTTTGAATTTTTTTTTCCCCTGCTGCCTGTATAATGGCATCGCTTTATTTGAGTTTGAAACAGAGAAAAGCAACTAAAAGAAGCAGTTTTGCAAATGATGCTCAATTATAGTTCTGATCCTCTCTTTGCTTGGCTAGGCTTCACTGATCTTTCATTTAAATTTATGCTGCATTCCTTTAAAAATGTGGATTGTTGCTTTCTTGCTTTTTTAAAAAGTATTGTATTTTGCTTTTCAGCATTTAACATCAGAATCTATTTAAAATGTTAGTAAATGAACCAAAACTTCACTGGATGTCATTCAGATAGTATTTGTAAATCCTTGGTTGTAATCTCTTGGTTGGTTCCCGTGGGCTTCTAGCTGTAGGCTAAATAGAATTAATGCCCTTCCCAACTTGTTTCTCTAGAAAAACTGTATGATTTTTCCCCCTTCTTCTTTTTCTTTAAACAAAAACCAAAACAACAAAACCCCTCACCTCTGAAAAGAAAACAAAAAACTGCTGTATGGACACAGCATCCTTGTAAAAGGTATCACTTTCATTTGTTAACACTCGTTAGCTATGTCCTTAGAACATTTTTGTTGTGTCAAGGGGGGAGCATCTGATATTAAAGCAGGCTCTGCTTTAATTAGCTGCATGCTCATACTTTAATACAGCATAATATATTTACAATTTGATAAGACAGGAGATAGAGCTGATTAGCAGTTTAGGGAATTAATCCTTCACTGAATACCTTGTACTAGCGCTGATCATGAGAGCTATTCTGAAGCTCCTTATATTTAAAATTGTAATCTATGATATCTCCTAAACCAGCAATTTTTCAAAGTTAATTATAAGTCAGTCAGCAGTTGTGGGTAATTATATGCAGACTTACTTTTTATCTTATATTTGTTGGGTGAATAATATATCAAATAACTCAGTGCACACACTGTAATCTGCATAACCCACCTAATGTACTTATTAAGCTGAAAAAGGTAGCTGGAAATCAAAGTACCACGAGCACAGGGAGCACACAGTGCTGCTTCTTCAGGAGCCGAGATGGAGCTTACAGCACAAACCAACGTGGCCCACCTTCCCCTCTGCCAGCCCCTCACCACGAACACTGATGTCAAACTATTGCCAGGAATAGGTTCTGGGAGAAGCTCCTGGGCCAACCCCCCCTTATTTTTCAGCCACATGAGCAGCTGCAGAACCAGGCAGGTTTTGCTGAGCAAGGCTGGGGCAGCACTTGGGCTCCATTTCTCTCTGTCCCAGCGGGGCTCCTTTACACAAACACTGTTTGCACTGTCCACTGCACAGGATAATAGGATTTGGCCCTCTGCATTAAAGTAATACCCATTAACCACGATCTTTTCATTCATCAATCCCTTCTAATGGGAATAATCTGTCCGTCTCAGGGGAACAGGAGAGGTTAACACGGGCTCCTGGAGCCAGCTGCCAGAGCACAACTGCTGCACCACACGTCTCAGGTAGCCTTGCAGGAGGCAGTGTTACAGGGTAATGAGGGTGAGCTTAACTTCTGAAGCACCAGGTCATTTCCAAGATTTATTAAAGTCTCAAGTCAGTCTTTGCCCCGTTTTGAAGCACTCCATAAATAAAAAAATACCTATAGAGAAGTGAAAGTTCCTAGACTGCCTTTACGCAATGTTTCGTGTCTCAAACCAGGAGTTTTTAGGCAACACAGCATTTTTCCCCCTTTTTTCTCTTCCCCCCACCCCTTTTCAACCTAAGCTAGAGGCCTAGGCAACTGCATTTTGTTCTTTGAGGGGGGGACAAAACGTGATGCAAAAAAGTAGTTGCAACTGTCCCGTCACACAGAGATGCAACAAAACTTGAAGGAAAACAAGAACATGAACTCGTGAGTACATCATCCAAGAGAAAAAGCTAGCTAATGTAAACAATGTGTCAATTGTTGCCTTTAGAGAAAACTGGTAATCCAAAAGGTATTCTAAATTTAATGTATTCTGCTTCAACCCCATACTCTGCATGTTCTTTGCCATGAACATACCAGTAGCCTCAATTATTTCTGGGAAATGTAAAGTAAAAAGTTCATATTGCATGGCTGGACTGAGTAGGAACACTGAGAAGTTGGACTTGGAAGGACTAAAGGGGAAATATAACTGATACCCCCAAAGAGTCATACGTATTCCAACAAATGTAATGGGAAGTCAGATCACCTAAAATGCCTGGCCAAAGGTACAAGCGCTTGAGACATTTGAATTTGTACTCAAAACTGAGTTTCAAGTGAGCAGAAATTGAAGTAGCAGGCTGTAAAAGTCATCCAAAATATAGAAAAAGACACAAGGAATCCTAGATCCCCAAACCTTCCGTCTGGAACAAGCTGAGTGACTTCTGGATGAGAGACACTGAAACATCTAAAAAGGTTTCAGCTGCCACTTGCTGCCAAATATTGTTTTATACTTACTTCGGTTGTAATCGTGTGTTTTCATTTTTATAATTAAAGCACAATCTTCAGATCTCGTTGAATAAACCTTCAATGACATTAGAATTAAGGCTGCCTTGAGGTGACAGGCAAGGTGAATGAGAATGAAATGGCAAACATAAGGCGTGCTGTCTCCGGAGAGGGAGCGAGCTGGAGCGGAGCGGGATGTGCAGGGAAGTGTGGAAGGAAGCGAGCTCAGGACAGGCAGGGCCCGGGGCTGGAGAGGGGCCAGCCTGGGGACAGCTGCGGGGACCAGGTACCTGTGTAATGAGCAGAGTTGCTCTGCAGCTCTGGGCAAACCCCGAGGTGGCCGCAGTTTGATGGAGTGAATAACGATGTTACAGTGTGACACCGCGAGCCCTCGTCTTTGTTTTCGGTGCTATTACACGGCTGAGCAGTCACAGAAACTGCTGCGTGTCCTGAGAGGGGCTCCCCGGCAAGCCTAATAGACTAAAGGGGAATTGCATTGATTCCAAGCCCAGAACTGAATTTTTTTTTAAATTTTATTTCTTTAATAAACCACTCCAAACTGCTAGTGGGCAATCAGTGCCCTCAGTCCTTACTATTTCACAAAGGAGACCTCTGGCTTTCTCCCTGAAAAGCCCAATTCTGTGAAGTGCTGAGCATCCTCAGCTCTGCCTCCCTGTAATTCAGTGGGAATCATGTTTCACTCTTCATGCTCAGGTGCACTACAGGACTAATTTTAATAATTAATCTATTCCTTTTTTTCTTTTTTTTTTAAGTGGTTAATCAAAGACAAGAGCTGATACAGAAACAGCCTCCACTCACAGCATCTTCAGGGGAATCAAGTCTCCTTAAAGATATTTGTAAAAGTATTTTTAGCTTTCTTAAATTCTAGAAATGTTGTGGTATATTTATGAACAAATGGAAAACTTAAAATGTATTTATGTGAAATAGGCATTGAATAAGGGCAATTATTAGGATCCCATGGAATCAGGATTCTGTAGAATCCTGGGAAACTGCATTTATGTATTGTATAACCCCAGATAGTCTCTAAGGAGACACAAATCTCTATGAGCTGGATTTTATTGTACCCCCGTGACTGAGTTTAAAGGGAGGACTGTAAGTGTTCGGTACATCTCTCTCAGGGACGTCACCTATGTGAAGGGTCAGAAAGATTTAGGATTTTGGAGTGACTTCTGGCCCCATTAAGCCCATGGTAGAACTCCAGTTAAATAGCAAAACTTCCACTGCCACCAGCATTGTCAAAGCTTTACCAGTACACACCACAGAAAATGACAGTCTCGAGGGATTCACTGGCAACTGGACACTGCTGCAGGTTCCCTCTGCAGGTTAGCAATGGCATGTGTCATGGGTGCACGCTGGGGCACAGAACAGGACAGGGAAATTTTCCCACAGCTCTTTTGGTGACTCCCATGGTGCAGTTCCTACGTTCAGAACTGTGATGCTGATGAGGAAGATCCAGCAGGCACAGAAGGAAGAGCTCAGAGCTACCTGGAGTGGTACAAGCCCCAGGGTCAGATCTGACCCACAGCATCGCTCTGCATAATTTCCTCTTGTAGGAGAGAAAAAGCAACTGAAAATTCAAAGAGATTTCCTAATCACCTTGTCAATAACAAGGAGGCTTTGCCAAAAGAATTAGCTCTGTTCAATCATTCATACGTATTTTAGGATAGGATGGGAAAAGCTCTGTGTGGAGTTAACCTGCCTCCACCTACAGCTAGGATGGCTCTGGGAATCTGTTTGCAGGTTTGCATCCCTCCCTCTGATCTCCTACTGCCACGGCTACCTGAACAGAGTGATCCTGCACAGACTCCTGCAGGGAAGGAGAACTGTTGTGGTATATTTATGAACAAATGGAAAACTTAGAATATATCTATGTGAAATAGGCATTGAATAAGGGCAAGTATTAGGATCCCATGGAATCAGGATTCTGTAGAATCCTGTATTTATGTGTTGTATAACTCCATATAGTCTCTAAGGAGACACAAATCTCTATGAGCTGGATTTTATTGTACCCCAACAGTGGGCATGGGTGGACCAGGACGCTGCTGCTCTGGCTTCTGCTCCTGGCAGGCCTGGGGCTGCCACAGCAGAGAGCACTGAGGAACAATCTCATCTGTCGTCTAAGAGAATTACAAACTTCTCTGCTGATTGCTAACTGCATTCTGGAAACCAACTAATAATATAAAACCGAGCATGTAGCTCCTAAATGTTCCAAGCCGTTGGAGTTCTGCTAATAGCCCATTGCTTAGCAACTGCTATATTTAAAATAGGTCCTTAATTCCAGTGTTAAATGTACGTATTTTACATACTGGAAGGGTAACATAATGTTCTGTCCTCAAGTAAATATGATGTTAGTGCTTCACACTGCATGAAGCTCTCTCTGTGTAGGTTCAAAATGATAGTTATTTTTAGTTGAGCACTGAATAGTATGAACTACACAAGATTTAATAAAACATGCAAAACATCTGCCTGCAAATAAAAATATTTGCACTCATGTTGAAGAGCTGTAGTTTCTTTCATAATTAATTACAATTAAATTGTAAGCTACTGAGTGAAGTGATATATCATCAATTTGCCCCTTCAAGATAGCTGACAGCTGTCAAATTTGACAACAAGACATCTTTTTTCCTTCTTTTCCCCTTTCCTATTTCCAAGCCAGGCAAAAGAGCACTTGAAAGCTCAGAGGGGAATGGTCCATCTTTCATGGTGGTAGCTCAGTTAGCACCTGGGCACCTGGTGAAAGGAAAGGGATCAGGATGGGGCATTCAAAAAAGATTTGTCCAACACTTTTTTTTTTGTTGAAAAATGTCAGTTCATTAGCACTGAAAGACATTTACTGTTTTAGACTGTGCTTTCACCAAGAAAGGCTCCCCGACTAGGACAGCTTTTCTGAATAAAACCAGAAAGGACTCTCCTGAACAATGAAAATCCCTGTGGACAGGGCATTTATAAGGGATGTTGGAGACATGGGCACAATTTTCTGTTCTACTTAATATTCAGATTGGGCTATGACCCTTGGTTTCTCCAGGCTCTCTACAGGTTATTCACTGCTACTGCTGAATCTATTCCATGCCATATAAATAATTAAATATTCACTGGAGCAGGGACACCTGGATTTCCCTCATCCCCCAGTTCCTCATCCAGGATTAGCTAAAGACAGGTTTGTTTTTTTCACACCAGTGTAATTGTTTAATATGAGACTGAGTTTTTTGGGGGTACTTCCAAGACACATTATTTATAGAATGAAAAAGGAATAGGTAATTTCAGATATGGTATCCCTGTGTAAAAGATACACCCCAGCCTTTCAAAAGTTATTAAACATTTCAAATACCAGCCTTTAAAGGCTCTCTAGTGTTACAAAGAAGAGAAGGTATAAGAAAAAGGCAGCTAATTCTAAAGACTCAGACATACTAGTTCTGATTCAGTCTGAGCACTTTACATTCAAACTTCAAAAACGAAACCCCCAAATCATTCCCTTTCCCTTTCTTGGTCTCTGTCTCAATAATTGATGAAACCATCTATATGCTGATGTCAGATCTCACAAAAAAGAATGAGAAAATTTCCCCTGCTGCTCTCTTAGGCATATACTTGAATTTTTTACATATATCATATTGAATTTGGCTCTTTCAAAAAATGTCTGAAGTTCAGAGCAGCTGTATCTGTATCAGTCTGTACAATGACCCTCATTATGAGTGTTTGAATTAATGAGCTTGTGATGGTCTGAGTTCTGCCACGGAGAGCAATACATTTCTGTCTTTCTGGCTCTGTGGCTAATGGCTGGGTAAAATGACAACATCCAGTGGGTCATCGTTATTTCAGTCAGGGGAGGATGGAATTAAGCTATTTAACAATACAACAGTTTAAGCTTCAAAATGGAAATGTATGCTATATTAATTGCATAAAATTGGACACAAGCTGGCAGTCAAACAGTCTGGGTTTGTCTCCTGACTGATTTATCTCATTACCATGTCCCCAGCGAATATATCTCCTCAAATGCTTTAAGTATACAACAGCAGTCTTCTCTGGGAGCAGAAAATGTAACAAAAACATTGATGAACCCCCTTTAGGCTATATTTTGGGGAAATAGTTTCAATTATGCAGGGTTAGAATGTTATGGTTCTAAGATTTTAATGATTTTGCTTGTTTTAAAAGTTAAAACATAACTAAACGAGTTTATTTCAAACCCTGTCAGGAAATATAAGATTTTCACACAGGATTGCATATGAGTACTTCAAAGTTTTCTTTTACATACCTCGAGCTATAGATTTAGACTCAATTAAGTAGTTCCTTTATATTTTTAGAACACTTACAACAAGCTGTAAATAAATAAATAAATAAATAAATAAATAAATAAATTCCTATGCTTTTCATCAGTGTAAACAGCTTCTCAGACTCGTAGATTCCATGTTATTTCTCATTGGATTTCAAAGCTAAACACACACTGACCTAAATATTTTTATTTACCCTCAGTTCTGCAGCCAAGGGCAGGAGGGATGAACCAACAGATGAACCTGACCTTAGCTATAAACATCAGCCCAGTTAGATCTGGTGGTAGGACTGGGGTCTATCTTGCTCACAGTGTAATTAATTACTAGATTTACTCTTCTCCTTTTCCAAGAAGCTTTTGAGAAGGTGCATTTTCTCGTGAGTTGGTAGTGACATAAATCAGGCTGTTTAATGAAATGATTCAGGGTGCATCAAAGACTTCAGACTACACATTCCTCCCTCCTATGGTTTCTTTGCATACACAGAAACCTTTGTTATGCTGCATTTGGAGCCTTATGCAGGATTTTTACCTGGCAAAGAGGAGTGAAATAGTTGTATATTATATTTTAGCACAACTTTCTGCAGTGAATGGATGAGCTACTGGGAGGGAGGCAGCATCAGGAGCATGACTGAGATGTCAGGTCTGAAAACAAGCTGTATTTGCATTTTGGAGGTGCCAGTAGTTGGCAGAAAGCTGTCCATGCCTTCCACAGTTTGCCAAATCCTCCAGAGGATTTGGCCTTTTGCTTTTTCAGAAATATCCATGATTCTGCTGTGAATGTGGTCTCAAAATCCCATGCTGTGCCTTATTCAAAGACACAAAAACTTCTTTCAGTGACCAAGTGAGATTTCTAAGCAGAATATTCACGTGCAATTCCCACTGTGAATTTAAATTCACTTCTCTAAGTACCTGTCAGTGATAAATCAAAGGGGCAGTAGAATAGTGGAAGAAAAATCTGATTTGAATGAGAAAATGTCATGTGGATGCAGTCATTACTTAATTACTAAGAAAGTCCTAAAGACATCATCAGTCTATACTATCTAAAGCAAACCTACAGTGTCCTTTCAATGAACAATTTGGGGTAAGCATATATGTTTATAGCAATTGTGCTTACAGCAAGGCAATGTAAAGAATCACCCAAGAGGATATTAAGCAATAAAAAAAACCCCCAAGAAACAAAACCCAAAAAAGCCAACCTATTTCAGACTCTTGACGTGGCTTTCCTGAAACAAAATTTCACTGTGGCTCATTATACATGGATCCATTAAAAGTGTGGGCACAGTTTATCTTCCTGGAATTGAAGGGAAGAGAGACATTACCCTGCACTGAGCTGTGGAATGTCTCAGGAAATCTGCACAGCCAGCTGGCACCTGCAGGTGCTCTTCCCTTTCCCCTTGGCATCCACCTGTATTCCCTCACCTGCTGGGTCTGGTTGCTTCACTCCTGGTGACAGGGGATATGCTCGAGGCTCAAGTCTGATGTCCTTTCAATGGACATGGGGGACAACTTAATGTAATTTTCCTTACAACATTACTAAGCTGATTTTTTAAAAAAACACTTTTATTTGGAACACTTAACGTACTTTTCCTTATAACGCTACTAAGCTGATTTTTTAAAAAAAACACTTTTACTTTGAACACCCTCTGAGGATCTTTCACCCTCATGTGATAAATGTGTTCCTATGTAATGGCACAGGATAGAGCAACTTTCAAGTTATAGACTAATGGTGACAGCCTCTTTTTTCCAAGTATTTCCAGGAACCTTAGAACGGGGGCTTTAGTGGCAGAGGGAAGGAAATAAAAAACCTTAATTCAGGCTCTGGTCTTGGTGATAAACTGCATCCACTGGGTGTGGAAATATGGAAGCTGTGGTTTGGAGATTTTAGCTGATCCTGTCCACTGAGCAGGACAAGCATTTTCTGACTCAGTTATTATTTAGCACAGCAGGTATTGTTGTTGCTGAACAGCACTGTGGTTTGAACTAATCTGTTTCTAACAAAGTTGCAGACTCAGTCTTTAATGCCACTATATAATTCATTATCTCCACTTTGTCCACAATGGCATGGGAAATGCAATGGAGACACCTTTAACTGAAGCCACAGAGGGGCTAATGAAAAGGGGGCTATTACTCTTTAATAAAGAAGAATAAAGCCATTGCTAGTCCCTGTAGGAAATTTATTTCCACTAAAAAGGCAGACTGAGGAACAGCAGTGAATATAAAAAAATGTTTAAAACAGCTATTTTCCGAAAAACCTACAGTAAATGGTAGAGTATACTTTTCTCATCTATCTAAGAAATATAACTAGGCATTTATCACAAATAACCCTTTGGAAAAAAAACCCACAGAATTTTCAAAGCATAAATATTCACCAAAAAAATGTGAGATGGTGTTATATTTTGTTGTGATGGCAGTCAGAGGTCAAGCAAATTTTTGTTAGTAATTTTTAGCATATCCAGAAATAGCAAGAGTAACAAATACAAGATGCTTCACTGAAGAATGGGGATGATAAAGTGAGGAAGCCCAAAGACACAGTGGATTTGATTGCACCAGTGTGATGTGACTGACCTCAGACAGGCTGCTTTTTTCAAAATTATATTTTTTATTTTAATTTGGGGTTTTTTTAAGTGGTAAGAATGGTCTGTCAGACCATGTTCAATATTGAAGCTTGGGAAAATGTAAAATCTTAAATTTTT
Source organism: Lepidothrix coronata (assembly GCF_001604755.1). Lineage (NCBI taxonomy): Eukaryota > Metazoa > Chordata > Aves > Passeriformes > Pipridae > Lepidothrix > Lepidothrix coronata. The sequence goes on from NW_016690294.1 coordinate 1,009,879, forward strand.
TGAATATTTATTTCTCAATAAGAGAGATGTTCAGTTTGAATAGCCTATATTAAGTCCGTGAAATCTGTGAGTGTATGAGAAAACAGCAGAGTAATGGATTTGCCAGGAAATTTTTCTGCATTCATTGCAGCAGTATTACTAATCCTGAATCAACCTAAATGTACAGAACTGAATAAGTATTAGAGCTGTCCAATAAGATTTGATAAATGCACGATTCCATTAATTTTACCTTTTTTTGTTGAATAAATTATTTGACAAATAATGGTAAAATTCATCAAATAAATTATCTGATGAATGTATTTTTTAAGTAATCGACTGGCTCTAATGAATATGCAGGCAGTTCCTTAATGAAAAGCATTACTCTACTGTTAGCCTGCTTTCATCACTCATATGTCACTTTTTTTTGTATTTTGCAACTGCAATCTGTATATTTTATTCATTTACCCATTCATTTATACAAGAAAGGTTCAAAACAGTATGGTTAATCAATCATTGCAGTTTTTAGAATATTTTTGCTTTACAGTTGATTATTCATAACATTTATTAAAAAGGGCCTGGATTTTCTGAGGACAGCACTCCCAAGAATTATTCTTGGCTTGTATGTTCCAAGTCAAGTGCACAAGAATGCTCTGAAAATTGCAGGGTTCATTTGTAAGCCATTTTTATAGTTGCAAACACTACAATTACCAATTGTTTCAAGAAAACTGGGACTTGAAGCCAAGCCAGACACCTTCAAAGTCCCTGAAAACACTCATTAGGGGAGTAAAACAAGGAACAGGGTAAAGGAGCTCTCTTCTCACTGCACAGCACTGGGGTGTTTGGATAAAAGCCACCCAGAGGATTATCTGGATGATGTTCAATTTTGGAAACGCTCCAACCTCAAAGAGCGAGTCTGTATTTTGTCATTACAGAGGTGATCCCAGCAAATGATACTGATGGATTTACACTGTCAAATGGCAAATTGCACCTATTACTGTTACAACATGTCACACCTCTGAGGGCTGGCTCCTCACAGGGATATGCCAATTTGTTGTGACAGTGACAGTGGGTGCAGCAGCAGAGCCTGCACGACTGCAAAGGTGCAAATCGTGTTTTCATGGGTGAGCTGGAACTTGCTGCACAAGTCTCAGCTGAACAGATTTGGTGGGAGAAAGTTGTAGGAGACAGGTATGTTAGAAAGGTTGGCCATGACTGCACTTGGAGTCGCAGTGGTTCTCTTCCAAATTTTCATAACTGCACCGTTAAGAGTCTTTGGTCAACACCAAACACCATCATTTCTACTGCCAGTGGGATAACTAATATATAACTGTCTCTCAAAGAGGTACATAGGTACAAATTGGCCAACAGGTCCAAGGAAGTGATTCTTCCCCTGGACTCAGCACTGGCGAGGCCACCCCTGGAGTGCTGTGTCCAGTTCTGGGCCCTCAGTTCAGGAAGGATATTGAGGTCCTGGAGCAGGTCCAGAGAAGAGCAACAAGGCTGGGGAAGGGACTGGAGCACAAGTCCTATGAGGAGAGGCTGAGGGAGCTGGGGCTGTTCAGCCTGGAGAAGAGGAGGCTCAGGGGAGACCTCCTCACTCTCTGCAACTCCCTGACAAGAGAGGTGGGGGTTGGTCTCTTTTCCCAGGCAACTCTCAGGAAGACAAGAGGGCTGGGTCTTTAGCTGTGCCAGGGGAGGTTTAGGTTGGATATCAGGAAGAATTTCTTTCCAGAGAGGGTGATCAGCCACTGGAATGGGCTGCCCAGGGAAGTGGTGGATTCTCCATCCCTGGAGGTGTTTAAGGACAGACTGGATGTGGCATCAGTGCCATGGGCTGGGAACCACAGCAGGGTTGGATCAAGGGTTGGACTTGATGATTTTGGAGGTCCCTTCTAACCCAGCTGATTCTGGGATTCTATGATTCTAAGTGGAAGGACTTATACTGTGTCCACAGAGTTTAAAAGATGAAGTTTCCAAAACACCAGTGGTGCAGAATAAAGCCCTTACATAGGTCTGCTTCCACTCAACAAGCTCTGATACCAGAGGTGGGGACAGCCACGTTGAAGTCCTCCACAAGGGGAAGGGGTTTATTATGGACTCACATTACATGCTCATCGAAACTGCAGCCACGTTACCCTGGCAGCAAATAGTTATTTCCATTCTACACATTTCTTATTACAGGGAGATTATTATTGTAACAGTGCATTACAATAGAAAAGAAAGTGTTCTATGGCTTCTTTTTATTCTCCTATTTTTTTTTCTTTTTTTCTGTACCTTTTATCTCTGGAGTTTATATTTGCCTTTGCCTGAATCAGACATGGGTTGTGCTATGTGTGAATGTTTGTCCCTTAAAGCTTGAGATAAACTCACTTTTCTATTAAAAAGTTTAAATACTTGTTATAAATAATTTCTCCATACTTGTATGCTTTGATCTAATCTACTGCATAGTTTTAGGTAAAATGGTTGTGGTTCTAAAGATTACAAATATTAGGAGGAAGAAATAAGTTGTAGAAATTATCTTCAGCTTGCAGCTTGCTTTATAAAGGTTTAAAATGCCCTTTCTTTGCTAACTCCATCTAAAGAGCTTTTGACCCACTCCTTTTCATGTAGAGTCACCAATCTTATAACAATAATAATAATTTTTAGATGGGATCAATAAGGCCGCTGCTTTGCACTTAAGACTTCTAATAGAACCTTAATATTAATAAGCAAACACCTTCAGAAGTAGTGTTTCTGCTTAGGCAATCAGAGGAGAACTTAATTCGTACTCCTGATAAACACTTAAGCTCCCTGTGCTTCATTATTGCTGCAGATTTACAGTGCAAGAGCGTGTTTGAAGCAATGTGCCCTGAGACAGATAACCCATTGGTACAGGACTGGTTCTGTTCTTCATCATTTACATGCTGTCTCAAAGGCATATTACAGTATAATCCAAACCACAAATCTCCTGGGCCCCTACTCATAGAAATGGAGAATACCATTTGGGTACAAGGGCATCTGTCCTGACAATGAGTTTAATATTTTTGTGCAAGAATCAGATTTGTGGTGAGGAGCTCTCCAGAGATTTGGTATCCACACTCTCCAGGCTGTCTTGGAAAACCTGCAAATTCAATGCTATTGGTAAATGAAGCTCAGGATTAAAGGTAAGCTTGAAGCTGCCAGATTTTTCAGCTTTCAGTATGAGGTTTGCAGTGTCCTATCTGGTTATCACAGAACAAAAATGACATTTTCATTTCAGAGTCCTTAATTAGTATTAGTTTTTCTTCTCTTTCTTTAATTAGCTGTGGGCAGAATGAAAATAGAGGAAAAAAGATCAGCTCCTGGAATTAAAAGGACTTCCTGAGTGGCACTACTTTGGAAGGAGTTTAATCTTTGTCATGGTGGTGCCTGTGCAGTCTGCTCAGCAGGACTGGACAACGGAAACAGAATCACCACAGCAATGTGCCTTCCACAGAGAAGAGATCTCACACCAACTTCATCTTCCAGCATCAGTGCCTATTTTCATAGGGTTTTCCATATTTTACCTGGACGATTACTTGGATAGAGCATGGGCAAATTACCCAGCTCCCTGCAGTCTTTGAAAACATTCCTCTTGCGTTTCAGGCTTCAGTTTGCTATCACTCCATCAAAACAAGCTGTCCAAACCCTCAAAAAACCCCCCCAGAGCAGCTGAAGCAGCTTGCTGAAAGCAGGTTGCCTTTCCCCCGGGTCTAGCGGTGCGTGGTTACGAAGAGACAGTAATAAAGGTATGCGAATACTGGGAAAACAAGTTTGCACAAAATATTTCTATAACATGCAAAAAGTAGCTGAACAACCACAGGATTCTTTGCTGTCCAGCTAAGCTCTTCTGTGTGGCTTTACTCAGGCAAAGGAGTGAGGGAAAAAGAAGAAACTGCCTGGTTGCTCTCCTCATCCATAGGATGCACTGGCACACAGGCCTGTATCAGCTTCTATCGCCTCCCCTTTTCCTTTTAATTTTCAGGGATTGCTGGAAGATCTGGAGTGCTCAAAGAACAGCTACAGACCTCAGAGCCCAGCTTGCAGGATTTGCTTCTGCAGCCAGCCAGACTTAGAGCAAAGCCACTGCAGAGCTGCTCTGCCTCTGCGCTGTGTCCCTGAGATCCCCACTGGGCACAGCTTGGCTGGAGCTGTAAACAGGGTTACAGATGCACACACTTGGGGCATTTTACGTGCTCTGATAATGCAGTTTTCTTGTGCTAACCGTGCAGGGATACATCACAGTGCATAAATCTTCACTTGAAGGTAAATGAGGAACAGGAATGAGAGAAACAACAGAAAAATCCTTGCCCCGCTGCCTCCGTGGAATGAAAAGACAAGGTCCAGGGAGGAAATAGGAAACTGTAAACTTAAACCTAAGAATCCTAAGAACTTCCTAATAAAGAATGATGCCTCCCCATGATTTTGTTTTACTGTGGTAACCTGCTGGTCATCAGGGCTATCTGAACCTAGAAGCCCTGAGCCAAGGAAGGTCACAGTGCTTCACTCCTCTCCAAATTTGCTGTGCTCACCAGGAGGGTGAGATGGGGAGGCATCACCTTGCACTTGCACCTGGTAGGCTGCTCCCAGCTGTCCCCAGTCTGCAGTAGGAATCTGGGGGGGAATTCGACCAGAATTATACCTGATACTTTATCAAGCTTTGAAATGTCTAATGCCTTGAAAGAAAACTGTTTTACTATAAAGCTGTATGTGTTAGGCATTGCCACTTCTTTTTTTTACAAATCCTCACATTCTCACCAAATAGCTTAAAAAGCAACAAAGGGTTATAACTGACTTGACCACAGATGTCACGAAGCCTCACCATTGTACCTTCTCCTTCTGTTATCTCCAGCTATTGCCAGATCACTGTCAACAAAGTCATACACAATAATGCCCCATTACAGCTGGAATGGTTCCTTAAACTTTACAGCACTTAGAAATGCTCCCAAGGCCCCAAAAATGTCTCGATTCAGAATTGAACATATAATACCTGCCAAATTCACAGGTTTGAAACCACTTCCAATAAGAATTAAAAAGGCCCTCTTCAGAGCTGAAATAGGGCTATCAATACTTGACTTGTCTGCCCGTGTGAAATAGTGGGTTCTTTTCTCTGACGTCGCAATTTAGTTCAAAATGGCTTTGATGATGACAGGGTACATGCCAATGATAAAACCACAGAGATGACAGTCTAATCTTACAAAGATGACCGATCACTGATAAGAGATTAAGTCACACAACATTTGAAAAACCAGATTATCTGTCTGCTAGGATAGTGCCTGTGCAGACCTCCTGCTGAGCCATGCTGAGATGCCAGCAACATACAAAGATGCTTCTCCGTAAAAACCAGAAATGCTTCACAGAATTTCTCAAGCCATTGGGATAAAAGAAAGAAAGTGAGCAAGAAAAAAACCCCTCTGATATTACACTGAGCTTTTTTTGTCAAACATTCATTTTTCAGACTAGTAAAGTATTTAGATGTACAGCATATAAATAATTTAGAGGCACTATAAAAGGGACTAAATTAGTCAATTCTACCCTATAATTAGCACTCATAGCTATGCTGGCAATGGGTGGGTGATTATTAAACACCTTTTATTATCGGTTTTATGTACTACAATAAAAAAATGAAAATTATACTTACAAGAATTATTAGACATGCCGGTCCTATAAAACTCCATATAAAGTTATTCTTAGTGCTGAGCCAACATCTGAAAAATTAAACAGCAGAAAACACCTTGAAACGTGCTATTTTGATTATCTGGGGCCAAGTAGGATGACTTGGACGCAGAAACAGCGACTTACACTTCCGTGGTGCCGTAGTACTTGTATCCCAGTGCAGCGGAAATTCCGACCACCACGGCTGGGCTGACGTAGCCAAAGACATAGAAATTCTTGTGCAGGAAGCCCTTGTTGTAGATGACTCCCACCACTATAAGGTAGAGGTGAATGCCTTCAATGCACATCCATGCAAAGGCAGCTAGAAGGAAATAATGGAGCAATCCAGCAGTAATTGAACAGAAGAGCTGGAAATTCAACCAGAGAAACGAGAGTCATAATTCTATTAATATGCCTTTGTCAAGATATTATAATAGTACACACACAGCAACTGAGTGACTCTGAAGTGGTGACTTAGCAGCCCATTTGTAATGGTTGACAAGATCTGGGCCTACACCCATGAGCACACTTGGTCATTAGTGTTGTCTGTAGCAACGTGGAAAATAAAGAGACTACATTCAACTTCTAAAACTGGTATATGTCTCCCCAGAAAAACTGTATAAATGATTTGACAAGGTTTATCCTATAGTTATAGCTGAGTAGTCTACAAGCTGATCTATACAAAGCCCATTTTTAAGATTTTGATAACAGTTACATTGTTATCACCTTGTAATTGCATCGCAAGGAATTATTTCTGAAATAACTTTTGTTATAAAGAGCATTTGTAAAATGGTGTTTTTCGATCAATCAGTACTGGAATGCTACCTCAGGGACAGTAGCTCATATTTTTTTCAAGTACTTTTAAATCCTATTCAGCCACTTATAGTAGGGGTATTTTGATAATTTATGCATAACTTTATTTCCTAAAACCAATCTGCGATGCAAAAATCAACAGCTCGGCTTTCTGAAAAGCTCAGACGAAGGCGCTGCTGCTTTTAAAGACCATTTTTTATTTCCTGTTACTGTGCTGGGAAGTTGGGGTCACTGCTGTAGGTAGGAAATATGGGGAGTAGACAGAAGATCATATCTTATACTGTATATTTCCTGTGCAATACAAAATCAAGACATGAGTGAAAACTACCCACCTTGTTATTGTTCATATTAATTCCAATCAGAAAAATAAGTTCCGCCAGGAAAAGGCTGCAGCAGAGGTTTTTGTGGATTGTCGTTCTAGTGCTTTGAATTTCACTGAAGAACCAGAATGTAAAAATGCACATGGAGAGGCAAATCAACGAAATAATTATTCCTAGCTGAGTGATTCTTGTAAGAATGTTATAATTTGTAACACCCTGGGGGAAAATTATAATATAGTATTTAAAAGAACAGCTTTATACCTTCTCAAGAAAAGACCTCATTCTATAATACAGCTCTTTTATTCTTTTCTACAAAATATTAATCAAAATTGTTTGTAGAGTTTCGCTGGAAATGAACACTTTGGATAATCCAAAAAGTACTGGGGTTTGGTGAGACAGATATAATTCTAGGGGAAATTAGTAATAAACTGTATATATTCTGCTCTTGCATTTTCTGATATTTCTTAACAAAACTTTTTATTAACATCAGTATCTCCTAATAAGATTTTCAAAATCAGATCATTTTAGTGAATGACAAATACACTGGCAGTGGGACATATATTAATATGACATGAACATTTTCTAATATAAAAGGACTTATCACAGCAGTGACTTAGATAAGCAAAACTGAATAACTGTCTTACTGAATTTGCAACATGATCAAAACAAGACTCTGAAATAACAATCACTTCAAGCAAATGCTATTCCAGACACACAACGTGAACATTCTCCAAAGAAACACAGGGTATTTTAATAGAGGATGTATTTTCTGTGTAAGAATACAGTTTCTTTTGCCTCTTGCTATTGTCACAAAGAACATCTGAAATACGTGACTGTACATCAGCAAAAGGAGAGCATTCAGCTGGCCATAAAATGTCTCTAAGTATTTTTTTCTTAAATAAAAGATCAGAGATTATTCACCTCCCAGCCTTTCTTTTCAAAATAACTATATAAGTACCTGCAAAGGTTTTAAATTTGAACTGGAGACTTAGGATGCTATTTAGCAAGCAGGAAACAGCCTCTATCAGCATGAGATTCACAGTGTGAGAGAACTGCCTCAATAGAGTATATTCATGCTAATATTCTGCTTGCTGTCAGTTCTGTTAAAAAGCTGCCTCCTGAGGCAGGACCTAAGCTCCTGCAGATCCCCACTGAGATCCTGGAAATCTGTGGGGTTTCTTAATATAAGAAGGACATAAATTGAGTGGTCATTCTCCCAATTTTGTGCTGGTTGTGAGTGTTCACGTTTAATAGTCATAAACTTCAAATTGATTATGCTGCTGCAAACTCTCAGGAGAGACTTTAAAGCAGATTTTTAGATGCCAAAGTTAGGCAAATGCGTAGCAAAAGTTTTGTGAGAGAGAAATTCAAGGCCATATGGTTGCTGACCACCAATGAATGGCAGATAAATCCCACAGCAGTCTTAAAGTGGGATTTAAAATGAAAAGCAATGCTCCAAAAATAAGCACAACAGACTGTGTGTTTGGAACAAGATACTTTGCTGCATCACTGCTCTGTAATACTGCAGAAAGGACATAAGGAAATTCAAACACATATGGGAGGAATTTTGTTTGCTCTGTGCACAATAAATTGCGTGTTTGCTGAATAAAACCAAGAGACAATCTGAAGGGGGAAAGTACGTGGGTTGCACCAAAATAAAAACACAAGGAATGAAAACAGGGAAAACTATCAGGTAAACCACTAAATTAAAATAACACTTACAACAGAGCCACCTGAGGACATCAAAACAGCAAAATGAGTCAGATGATTACATTTGCATGAGATATGAGTGGAGTTGGAATGTGTCAGCTCACAGCCTTCTGTAGCCCAGTTGCCATTCATTGTGTCCGCTGAGTAGTTCCAAAATGCACATTTAATGTCTTTATCTGCAGTCTGGAACAGAAACAAGATGTTTTACTGATGGCAAAAGGCAGGATATTTCCCATCAAGAGACCTTTCTTATGCTAGCCAGAGCAATTCATTAAAAATTATTCGTTGCCATTGGAAGGCTGGGAAACAAAAGGCACATTCTGCAAGGCCTGTTCCAAGCAATTAAAACATGGCCCGGGATGGAAGCATTTTATCCACGCAGCTAAACCCCCACCAAACATGCAGTCTAATCAGATTACTGAACTCTTCTGGCACTTGCAAAGATGCTGGAATTTTTACCTACAGAAAACATTGTTAAATATACACTTGCACCTGCTGAACATGGACTAGACTGCAAGGTTACAGTCACATTGCTTGTCCTACTCATGGGCCATTCCAAACGAGTAGTCCAAAAACTGAGACCCATTCTATTCATTTTACAAAGTAATCTGGGATAAAGCCAGGCTCATACCACACCTGTTGTATCACCTGCCATACAACAGTGATGAGCAAGACCATTTTTATTATTTAGTACAGTTAGTTCTCACTAAATCCAGTCAAAGATAAGGTCCCACCTGTACTATAGGCTTTATAAATATATGTAAATTTATATGCAGATGATTTCTAACTCAGAAGGCAAGTAACAAATTTAAAAGCTGTGTAACCAAGGTCAGAACCTTGTCTCTCTGCTCACCTCCCTACAGAGTGGTTTTCTTGTTAAGTTTCTGATAATTCCTTGTGCCATGTAAAGTGGTTCTTCACATATGAGTGCAACCAGCAAAAATCTTTATTTGCTGGAAGTAAACCTCTCAGTTCTAAATAAATGTGTTCAGAAATAACAAAGTTTCAAAACCATGGGTTCTGCTATTAACTGCAGGTTAACTTTTTGTGTTAACTTTGAAGCATTTCTTCCCTTTTTTTGGTATACATGCTTAAATGTCTGATAAACTTTCAGGAAAAACCCCACCTAAATACAGAACAGTCAAGATCCTGTAATGTTCTCTGACTCAGGTATCTACATTTTATCCATTCTACAACCCCACAAAGATGATATTGTTGCCCTTGTTTTAGTCCCAGAGCAGTTTTCCTCTGTATCATGTTTAGTATATATTGTGTTTAGCACGTCACGTTTGAGATTAATATTATTCGAGTAATAAATGGCAACCTCACACCAGCAAACAACAGAATCATGTCTCGGTTTATCACACACTGCAGGTATGGTTACATCACATAAAATGATTAGCTAATGCTTTGTTTTATTTGAAGCTGACAATAAAAATAAAACAAACAAACCAACCCTTACCTTGGCATACTTTAAGGTAAATGTTATTTTCTCGAGCTCATAGAGTGTGGGTGGGTTTGAGCTAATTGCAACAGCTATAACTGATGAGCTCACTGTCTGTCTCTGCTCTGAAGGATCTTTTGAGGAGTGGTTTTGAGGTGAAGAAAGCAAGGAACCAATGTTGCTGTACCGCAGAAAGACAACTGCGACCGTGCCTATCAATCAATCAAACACACCATGCTCAGTAGTTTGTGGGTTTTTTTATAGAGGAACAAAATTGAAGACATTAAGGAAACAATAAACAATAGACATTATTGCTGCTGTGGCATAAAACATGCAAAGCAGATGGAATGTGGAATACTTATAAAAATGTTTTAGGAACAATGAAATATAGCTTTATTTAAAACAATGTAACTGCCATTAGAAATAAAACTGTGTGTTTGCACTGGAAAGACTGATTGGAGATATGCATATATATTTTTCCTAGAGTAATATATGCTTGCTGCTGTTCTGCAACTGGTTACACATATGGTGTCAGGGCTTACAAATTAAAATGTCTCAGACCTGAGGTAAATACCGGACCTTTCTGAAGCACCTGGCACTTTGACCCCTGTTATAGTGAACCCAGTATGGGAGACAACTAAGGAAAAAGGTATTTTAGGACGCACTGCTGATCTTAAAAAATGTAGTGACTTTCTCCCTGGTATCAAGTAAACCACAATTTTAGATACTGATAGGTGGTGAGATACAGATTAGATAGAAGATGAAGATTTAAAAAATCCTTTCTGTGTTTATTGTTAGGTGGTTTAATTCCAGAGCTGTTTAAACACATTTATTTATCTTTAGTGCTGACAGGAGTTGTAAGCCCTTTCTGTAGCACTCTGAGGTCCAAGTCAAACCTGGGTCCTGCTGGTTTTGGTGCTGAAGATTGCATGTTTTTGCCCCAGTGAGCTACTCTGTAAATGGAAAAGATGCACCAATTTTTGGAGGAGAAGTAGCAGAGAGGGTTGAAGGGGCCACTTCAAAGTCATACAGCAGATCTATGGCTGACTAAAGGATAAAGCTCAGGTACCAGTGTGAAAACTCACTGTGCCACTGGAAATGTTGGAAATATCAGACTTGAGACAATAAAGGGGCAGGAGAAATGGTGATAAAAATACCTTTTCTCCTTTGTGGTTAAGCAGTGCTGAACCTCAGTCTTGGTAAACTGCACTGGTTTATTGCTAGAGGGTACAAGTCTATCCAAGGTGTTTATTAACCCCCCTGCTCTCTAACCTTTGTTTCTTACCATTAGGATGAGATTCCTTTCTCTTCTTTGGCGAGATCTTTATGTAATCTCCCCCTGTGTAAACGTGAGGGTGAATGTGTTTCATGTGGTGGGAATCAAAAGCAAAAACCTTGAGTGCTGTAAAAGAAGAAAAATGCAGTACAAATCACGGCTCCATTATGGTCTACCATAATTTACAGTTGGGTTAATAAATGTGTTATTGGATTGCATAATTACTGTGAATATGAAGAATATATCATAGTGCAAAATATCTCAAGAAAAATGCTATTAGTATAACATGTTTGTTTAAACGTCTGTGTTTTTTTATTTTCATGCATACATTTTGCTCTCATACTTTTTACTCTTTCCATGAAAAATATGGTCTCTTATTTACCTTGCCTTAAATTAGGTACTGGAAAAAAACAATGTAGGTTACTTTGGGAAGAGCTATTGCTTTATTAAAAATGCATTTCTGAAAGCAGCCACAAATCACAATTATAAAAAGCAAAGCATAAAATTCTCCACTGAATACTAACATTTGATAAAAGCCAATTTTTGAAGAGTATATATTTTATAGTTATCTATCCATGCTACCAAATGCAAATTGCACCATGAACTAATGATGTGTCTTGTCAGAAAGCAAACAAACAAGCATCACCCCTCAGGACAAAAACTACATTAGAGGCCATTGAGCTCTTTACTTGCTTCATTACAGTGCTGAGTTTCAATCACCAGAGATGGGAACAAAAAAAAAGTCAATCAGGCCTTTTCCTTTTTTAAAACAAAACAAAAAACCAACAACAAACAAATCCAAAACTTGACTGATGGAGGAATATCACTAAGCTAGACCATCTGCATTGCTTATAGCACAGCACACAAAAATAATATGAGCTATTCAATAGACCAGCTGTCAGAAAATGTTTGTCAGGGCATAAGAAATAGTTTTATTTGGCTAGAGTTTTGAAAAGCTCATAGTTCAAGGGCTTGCACCATAAAAAGCAGTGGAGAGAGAGAGAGACAGACATAATCTTGTAGGTCTTGTCCCAAAATAGTTATGTGTGGCATATGAGACCTGTGGAAAATTTATTCATGCTGAAAGACAACAACAAAAGATATTAGTGTTTGGGTCCAATTTGGAAATGAGCTCACACACAGTTTACCATTTTAGAACAAAAATAAGCCGAAAAAATAATTAACCTTTCAATATGGAAATTCCTCCCCGTTCTCTTTATCAGCTCTTTCTATCACTTTGGTGACTGACACCCACAGTGCCACCAGAACCTGCACCTGAATCCTCTCCTCCTGACCTTCCCAGCCTCAGCTTCCAAGCAAGGGAGGTGGGGTGAGGAGCAGGGGGCCTTCACAGGCAGCACCTGGCACAGAATCAGACTTAAGTCTTAATCTACAGAGCCTATACCATGCAAAAAATCCCCCCCCCCATTTTTCCCTCACTTTGTGTAATTTATTTTCAGAGAGGTGAGGGAAGAACAGGTGGTTTGACCTGTCTCGGGGCCACGGGAGGAATCTTTCTCATGAACTCACTTTATAAAACAGCAAGCCAGTAAGAGGCACTGAAGGACTGTGCTAAATCTGAAGTAAGAAATCAGATCACATGCAGTTTGGGGACATTCAGAAAAATAAAGATGAAAGAGTGGCCATTGACAAAGGAATCAGCAATGCTTTATTAGGATTTTGAACAGTGGCTGGTGTTAGCCTTACTCTGCTCTCAGTGAAGGAATTATTATTGCCACAGGAAAGCCAGCAGGTACTGGTGGGAAGACACCAGCTCACAGGTAGAAGGTAGGAGAGCAAAATGGTACAGTTGAGACCAAGCAGCTCTCCTCCTGTGGAATTCCTCTTAAAATGAGAAATTTCTGTTGACAGAAAGCCACTCAAGGTTGAACTCACTAGGTAAAGTCCTTATTCAAAGTTCACTTATAATACCTTCACTGAACTAAAAAGAGTAAAAAAATCTTTACAGAACAAGTCCAATTTTCATTTCATTGGTGTTTTTTATGCATAGGTTAATTCTGTGCTTAGGAAAAGGATCCAGATTCACTGTGAGTGTGGCCATAATGAGAGATTGAAAGAGAATCTGAAAACAACTTCCCACAGACTTCCATTTTTTTTCTGGGCTGTGGAGTCAAATGTTCAGCCTTCGAAAACTGTGATACCTACACTGACAGTCAGGTGTTAGTTATGAAAATCATACAAATTAACACCCGTGTCTTTCACACGACACCATCTCTAATCTTCATAATTGTGCTGAAAAACTCCTTGGCGTAACCCACATCTAAAGTATGCCTCGGATTAATTTTCTTTATCTTACCTATGTCACTTGCATTAGCATCTAGCTGTGTTGTCTTTTTGAAGCTCTGTGACACGAGGAGTGTTGCTTGCTCTGCAGTGTGCAGCAGCTTGGTCAGGCTCCTCCTTTGGTTGTCCGCAGGAAGGGCTTCCCAGACTGTAAGTTTGTCCTTTTGTAAAAAATTGTTCACAGTGTTGACCAAAACCTGTAAATAAAAGCGTGTGTTTGAGAAGAGTCAGGCACTACCTGTGGAACAAGGACAAAGCCCACAAAGCCAAGGCCTGACCCACTCACGTTGATGGTGGCGTTAGGAAGAGCTTCGCTGCCGGAGTCGCGCGTGACCTCCCACGGGGGGTACGACAGTGCTTCCACGTAGGAAACCACATCCACGGGTGAAAGAGGGCCCAAAGTGCTTTTATTAATTTCCTGCAGCATCTCCAGAGGTGTTTTTAAGTGACTGATCTGCAAAATGCCAGAACTCACGTATTAACGAAGCAAGTAAAGTCGTATTTCTGAGGTTGAAAATAGACCCGGTGCAAACGACTGATTTCTGTGAATTATCACGCTGGTTTTTAAGGGACTTGTGCATAAAACCCCCCACTACTTGAATCAGCAGGTTGACCTATAAAGTACTGCCTAGTATAACCCTAACAAGTCATATGCTGTCATTACACTTCTTTTTCCCCACTGCAGCTCAGTTTTATTTATCCTGATGTCCCAAAGTGAATTAGTAAATGTTCTGCAAAAACAATTAAATATCAGTGATATGATCATTCTTTTGACTGTTTTATTAAATTTTAACTGAAGAGGTGGGAGCAGATCTACAGTATTTGTATATTTTTTAGTGTTTTTTTTTGTCAAGTACAAATTATAAAGAGGTAGTTGAGTGGACTGTACTGCCTATTTCACCTTCACTGCTTCAGTTTGTGAAATGCTAAATGCACTTACATCAAACAACTAGTTTAAAAGTATAGGCAAGAGAGGGTGAGATGAAGATTAAGCTTGCAAGTTTCTCATGGCTGAATAAGAAAATTCTTACTTCAGAATACTGAAATCTAATAAAAAAGCCCCCAACATCTGATTTTGTATGATCCATAATCTCTGCTGCCGAGTAGCTTTTAGAGACCTTGCTTTGTCTTTAACTGCAACAGAATAGATCTAGAGCACAGGTTAAAAACCAGGCTAAAAATCTCACAGTTATTTACATGAAATTACTTATTTAGTTTAGTGATACACTTAAAAAAAAAATGTCACTCCAAGATCCTACTGTGGCATTTACCATACCTTTTCACCTAAGTGTGATAAGCATATATTATATTTGATAGAAGCACTACATTACAGGCAAACATAGAAAACATGTTAACACAATGTATATATAACACTTGGTTAATAAAAGCCTTTAAATTAATATCTTCCTGAACCCAGTAACTTCAGCAAGCTGCTTAATATCAAATTCAAACATATACAATTGGTTTTAAATTATTTATGCTTGTGCTTCATTTATCCTTTAAAAATAGACACTAATGTAGCTGTAGACTAATGAGTAGTGCATTAATTAATATATTTTTTAATTTGCATCAGGAATCTCTGTTTCTGTGAAAAAAAAATGAGCCTGGAGTCTCTGTTTCTACAAGTTCTGTCTCACTTTACACAGTATGCTTTGAGGAGTAAATAAACCAGCACACCAAGTTGTTATGGCTCCCTTTTCTATTTAGTCACTTGTTGACATTACTTTTGCAAGCTATCTTGCTGCCTTTCCTTCTGAACAAGCAAATAATTGCACATCAGTAAATGCAGCAGTGTGTAACTTCAGAAATTACAGAAACAGCTGAGTGATTATCACACTTGTGAATTTTTCATGCATCATGATTCACTTTGCTGGAAACAGAACACACAGATTCCCAGCAAGTTATTATCATGATTTGAACATACAACCCAGTTCAAATAATTTGAAATTATTAAAAAGACTTCTGTAAACATGCTTAAGTTCAATTGTATGCTCCAAGTCCTTGTTAAAAGCTGTTTAAGAACAATTATAATTGAAATAGCAGTTTCAAACAGAAACAATTAAAAGATTTGGAAATTAATCTATAAACCAATGCTACTTACTCTGGCTAAAGTTCTATTAATATGTTCAGTTACACAGTCTTTGAATAACTCACACTTGGCCTTTGGATTTTCTGTAGAAATTAAAAAAAAATTAATTATACATCACAGTCCATGCAATATTCAATATAATCTAATTGTAAAAGCTCTTGTTTAGGTCATTCCCCAAACCACCTGCATTCCTGAATTTATGCACATAAGACACAGCACCCCATTCTCAAACTTCAATTACGAGGACCTTATTTTGGCCAAAGTTACAGCAATGGATTGGACTGTCCCCTTCCAGGGGACTTGGACAGATGGAGTTAAGAGACAGCTCAAATTTACAGAAAGGGACACAGATCTGACAACTGTGAGGAGGTGACTATTATTTCAAATGGGTTTCATTACACTGTTTAGCAAAAATACATTTACAAAATTATTCTATTCTCAGGAATTGTAGATGCAAAAAAAAGATGCCTCGCCTCTTTTTCATGTCTTGCTGATTAATCTAACTGAAGATAAATAGGCACTGGTGGGTTTCTCAGAAGATGTATCTCTATAATAACACATAAACCTTTATAATACCATGTACCTTGGCAGGAAGTGCCATCATTTGGCTTAAACTGCAATTTTCCTGTAGATGGTTGATAACCTTCCTTACAGGAGCAGCTAAACCCTCCATCCACATTTTCACATTTTGCATGATCTCCACAGGCAACAGTTCCTCCGTTGCTGCACTCATCTACATCTGCAAATATCATGAGAAATGGAATTTTTTATTAAGTGTTTACAGACTAACACCTTGCTGCTTTGTTGATAATAGCACCGCACACTACGAGCAGTTTCATAATAAAATTTCATGTAATAAAAAAAGCAGAAGCTAAAAACGTGCTAATAATGGCAACCCCCCCTGCCAATTATAATACTTACAGATTAGAAGGATAAATCATAATTGATCATATTTTTATACCACCACTTTTATTACTATATAATAGTACCTTGCTCATGTTTTAAAACCATATTAATTCTATCAGAAAAAAGGTAGTTGGCATGATGCAAATCATCTGAAACCCATTTTTCAGAGATTAGATTAAATAGATTTTCTCAGCTTTATGATTCAGTTAGGAAAAGAAAAAAACTAAACCTGCAGACTTTTCTTTTAAGTTGCATCTTTGAAAAGATGCTGCAAAAGATCGCTCTATCTCGTTAATCTAAGAATTAAACTCTGTGCCCTTTAAAGTGCTTGGCATGTCTTTTCTTTTCTTTTTTTTTTTAAATCCATGTTTAAATTACATTTACCTAAACTGTATTTTGTGCTTCTAAATAGTTTGCTATTAGGCAGACAGGTTCATTAACTGGGTGGGGCACAGTCCAAGAGTAAAACCAATTAATTCCAGTAAGGGAATCCATGAATTGATCAATTTAAGGGAGCTGGGCACTAAGTCCCTGGCCAGAATACAGATTATTTTGCATTATTTGGTTGGCTGAGGATAAAGATCGAATAACTCAATGGAGAAAGTAAACTGGGAACAACACCAAATAATTCTGAAGAAAGAAGTAATGGACTGTGAAGTGCTGTGCTGGAAAGGAGAAAAAAGTGAACAGCTCTGGGAAACGTATATCTGATGAAAAGAGTTGAAAAACGAAGAAGTGATACATGAGCAGGTTTAAAGTTACAACCTGAGAACTGAACTGAAGGAAGGTAAAGATGGTGTGGGGAATGGATTAACCAGAGAGGATGACAACCCAAGTTAAGAACTGGTATGACTCTTAATTTTGGGAAGAAATTGGTGAAAAAAGGGGAAATGATTAGTGGATCAGTGGAGGAGAAGAGCTGCCTGAACTGAAAGGAAGCCTCTGCCCCACCAGGTGGGTATTAGGAATAGACAGACAGAAAGCAGATATGGGGTGGCTGGGAATGCACCATTAGTGTGTAGGAACTATTTTCACACTCTGCTTTTGATACCAAGGATCTTGGTGGTTTTCAAAAAGGAGTAAAACAAAAAGGAGCAATAACGCTTGTAAAATAAGAGTATTATTGAAAAATGAAAAAATGAAGTGTATGTCTATGGGTATATCTAGGGAATCCAAAAAAATACCTGAAGGATATGTGGGGGCCACCTGCCTGTTTGGCCAGCATTTTGTAACTTTGGAGAACATTCTTTACTAATGGTTGTGTGGTTTGATGTTTGCTTTTTTGTTTTGTTTTTGTTTTAGGGCTTTGTTTGATTGATACAGGGCAACAGTTAAATGCATATAAACTTTTAATAGAGTATCCCAACATTCCTTCTGCTCACAATTCTAGGGCTCTTCCTGGGATTCAAGGTGATGGTTGAGGTCCCACCTCACTTTCACATATCTGTGTTTCCCAACGAGCTGTGTTTTAAGCCTGAGCTCCAGAAGCTGCCATGGAGAAGCCATTCAAACTCCTGCAGGGACAGGAAGGATTTGTGGGGCTGGAGGTGCCTTTGCCCTCCCCAACACAACCACCACTGCTCCGCAGGGACAGCCAGCAAGGAAGCTGTGTGTTGGAATGGTTTGGTGCCAGCGTGGAATTTTAAAGTATGAGGTTAAATTATGATTATGATTATTTGCATTTGAGGTTAAATTATGATTATTTGCATCAGGGCAATAGTTTGTTTCCATATTTAATGCCCCAAACTGCAAATGTTTCACCGAGTTTTGCATTATCCATACTGGTATGGTTTTTGTGACCTCAGTATTCATAATCATGGAACTAACCACGTTATACATGAACCAGTCTGACAAATGGGAAGGAAAAAAGTGTGATACAGTGCTACACACAGGATACCTCATAATTAAATGCTGTCATTTAAAGTCATAAGGCTGAAGTTCTTACTCTTGGCATTTAAATAACCTCTCACATCAGTACATTATAAAGATTTGCTTCAAACAAGTGGGTGCCTGTCCATTCCTCTTTGTGTGACTGTGCAAGACAGAGAAACTTTGAATGAATTGAAGTGGCAAAGGTGACAATCACAACAATGCCAGTTTGTATAAGGAGAAAACACATCAGCCTCATACCAAAGGTTTCTCTGGCCTTGTCAGCTCCATGGAGCACACGTACATCTTAACAATGCATTCAGCATGTAATGCAGTGCAAAAACACTAGCAATTCATAACAATCCTTGCTAAAACTTACAATAACTTAAAAATAAATGAATAACTATGTGAATGCTTGTCAGTACACCGTTTGCTAAACATCTAGTTTCTATGGGATTTTACTGATGCAAGTGTTTCAAAGTTATGACAATATTTTTTTCTTTTCATAAATCTTTAGTTCAGTAAAAAACTTATCTGCCGGTATTGGGCAGTCACACGAATTGCAATTTTTTTTTTTGTAATTATGTCAGACGTTAAGTGTAATGGAGATTTTAGAGAGGAGTCAAGATTATCCAAAACAGCAGCAGAAACTCAAGTACCATGGCACATCTCTGGCAGTGGGACAGCTCTTTAAAGTCTGATAGAGACACTCTGTTGAATATATGCAAATAGACTTTGTGCAGTTGAGTTGCCCATATGGAACAAGTCCATATCACGCCTATCTAATTTACTGTTTCCAGAAGAAAAAAAACAACTCCTGGATGACAAAATTAAAAGGCAATATGCCTGATCTTGCAAGGTACTAATCAGCTTCGTGTCCCTTTTAAATCAATGAGATTGTCAGGGGCAGCCAACAACTCGTGACAGTTAGAAGAATGCAGCTTTTAAGATCCCGCTTTGAAATGCTGTGTGCAGTAGCTGTAAGGCTTTTGTTTCTTTGCATTTTGTAGTTATGCCTTTTTAACCAAACAGGCAATTGGACCACACGCAGACAAACAGCTTGTCAGTGCTTTCAGCAACCCAGTTTTAGCGGGGCTTTGGGGCGAGGATCTCAAACGGTCCTCCTTGATCTGCTGTGGGAGCAGGAGTGGGGCTGCCAAGGCTTGCAGGAGCAGTCTTCACAAGCAGCATTGCTGAGAAAAGGTTGAGGACCAGCAGCTTTTTAAACAGAGGAGCATTTGCCACAGTGCTGTAGAAAAAAGCCCTGGCCTTTCAGTAAATATTCAAAACAAATCCTGGAGCTGAACTTTGAAGCTTTTATAACAGCTCCAGTCAGAAAAATATTATCACCAGTACCACTTAGGCTAGTGTGAAAATAGATTTATAACCTTTTATTTTATTTCTGTGCTTTGTCACTCCTCATTTACTGCAGCAGGCAAGGAAATTCCAATTAAATTAAAAGTACTGAGAACAGTTATTATGTTCAGTCTTGCCAATTACAGGATTGTACCTACATGGCTTTGATTCTTCACCAGTCAGTCAAGACAGCTTGATGTCTGCATTATACCTTCTGCTTATTAGTAGCTTGCAAGTGATTGAAAAGTCCAGTTGCAAAGGACTGGATGTTCCCTCCCCGCGTCTCCACACTGTGGAAGGCAGAGGCACACACAAAGTAGGAATGAAAAAGGCTGTGAATGGCACAGCTAAAAGCAAAAGGCAGCAGTGTGGCACAATGCCAGATCCCATCCTCTGCACGGCTCCCTCGTCACAGCAGAGGATGGGATGGAGAATGGGTGCCTTCCCAGCGCTCTCAGAAATACCTGAAGGAAACTAATAGCACGCTCCCGGAACAGAGAGAGTGGTGTGGATGGCACTTTCATTTCACAGAGGGCCATTTTCATGTTTTTAGTCTGCTGGCTGGGGTGAAAAAAGCAGGTTTGTATTTCACTTTTTTATCTGCAGCTGAACATTCCATAAAATGTGAAGTCTAAGGGAAAGCATGGCTTTTACACAAATCAAAAAAAGGATTTTAATAGCTCTCTTTCGTGACATCAGAAAAATATCATCTTCAGAAATACCACGTCTCTGCATTCTTATTTTTTCCTTCTCTATTTCCTTTCTTCTATTTTCCTCCCTTTCCCCTCCTACCCTCCAGTTCCTCCTCTAGTTGCATGTTTCTTTGTCATCTCTTCACCAATTCTACCTGATAACATGGATGAAAAACTGCCGACCCTCAACTCCAGACTCAGCATTCTGGTTGCATTAAGGGTGAAGTGACACTTCTCAAAGCAGCTGTCCCAAGCTTTCTTTCTATCTACTGCTTTGAGAGGGATAATCACTTTGTGCTTAGAAGCTTATTGTAGTTTCCAGAGAGGGAGAGGAACACAAGTGTGTTCAGATGGGCTTTGAAATGGGCTTTGCACAGACACAGTGATGTACCAGACTTGCACTGCTGGGAAGTCCAGACAGCTTTGATGGCATAAACAAACAGGCTCTATAATGGCATACTCTCCAAAATTCAACCACTGTATTTTTAAAAAGTTACTGCCAGGTACATGTATATATATATATATATATACATACATTAAAACAAGATTTAAGACTTCGAAAAATCTGGAAATATATTGGGGCCCTATAAACTTGGGTAGGATGCATACCTGTGCTGTGATTTGTGTTGGATTCCAAATTTTGGATATGAGAAAAAGCAAAATTTTAGGTTTAAACAAAAGCCTTGGGCTGACAGAGACTGGGAAAAAACCTCCATCTAGAGTCCAGACAAGGATCCATCGATGTCACAGGTTTGGAATGTCCTGCCCAAGCCTGGAGAAACCATGCCCTGATCTCATCAAACCTGTGCAGAAAACCTTTTGTGTTTTATCTCTCCCTTTGTGTTACCTGTTCCCCTCTGTAAAATGCCCGAAGATAAGACGGGTTTTTTCCCCATGAAGTAATTGTTAAGACCCCAAAAATTTGTTAAGCTGGGTTTTTCCCTGATGTTATCCTTGTGAACCCCCTCAATTTTAATAGAATGAATATGCAAACCCCCTGTTGAATATGTAAACCCTAAACCCTTTAAACATGAACTTGTAAGTCCAATAAAGCTTTCCAGCTTCTTGCCTCCCTGGGATCATCATAGCTTTATTGACCTCTGCAATTTGTACTGGATAGCTTGCACTGTATTTACAGTGACAACTTTGATGTTTGCTCCAACTGTGTGTAGTACACCCTGAATGCACAACTCTCAGCAGTTTGTGTGCAAGGCATATCTACTACCTGTAGCTGATCCGTTGGGTACAAAATATCCTATTATTGTTTCCACGATAAAGGATAAAGGAGGAAATTAATTGTGGATCATAAGGTTGTCTTTAGGACTCACATCTTGGTAAAGTAATTGTTACACTTGTTTAATCAGAAAAGGTGGCCACAGGTAATTTTTTTATTTCAGTGTGAGTTTGGAAGCTCTTGGTTTTCAAAAGGAAGAACAGTGCTAAACTAAATCCCAGCAGAGGATAAAAAAAGATCAGTCTACTCACTAAAGAAAAGAGAGGTGGAAAAAAGAAGTTATCACACTAATGGTAAAAAGTTAAAGCTAGACAAACAGTCAGAGAAATAACTTGGGGGACAAACTACTGAAGCTGAGGAAAGGTTGTAATGCAAAAATCATAACCTGGACCAGAAATGGTGAGAATATTTACAGCTCAGTGTGCTAACAGTCTCGATCCAGGCTAATTTAAGAAGGATTCATAGCAGCTGGATAAAGCAGAGCACTTTTAGATGGATGTGAGCAATGGGCAAGAAAGGTCGATTAGATCACTTTCTGGCTTAATATGCAACCATTCTGCTGATATTAAGAGCAGTAAGAAGAGAGGTTGTCAGCACTCACAAGCTCACAGGAGACATACCTAGAAGGAGACACAGTCAGCATAAAGGTGTAAAGGGCAATAGATTTATTTCTCATTCTCTCATTCCCTGAGGACTCTTGCAACATACAGAGAAAATTACCAGGAGTTCGAAAAAAGAGAAATAGTTACAGTTCTTCCATTCAAAGGAAATCCTAAAGGATTGCATAGTTGTTCAGAAATAACATTTTTCCAGAGAACTTTTCCTCCTCTTTAGTCTTGAACATGTTCCATCCAATGCTACAGAAAGAGAGGCACAGGAGGTAGGATAACTATTGATCTCGCTCATTGCTTTTGACCAGACTTGAAAAATTACCAAAAATATCCCAATCAAAGTTTCCAAGCAAAAGATATTTGAAGTATAGTAGGTCAAATGTATAGAGAATTTTGCTGGTCCAGAGTGACCTGAATGCACAATATTTTGTCACTCTGCTTTGTTTCAAGAATATGATCAGCTAGCTCACAGATCAGTGAAACAGTGGCATAAATGGGTGAATTTTTGTATTGTCTTAACTCTACACTCATTGTCTAAAACTGTGACATGTGGATTTAAATACATTGCAAGCAGAGTCAAGATGGAAGTGTTACTGAAAACAGCTGCTGTGTTGTCAGTGAGAAGTGTGGGCCTGAACTGGAATATTAAGTCTGTACCAGTGCAAATTATAGGAATTTTATACCCAGACTCCAAACTTCCCAAACATGAAAGCATTTTGCTAGATTTCTATAATTAACAGAAGCAATAAGAGTGACAATGTAAAGGGAGCTGGCAGACAGTAACAACTTACCCACGCAGGAGGTTCCATCATTAGGTACAAAAGTTTCTTGACCATTGCTGGATTTGAAACCGGGCATGCACATGCAGAAATAACTTCCCACTGTGTTTGTGCAGTTGGCGTGCTCTCCACAAGGCTGAGTAGCATTTTCACACTCATTATCGTCTGTCAAGACACAAATTACAGAGAAATATATTTGTATTTGACGATTGAAAAGAGCAGCGTCGAATAAGCTTAATTTGGCTCTGGTCTTTTATTTGTGTTAAGTTTTGAATGCTGAGCTGGCACTCTTGGTGTTTGTCTATATAGTTTTCCCATTGCCAAGGATGTAATCAGGTGTTCAGCAGCACTCTTCCTGCGTGAATCAACAAATGAGGAAATCAGTGGGATACTGAAGTGAATGGTTTAATTGGATATATGCTTGGAATAAAGGATTGAGACAAGTATATGTTCTGCCATGGTTGTATTCGGTAACATTTTTTCCTATCCAAGAATCAACAGGTAGAGAGTCACTCTGAGTATGCATCTGGGAATTTAGAATCATAGAAAGCAGAGCTCAGAAGGATATAAAGAAGCCCCCCCTTCATTCACTAACGTCAAAGCAGAATCAATATATCTAAATGCACATTTTTTATGGACTGTTTTTAAAGACCTTTTGTGGTATTTCTCAGCAGTACCAGACAACAAACTTACAAATTCATCCTACTGACTGACCTGAGTCCTCAAGTATATTGTTTTTACTCAGTTATCACAAAGACTAAGGTCTTTGTGAAAGACCAAAGAAATGAGGAAGATTCACGGCTTGATCCTTCCCTCTTAGCAATTGCTGTGTAAGTAATCATTTTTGTACCTGCAAGCTTACATCACCTATTTTACGTGGCTAATCCTATGCCCCCAGTGGTACATCACAAAGGAACAATAGACACAAGTTTGAAGACTATGTCATCTCTGCAGAGCCTCAGCATGTGCTGTCGCTGTGAGCACAGGACCCAGAGAGCTTGACCAAAGGTCAGACAAAATCATAAACTCCTGCTCTGAACCACAGAGTTGATCTTCTGCAATGACTCAATAAAACCACTTCCTCTCCAGAAATCTTCCAAGGTCCCTGTTGTCTATTGAATAGTTTTCAGACCAAATTCAAGAAAAGTTTCAAAAGCTTTCTTATCCAGGCACTCTATATATCAAACTGAAACACTCACAGCACTGATAATTCCATTTTCCCAATAGCCCATTTCTCTTAAGGCACCCCAAAACTTCAAAACAAACAAATCAATGAAACTCTCCCAAAGAAGCACTCTGGGTGGAATTCTCTATTTTCTACATCGTGAGAAAGGAAAAGAGTTAAAAGCTTCCTGAAATCTACTGGGATTTTTTTCCTGTTCTCAAGAAAAAGGTACTCATAACATGATGAATGACAGGAAAGAATTCTAACAGGGAGAGAAATAACGATTTATTGCAGAAGAGAAATGATTAAGGAGCATGACAGGGAGAAGAAATATGATTTCAGAAAAGGCACCCGAGGATGAGTTTTAGAAAGGTGCTCCTGCTTCCTGATGGTCAGTGTTCTCACAAGATCTTTACAGAGATAGTGTGCAGATAAGCAAAATGTCACATAAGCCAGGGCAGTGACAAGATTAAAGTACAGCAAGAGGCACAAAGCATTGCAGGAATACATTTCTGGAACATAATTTAGTCACAACCCCCAGCATAATTCTGGAACAGGACTTTTTTGAGATTTGAAGTCTGACATGATTTTGAATGTGACTCAGTCGACTCAGACATGCAAATATCAATTCAGAACTGCAGTTTTCCTTGGGGGAATTCGGGTCAACAGTATCAAATGGATTATGCTCATTAAAACTAAAATTGAATGTAATTTAATGAGGAATCCAAGTATAAAAGCACTTTGCCAACACACGTCAACAATATTTATTCTACAGCTTTGGTATTCATGAGAATACAGCAGAGAACATGTATAATTTGAATGCCAAAGTAAAACCAAATTAGCCTAAGTGGAATTATGATAGGGAGGAAAAAGTGTGGTGTTGATCCAAATTCAAAAACAAAGGCATAAGAAATTGAAAAAAATCTGGTGTTGCAGAGACCAGGTCCCAGAACACTTTACAAACCTTGACAACAAGGTCCACTTCTAATATAATTTGTGTGTGTCTCTTTGACTCCCTTGCAACCCAAGTTTGCTCCCAGCATTTAATGACAAAGAAAAGTGGACTACCCTGTTATAGCTGCCAAGTCAACTTGGTCTTGGGAAATATTACATATTCTAGAAAACAATATGTGCTGACTTTGGAAAGCTCAGGGGATAGGAGCCATGGAAGATGAGAAGTAGAAGGACACCAATTATGGTAGGACTTGATTCAAAGTAGAGGAATAACAGGGCTAAGGAAGCTACTTGTGACATGCAAGAACTTTTCTTTTGGATTTTTTTCCTAGGATTTCAGCTGTAGTCCTCAATATCCCACAATATTACCCTTTTTCAGGTGGTCCAAAGGATTTATAAGCAATATTAAAATGAATGTGGTGGTTATCAATAAATTTACTGCAATTATGCCTAAATAACTTCACTGGATGATTGGTGTTTTTGCTCAATATTTTTGATGGCTGGAAGGGGTTTAATGGTGACTATATTCCCTTAGTAAGCTTGTTTTTTGAGAGAGCCTTTCAGATAATTTGAGAAACCTTTTGAACATTGAAGGAACAGCAGTAACTTACACTGCAAACACAGGAATGAATATTTTAAAGAGTTAAGTTCATATGAAGCTTTCTTTTCACTATTCCCATGGTCTAATGTAATACTCAGCAGACCCTGCTGGGGCATAATTTACTGGACCACATCCTGTTTCCATTGAAATTAATGACATAAAAGTCACTGACGTCAGGAGGCTGTGGAAAACTACTGGGTTAATGAGAAAGGCAAGTAAAGAGGAAATTTCCAGAAAAAAAAAAAAAAGGAGTTTCATATACAGTCTATCTAAATGTGGTGGTTTTTTTTTCCCCCACAAAATATTATACAAGATCAAAAATGATGGCAAAAATATCATCGAGTTCTCTGTGTAAACAACTCGAATTTTTTATTCAGACAGCACTCCAATGTAAAGCCCAGGGGCTTAAAGTAATTTTCCAAATTTTGCATGATTTATAATATTATTGGATTTGCAATTTAAAGGATGTCAGGAAAAAAATAATGGGATTTATTGATGAAAAAATGTTGGTTTTTTTTTTTTTTTAAAAATGTTCTGCCTATACAGAAAGGATACTTTAAATGACAGCACTCATATAATCCACCTGCTTTGTTGCTACCTAATTTAACTGTGCCATGTGCATTCACTGGTGCACAGGCACTCATTGAATACTGCAGGCAGTATCTCAGGAATACACATTCCTTTAAATATGTTTTCTTTTTTTCTTCCTCCAGTAAATGATGAAAAATTTGGAGACTTTGGAGACAAGATGGCCAAACGACAAAGTTAATTATTATGGCTAAATGGTAATGCTGCATTCAAGTTTGACATAGAAGGCATTTCCTGAATAGCTACACTGTCTTAAGAAATGCCAGTGGGGATGTGGGGAGCAGGTTTTTGGGATGGTGGGTTTGCATGATTTTTTTTTTTTTCATTTTTTTTGGTTGGTGTTGGTTTTTTTGTACACACGGGAACGTGTACCTAAATATTGGTAGGATGCTTACATGGTACAATTGTAGAATTAAAATCAATTT
Organism: Lepidothrix coronata; assembly: GCF_001604755.1. NCBI lineage: Eukaryota > Metazoa > Chordata > Aves > Passeriformes > Pipridae > Lepidothrix > Lepidothrix coronata. Next base: position 1,036,646 of record NW_016690294.1, read on the forward strand.
TTCTTTCTTACCTTAAAAATACAGCTGGCATGGATTTTACTGTACATAAATGCATTTGTGGTTAGATGGAATCGACTGTCAGCTGCATGTCATCTGCCTCTACTGGTCTCTTGAAAATGTATTAAGGATTATCAAAAGCAAGAAAAATGTGAAAGGCTGATATACCCCTTTCAAACTCCATTTTGATTTGAGCTCGTAATTCTGTGTTAAAACACTTGCACACCTGAGAATACCATTGGTTTAGGATTGAGCAGGATTACTAAGAAGCTTGGGCACTGATGGAAGACTTCCCTGGTCACAGAAGACTATAAATTGGATCCAGTGTTTGAACAATCACTCTTTTACACATCAGGTAACATTAATAATCAGGTAATATTAAGTAAAATGTGAATGAATTTTGTTTAGCGTTGATACAGTACATTTTTGCATAGAGAGCATTAAACTATTTTAGATATTTTAAAATGTACCAATACAAAATGGAAGAATCATTTGAGGATTTTAGGGCCATGATGCAGATGGAAGCTACAGGAATCTGATAAGGTTTTAGGCAGAAAAAAACCCAAAACCAACCAAACAGGAAATTTCTTTTGTTGTATTCCATATCCTAATAAAGTACAAATTTTACCCTCTCGCATATTCTATTTTAATATGGGATGGTTATAAAATTATAACCTACAGTAGGAAAACACCAAGGCAGCTACAGCTACAAAATTACATAACATGTTATTATTGTGACAAGCACGAGAAAATGCTTTGAGTTTTCAATTTTAGATATAAGATTTTTGTAATGCTGTTTTTTCATGCATATTTTGCATGAAAAATGTCACGAGGAAAAGTCCTATGGTAGTGGATTTATCAAAAAGCTATGAAAGATTCTTATTGCACTGGGCATATATCTGTGATAAACTTTTGATGGTATGATGATATATAATATGAAGAGTTAGTTTTGGGGTGAAACTTGTCATACTGATTCACAACCACACAGAAGTTTTTCCTCTTTATAAATTTCAAAGTAAATTGTTTCTCCCTCAATTTCAAGTAACAAACAAACAAGGCTGAAACCCCCAAAGTTAAACAGAATGATTTGTGCATTTTCAGCCCTCCCCAGTCCATGCAAAATGAGATTTTGGTAGATGTGAATAGTGAGTAGAAAATATATTTTGGGATCTCTGGCATGGAATGAAATCAATCAGACAGGCTGATGGCCTAAATTAACTGGCAAACAACCTGATGAGAAAACTAACAACACTGAATTTGGAGGTTGGTCACCTGAGTTTCCCCAAATCCAAGCAGGAACACACGTAGGGGTGTGATTTTCATAAGTTTAATGAAATTTGATGTTACAGTATAAGGACTAGAAGCAGCCCATATATAATTCTATTCAGTGCATTCCCCTCATGACATAAGACAATGCAATTAAAACATTAATGATTAATTTTGCCCTAATCTGGGTCTGTGGAAACCAGGGTTGCCTCTGGGGCAGACCTGTTGAAACAGGAGGCCAGGCCCAAAAGAGTTAACTAAGAAATCTGGGCCTGCTAACAAGCTGTGAACATCCAAACAATCTGTAGTTCTGTTCTACCTATTGGACCAAAACTTAAGAGAATGGTAAAAGAAACACAGAATAGGCCTAGAAGTAATAAGTGAAGATGCAGTAAGATAAAGTAGACATTTGAATAGAAGAAACAGGCTGGGAACCAAGGCCTTCTCCAAGCTTCAGTGAGCTGGTTGAGGTCAACAGAAGAGAAAGGAGCCCAAGCTGAGGAAGATGAGTTTAAGCCCCCAGACCCATGGAGGAAGGATGGAACTACTCCCAAGATTGAGGGCCAAGAGAAGCACCGCCCCAAGCCCCGCCTGAGCTCCACCTACACTCCACCTGTTATTAATATGTATAGATAGATGTTGTAATCACTTGAATATGCATTTAATCATCCATGAAAATTGTATAAAAACCGCTGATTTTGTGTGAAGCCTTCGAGCAAGGTATTCCAGCAATAGCTGGCTTGCTCCCGGGGCTGTCAATAAATACCTTTGCTACTCAAAAATCAAAAGCCTCTGGGCAGTTTATTATACTGGATTTTTCGGGTTCACCATCTGCCAGGATCAGTGGTGGCAGCTTAGGACACAGGAACCTGAAAAGTGGGCAGCAGTGGGTGGGAAGGAAATGCATCCAGAGTGGCTGGGGAATACACTGATCCAACGCATCCCACTGCTCTCCTCTGACAGCAGCCTCTGCTGCCAAAGCTGAGATGGAGCCCCTGGGGGAAAGGAGAACTACCCTTCCCTAGTGCAACCCTCGTGGGAGAACAGTGCTTGAAGTGCCTCACTTAACCCCTCAAAAGCGAGGAAATGAAAGGCTTCCTGTAAAACAAATTCCAGGGCTGCTCACCCCGCTGTGCTGAGCTTGTCTGGAGGTCTCAGAGCAGTGGGTGAGCTCACACACATCAGTGCTGTGCTGCAGGACTGTGCATCTCCAGCCATCAAAGGCCGAGTTAGGAACAGCGATACCATTAACAACCTTGCCTCTCCTTTCTTGTGATTTGTTTTCATTAATGGCAATTTAACACAATTTATTTATGATTCTCTAAAGATTCAGCATTTGAGCTTGGTCTAAATCAGCATGAAAGAGCAGACGCTTAGAATAACCACTTGAGGCTGTAGAACTGGGCTGGAAATCTCATTTAAATATGAATTTCTTTCATAATGGGCCTGATTCATCTTAGTCCTACACCAGGGCAGGGAACCATGCAGTTGCTGCATAGGAAATCTTGCCACTGCAAGCTCTGTCCGGCTAAGATTTCACAATTCCCTACCCCCTTGCAAGAGCTTTTCACATTGCCTTCTCAGGATGTTTTTATAGCTTGTCAGGAGATTTTAACTGGTTTGAACTTGGTGGGTCTGCAGCTAGGTAGTGTCCTAAAAGTTATTAGTACAGCAAACAATTATTTTCTCTCACAGTCTTCATAGGCTATGTGGATACGCAGAGATGATTTTGGATCAGCAGTTCTTTCATGTCTGGATGAGCTACAGATCCTCACAAAAGAAAAATCCCTTAGTCCCAGGTTAAGGAACAGGGCAGAACAGTGTAAAAGAAGGAGGAAAGGAAAGTTTCCTATGTATTAAAATCACACTCAGGCTGAGTTTCAGAGACTGGACAAGGTTTAGACAGGTTAATATATTATCTAAACTATTTCCTTCATCTCTTGCTGGTGTTTCCAGACATTATAAATAAAACATGAAAAGAATTTATTATTGGGTAAGTGCAGTGATGAAAGTCTCATTTGTTTAGCCATACAGAACAACCTGCCTTTTCAACACTTGTGAAATATCAAAAAAAGAAAATCTATAATTTGTGATCACTCATTTGAAGAATGGGGTTGTGGTGGGGGATATATCATTGAAAGTACTAGTCCTTGACTGGAAACAAACCATTTACCCAGAGCAGCATCTGTAAGGTGCTCAAATTAGTGAAACAGAAGGAAAAGGGGGAATAAATAATTGAAAGGGGGAATAAATATTGAGTGGCCCTGTCCCAGTTTTTCCCCAGCACTGCCTCCCTGGTACCTCTGGAGAGCAGGGGACTGTGTGCAGTGCAGAGAGAATCAACACTCCCATCACTTCCCCCAAGGAGGCCTTATTGCTGCTTTCTCCCAAGAACATGGCACTAATTCATCAGCTGAGCACCTGGCCTGATGAGCTCTTAAAATGCAAGGCTGAAGAAGGAGAGAGACTGCAGCAGAGTAATGTCAGAGACAGAAAAATGGAAAAAAACCCCCCAACCCAACAAGTTGAAGATGGTCTTCTGGAGTTCCAAGACTGGCTTTGGAGGTGAAAAGTCATGACTGGATGAATTCTTTGGAAAACTGGCAAGTAGATACTGAAGAGGATGGGATAGAAAAATAATCCCAGTCGCACACAGCTCCCAGATGGATATACTGTGAACTCAAACAACACAACGCTCCCATCCGACAGGATGGGAATGAGTAAGACGTCACCACTCAAATCTAAACATTTTGGTCCCATGCAAGAGATTAGACAGAAGGAAAACACCTTAGCAAACAGTTTGATTAAGAGGGAAGAAAAACTTCCTGGCAACACTTTCCCAAATCACAAAAGAAAAAGAAAAGAAAGATATTTATTCAGAAAACACAGACAGGAAACGCATCACCACTTTACAGCTTATACACGAAACCCACCATGGTGCCATCATGGTGTGAGTAAACAAGATGTGAAGAAGGGTGCAAGTGAGAGACAACACAGCTTGAAGGAGGCAGAGGAACACTGAGCATGATCTGATCAGCTTTATCAAACCCACTGCACGCATGCAGCAAAGGCTGTGATAAGAAATGGTGCTGTTCTGTGTCAGGATATGGGCTCGTCATCCTTCAGTTAAACAGAACTACACCCTGAAGTCTTGAATGTCACATGGCAGCAGCAGCACTGTGTTCCCACAGCCAGGGCTGGAAGCACCCAGATGCACTCGTGCTGCTCTGGGAGTCCCTGCAAAGCACGAAGGGCAGGGTCACATATTTAATGTCAGTGGCACTGGGAGGAGTGTGAGCCCATTGCACAGGGAGCACACAGCGATGCTCACAAATGGGTGAGTACTTGGAGCTCTGTCATGACTCGTAAAATAACTTTTCAGGCACAGAACTAGTTGTTAAAGGTATGGAAACAAGCAGAAGTCAAGAATGAAGATCACATTGCTCTTCCTTTCTTTACCCCATGCTGATCAAATTACAAAAACCTGACCTCAACGTTCTGGCAGACGCTCTGTGTCAGGTTTACCACTCGAGGATTAGACAGAATGTAATTGAGACACATCATTAGTTTCTTGGTTTGCCTCCTTCAAAAACACAGAATTAATACGAGGTGAAGTGCAGCTGAATGGGGATATGCTGGATTCAAGCTCCTGGCAGTGTGCAGGTGTCACTGTTTCTCTCAATGCTACCAGCAGAAGGCTTTTAGAAACTTCCCCATTATTAAATTACATAATTCCCAATTGAGCTTTCCTTTTTGCTGCTCACTTGTTTGTTTTCACTGAAAATCACCCTTGAACTGAAAAGTAAGATAGCACATGCCCAATCAGAATATTTTTGCTTAAAGGAAAGTAAGTAACACAGCACTTCCCTGCTTAGAGAGCTTTGCCAGTAGGTAACTATGCTCCCTGCAGAACTGAATATGCAGCCCAAGTAGAAGTTCTGTTTTGACACTACAAATGGAACTGAATTAAAGAAAACCCCAAAACAACCAACAAATGAAACCAGAAATCCAACCAAAATCCAACCAAAACCAAACCAGATTATAGCCAGACAATATCTGCACTGTAACTTCTTGCAGACTTCCCATTGCATTTTCTGTTTACCATACTGCTGGCATAGAATCAGCACCATCCATAAAAGTAGGTGTATCAGAACATGAGGGTTCATCTAAATAATGCATATTTATTTATGCTGTGTACACATATCCCTCCAACACTCTACTAGACATTGTATAATGGTATTCAGGAAAATAAGACTGAAAGTTTTTCAATTCCCAATGCACCTGGTTCTTGTTATTTCTAACACTAACTTCTCAAAACTCTGTTTGCAGAACTTTCTAAAATACACAGACTCAGTATGACACATTTTTTTTGCATGTTAAACCAGAACCATAACCACTCTTCTCATAGAGGACATAATTCTCCAGTAGGAGAAGTTTTCTTTTGCAAAGAAACTGTACATTTCCATGCACCAGATCTTGTGATCCCTCTGACCTGCATCCAACAGATGTTAAATGCATCTTAAGAAAGACAATATAACTATATCAGGATTACTATGTCCATATCTAAATCCCAACAGCTACCAGATACATGTCTCCTACAGACATTTACATTTACCAATTTAGTAGCATTTTTGGAAGGGAAAAGAAGAACTGAACTGCACTGAAAAAGTTTTGCTAAATCATGATTTGAGAGCCTTAGCTCCTAAATAAATAGCTCAAAATAAAGACTTCATGTCTTTATTTGGTCAAGAAGGGCAGATCCATATCTAGAAAGGACAAATGGGCTCATCAGTGTTCAACTAGAAGTCCCTCTTTATGCCACCTAAAAATAGGTGGTACATTATGAAGTGCAGCTGCCATTCTACCACATTAGTTTTCAAAGGACAAAGTTTATTGAAGATAATGTCCTGTACATATCTGAAGCAGTGTTAAAAAAAAAAATTCTTGCTTTTTGGATCTGTATACTACGTTCCATTTTGGATTTAAAAAGCAGAATACCATAAAAGATGTGGTAAAATTGCTTTGAGAGAAGTAATAGCTCAAGTAACATGGGAGGCCATAAAACAGCGGCTACAGAAGCTTTTTCCATTGTAGAACAGTATTCATTGATTTCTGAAACCACAGGCTAATTATGCTCTGAGTGGACAAAGTACCTTAAGGAGTCCAGTCTGGGCATCAGAGATAAAGAGTTCACTTTGTACTTTGGTCAAACCCAAGTTAAAGGACTAAAGGCAGGAGCAGCTTGATGAAATTTGGTTGCCAGCACTCTTCAGGAGGTTAGATGAGGTTACCTGACGCTACTCTGTGAGACACATGGACTTATGTTGCTCTAAGCTAATATTAAGGTTAGTTCATTAGAAGAAGGTAGCACAATAGTAAATAGTGGATTTATTTGTTTTATTTTTTAAAGTCAATACTGTTTCACTCTTGTCAAAAATTACATGTGAACTATCCATCTTCTACAGTGGACCACAGAGCTTCCATGTAGCTTGATGACTGTGCTTTTCATATTAGGCCTATTTGTAAGTTATCCCATTTAAATGTTCTGGAATTCAATAGCTTCACTGCTGGAGAGGAGACTAAATCACAAAAGGAAATAATTTCAATCTATAACTGAGAAAAGCCATTAATTGCTGGAAAATATCCAGTCTCCAAACCTGAAGATATCAAATATGGTCTGGCAAGGAGGAGACAATTAGGCTGAGGAATTCTACCCAGAGGGAAAACATGCCAGCATTACTTCAGCTAGACTAATGACTACAACAGTAACCACTGAAGTATTTCCAGCTACTGTCAATGCTGCAAGTATTTAACTCCAAGGTGAAAACATCTTAACTACTGACAATGATATTGTCAGAGACTTACCCCAGTGGATCACTCCTGGAAAAAAAAAAATCACTGTAAAATCATACAGGGTTTAGAGTCATATACACACCCTCATCCTCCCTCTTTTTTCCTCCTTCTGATGTGAATTAAAGCTAAATGTAATGATGCAAGTGGAACTGGAGGTTATAAAACTCAGAAGAAGTTAGGTCTGTGCTACTGCTCTGCTCAGGTAAAAGGCTGCAGATTTTTGGGCAGTAATAATAATTTTCCTGTATAATAACCAAATATCATCTTAGTGGAATTTTTTTAATTCGGAAAGCATCTAGCCCTCCTCCTTTCTGTAGAAATGTCTTCCAAAAACCAGACTGTTCTTAAGGCTACACTTCCTCTTTTATCTCTCCCTCCTGAAACCTGCAGCTTTGAAGTGATGGAAACCATGGTTTCCTCAGGCCAAATGGTCTTGATAGCTCTTTCTAGACCTTTATTTCTAAGATATACAATCTGGAAAACTTTAGTTTCATGTCAAACGGCAGAATGAGTTAACCTACTCAGGTCCCTTAATGAATTCTGAGAGTGAGGGGAGTACATAGCATCCCAAACCAATCTAAAGTGACTTTTCCCTTGCTGACTACACTAACAACTCCCCTCTTCAATAGTTATTACATCCTGGGTTGAAATATTCTGTTTATTCATAATCACTGTTGTCTACACAAATTTGTCATTTTCCAGTGAAGGTTTTTATTCTTAGGTACAGGGGCTAAGGACTTTATTATCCCAAAGATACAAAACGCACTTAGTAGGCAAAAATATAAAAGTTCCATTAAAAACATATCTAGAGTTTGGACAGAAGTAATACTTATAACAGGGAACAAGGTTGAAATATGGCACAAGTCAGGCCTGAAAACACTTTCAAGTTTGTCTGCCATAATACAACCTGCCACATAAAGTGTTATTATGTGCATTTTATGCCTGGGAGTACTGACAGGTGGGAGGGTGTAGATTTGTTGTATAAATGCTGTGTATCTTTCAGCAACTGGAGATACTAAGATGAGAGAAGCCACAGAAAAGGAGGATTTGTCATAAGGTGCTGAATAAAGGCATATAAAACACAACAGATTTCCACAGAGTGCCATGCTGAGGATCTGTCAGAGAGGGAGGCACTGCACAAACTTCCATTAGTGTTGTGTGCTGAGCATTATTCAGCTGCAAAAGTCTCAACTGGAAATGCATAAACTTGCTCCCTGAGAAAAATCACTCAAAACCACAAAAAATAACTTCCCTTCATCTATTGAAATAAACCTCTCAAAGTAAGCGACTAAAACTAAGTTCAAGAAAACATAATCAAGATAAATATTTTGATTATCAAACAGACTGAACTTGTAGAAACATTGGGCAGATTTCCACAGCATTTTAAGTATCCCTGAAATTTGGGCTGTTTATTAGGAAAGTGGAAAAGTGCTGCAAGCTGCAGTAAAGATGGTTACTTTGTTTTTAATCCAGGAAAACTATTACATCACGTATTGTTCATCAAAATAAGTCATTGCCTTTTGTCCTCTGCACCCGTCTCTGAACGTGCCAGCACAGGCAGTTCTATAGGATATCCTCAGTTTTGCTCTGAGAGTCCTAGCTCAGTCAGAGCACTGAAAAATTCCAGTTTCTCTTTGTTGGGAAAGGTTCTCTGTGCTTGGATTGGTTGGAAACTTTACATTATAGCAAGCATTAAACATTTCATTTGGAGGAGGTTTACATCTCAAATCTAAGTTCAGACTATGGACACAGAAAAGCAGTGTTTAAAAAGACATTTGTTTTCAAATGGTCAAGATGTTAAATAAGAAAATAACGAATTAGTGCTCAAATTCTTACTCCAGCTGCCTTGGCTCCAGATCAGGCACTGCAAAGTTGACCTCCAGGACCTCCTCCAGAGACCCACTGAAAGATCTGGGATAAGAAACAGCTGGAGCCAGGGAAAAGGGCACGTTGGGGATGGAACAGCATGCCACGCTTTGGAAAGGCTGATATTTTACAGAGGTCTGACTGTTGTTCAGAGGAGGGTTTTACCAGTCCTCAAATCTACCTAGGAATTTGAGTAAAGAAAAGGCATGTCTTTCCTCTTTACCGGCGACATCCATGTTACATCTGTTAGAGGCAAGTGTCAGAGTCGCCCTGTGAGTTAAGGCTCAGGAAAGAAGGAAAAATTGTTTTCTAAGCAGGCTCTACTTTTAGGCCATTAAGCTGCAAGATAATGATGGGTTTCTTGAGGAGCAACGAATCTGTTTAGAACTTCATTTTAGCCAAAGGCTGCTCTGTTGTGATATTTTGTGTTTAAACATACCCTACTCTGACAAGCCACTGAAGTCTTTAAAGTCTTCTCATCTTTACTGCAGACGGTACTTTGATCTCAGTGCCAGAAAAGGTCAACATAAGAACTTCAGAATTAGACTTGTTTACATCCAACATAAAATACAAATAAATGAATGTGGCAAGGACATCCCAGGCAGATTAAATAAGGCCATGTTTTCCTAGTTCCACTCAAAATGTTTTTGTTTTTGCCAGCCATTGTGCAAGCAATGTCATCATCAAATCCAATGAAATTCACTTATTGAAGCGCTTTCCCCCTCAAAATATTTCATCAATCAACCAGGAGGGCTCTGTCGTAGGATAATTGCAACTTGGCGTACCAACAAAGAGCATCCAAACGTCCTCAGCTTCCTTATCTGTACAATGGGCAGGGATGACAGCCATTTTATTAGCTGAGATATTGTTACCCCCATCAGATAAAACAGTGTGTTTTGTTGCTTTGATGTTTTCTGTCACCAGGGCAGAGCTGTCGTGTTCCACTGTGTGTTTAGAGAAGGGCTGTGGTGGTAGTTTGTGTTCCCCCACAACACCCCTGCCTCCCAACACCTCACAGAGCCAGGCAAGGGCTGGACCAATTGCACTTTATCAGAAAGAAATGGGAAGAGCCAACAAAGTTTCCTCTGCAGTTATTTCTGGTTGAGGCAAAATTGTGGAGTCATCTCTTGTTTAAATTCTTTTCCTCGAGGAAGAAAAGATCACCAGAGTGAATTCCCTCTGAAAGCAGCCAGCTGAGAAGGCACCCAAAAATGATTTCAGCTATTCCTGTTCTACTGTCTCCACAACAGTATTATTAATCCACAGAATATTTAGTGAACTAAAATAACATTTGGGGTAACTGCTTGTATTTAATGATTCTCCACAATAACAACTATTATAGAGATCAGAAATATTGTATCTGGCTTCCACATGCTTGGTTAGATCATGCAGACTTTGAAGGCTAACAAAAAAAAAAATCTCTCAAGCAGAGCAATATGCAAACCCATTTAATTTTCTATTTAAATTCCTCCTGACAGAGTGGACTTTTCTTGAATTTCAAAAAAGCAAGGCTGTTAAACCAAACTGCGAAGGTGGAAAAGTCTGCTTGTCGACACCGGGCTTATCTCGCTGTACTATCACTTGGGCAATAATTATATGAAGTGCTGTAGACATAATTTAATAATTCAACATTTGCCAACTGCTACTGAAGACTTCCCGTCTATACTAAACACGGGGAAGTGCTCTGGGCTCTCCAGTGGACTACATGACAAACAGTGTCCCTATCTTTCGTGGCTCTAGCACAGCACTTTCTGCTGAGGGATGTTGTCGGGGTGATAACGGGAACAGTGCAATTAGAAGTCATCAGCCCAACAGGAAATCTCATCTTTGGTGGCTACTCAGCAAGGGGTTGCCCCTGATAACAAAGAGCAAAGTAAGCAAGCGTAAACTCTTCTGGCAAATAGTGGCATCTCTGTTGACCTTCACAGTTCTAAAGATGCAATGTGTCTCTAGAGAGTCAAGGCATTTTCACTGATGTTGAATCAGCCTGGACACAGACACCTCTCCCTGCTGTGCCTCCCTGTCCCCAGCCCCCAGGTAACTCCCAGATACAAAAGGTTGGTCCCTTCCTTTACACAGCAGTCTCCTTTCCTGATTTTCCACCTTCCTCCGTGCTCCTGAAGCCACCTCCACAACTGGAGGTTGTGAGCTGGATGCACCCTTGAATATGTGACCTTGAGAGACTTATAGATTTTATTTTCATTTATTGACATTCCCATAGACCGTGGGTGGAAGCCTGTAGAAACACTTAGCCTGCCTTTGTCTCGGTTCCCCATCTACAAACCCCTTTCGTTTACCTTGTCTGTTTTGATTTAAACAAAACAGGCTCAAACCCCAAAAGGTCACATTTGCTTTGATAGCAATATGAACTCATTTGGCACCTTGATCTTGTTTGGGGTGAGCTTAAACCACATAATGAATCTTAAGAAATGAAACAAACTGAAACTTCCTTTCAAACGCTGCTCTCCGGAATGTTTTTACTTTGAGCGAAGGATGGTGCAAGATTAAGTTGCACAGTTAGAAAAGTACCTTATTTCCCCATTAAAAAGCAGAGTTAAAAAGGAAATTCTGTCGTGGATTCAAGTGGCTGGGAGATTTAACCTTGAATACCCTTTTGATATTGCAGAGAAGTTACATGTTGCTCATGCTTGTCTCTAAGCCCTGTGCTGTTGTTTCCCCTGTTGAGCACTGGAGAGGATCTGGAGACACAGAGAGGAGGTCCTCCAGCCCAGTCCTCCTTGCAGGAACCTTCTCAGGCAGATTGAACCCTTACTTAAAGTAAAGTTTCCTCTCCTATGGAAAAATTTTTATAGCGTAGAATTTAAGGTAAAAATTGCAGACAAGAAGAGGGTTGTAATAGTGCATTTTGAGCAGAATTGTTTGTTATTTTTATGCACCTCAAGGCTATGGTGCTCAGTCTTTAGAAATGCCTCCAGTGTATGAAATGAATGCTTTTACAATATTCAGTAATTTTTTTTTTTTTACTTAAAGCTTTAACTCCTGAAATCACATTAACAACTATAATACTTCAAGCTTATACAAATCAAACCAAACCCCAAGCATCAGACTCCTAGCAACAGAAAGCATCTATTTTAAATAAAAGAAAATCACATATTTTCATGTTTCCACTTTCTCTGTTTGCAGGGTACATGCACACATGAGATCTGATTCACAGATAAATAACTTGGCAAAAGAAGCTTCTGCAGATCCAGTGGTCCTACCACTTCTCTCATGAAATTCTTTGGTTTTCCAGTTTTGCAGACACACCCTGGGCATACCACCTATCAGATCTCTTGAAAATTAATAAAATATTAAGAGTTAAATAATTCTGCCTC
>NW_016690294.1:1051249-1094602 GCF_001604755.1 Lepidothrix coronata
AAAAAAAAAAAAAAGACTCTATAGCATTGCTTTACTAGACATAAAAAGGTAATATGAATATATGATTTTAAGTCAACATTAGGATAGTGTAGACTCCAGGACATTTCTCACATTGCTTTGGCTGGATGGCGTAATTAATTTTCTAACAGGTTTCTTGAAGTGCTTGATATTCCAGAGAGCCAGCCTGTGTTACAAGGTGTACATAGATAATCTGCTGAGAAAAGAAATCATAAATAACCCTTTATTCTACATGGTTTTATTCATGAGAGCATTGCTCCAATTGGTGCAATCTTGAGCTGTGGATTGGATCTTGGGGTCATATAGCCATGCCAACACCCCCCAAGTTAGTCTGCTTCAAACATTCTTTAATTCCAGAGGACAAAGCTGGTGCAAAATCTTTAAGGCTGTCATATTTGGTTTAAACCATTCTTCTATTTTAGTTTATTTCTTTTTATTTTTACATAAGAAAAATGAATCTCATTACACTATTACCCATAGTTTCCTAAGTGAGTAGGCTGAACAGGGTATTAACTGCATTAGCAGTTAATTTCCAGGGTGGAAGTAACAGCATCTGCCTCTGATTGTCCCAGCACAGGAAGTATGACTTTTGGGAGCTCTCAAAGCGAGCACCCAGCACTGCCAAAACCAGGAATCTCTTGAGCAAATTCACATGACTTATTTTTTCCAGGAGGTGGACTGACATTTTTGTGATATGTACAGAGTGTCCCCACGTTCCTTACAAATCAGCCATCACGTACTTTGGGTAGCATTGTTTTCACAGGATAATCCTTGGTGAGGTACAAAATGAAATCTGTTATCTCTTTGATGAATGCCTTTTAAAGTCCAAGGATAAGCATGGGTGAGCAACACAAGGATAGAGAAGATTTGCAAGCAGTGACAAGAGTTGACAGGAAGGAAAACTAGTTTCTTTAGAAATGGCTTCTCAGAGGTTGTCTCCCAATATAATTTAAATGTCTGAATCCACACTCGTGCAGTATATGTAAATTAGTATCAAAGCCTCATTAGATACCATCCCTAGAAATTATTTAAGAGACATAGATCCCAAGGTCATGCAGATATTGGCCAGAAGATCTTGCTAGACTGGATGCTGAGAGCTGTCTCCCATGACAGTCCTGGATACTAAGCCACTGCTAAATGTCTGTCTTGACACAGATTTATTTTGTGTGTGCTTGAAACTGAACTATGTCACATATTTGGCAGGAAATGTAATCCCTTCACAAAGAGGATTTGATCCTCGGTGTGATCTTGCCATTCTCAGGCAGGAATAGCTCTTGGTAAAGCCAGTGCAAGGTCTGTCCATGTGTTTCTGTTTGAGTAAGGGACAAGCCCCAGACATGGGGTTATGAGAGCAAAATCTCCTATCCTCACTAATCTACATGGCCCAAATGGCATGAGAAGAGATGGGCTACAGATTTAAACTGCACAGTGCACACCCATGATGCCTACGTCTGAATTTATTCAGAGAAACTGGATTATTTTTGGATTATTTTCTAGTTATTTTCCGAAGCCCCAAGTGGTGTGTGATGCAAACAGCACCACAGGAATTACTGTGAAAGAGAGCAAGGTGTGGCTCCTGGTTTGAACAGCACCAGACAAACTCACTGAATGAATGACAGCTTAGAGATCCTCCCCTAGAGCTGTCAGCTGCAGAACACCCCTGTCAAACTGACTCCCAGTTTTGAGAACCTCTTTGACTTCCCCTGCTCCTTTCTTCTGTTCAGACCATCTTCATGATGGCAGCCCTCCTCCCCCTGTTATCCACCAAGCCAGGCCTTTCTGTCCCTTCCTTCTGACTGCAGCTGGTCCCATGTCTCCACCACTCCTTGTCTTCTGGTGGCACTGCTCATGTGAGATGTCCCACTGCTGAAAGTTGGAATTTCCTACCCCCTTTGCCTTAAAACTTTAGGTGTGAATACCAGCAACTGCTGATAATACAGTATATGTAGGCTGTAGCACAGCATTTGATACAATGGCTCATAAAATCTTATTAGCAAAATAATTTATAATGTCTTGGGTAAGAGTGCTGCCATGTGGATTGAAAACTGGCTGAAGGAATGTAAACAAAGGATAATGGGTCGTGACAAGCAGCACTGCACTGAGCTGTGAAGAGACATCCAGTTGGGTTTCCCCAGGAGCTGATATTAAGCCCAGTTTTATTTTCTGCGTTTATTAATGCTCTGGAAAAAGAGATGAGCATTCTGAGAATGAAATTCGTGGATGACACTAAATTACTATGATGTTGGTAACACCAACGAGGACAGAGATATTGGACAGAGGGAAAGCAGAGAGGATGGGAATGGTAAGAGTCAGTGACCAGATTTACTTATACAAATATGTGAGGAAGGGTTTTATGTCTCAGCTGATAATAATGGGAGGCCACTGACACACCAGACAAAAGCCATTTAAATCTGCTCTGTCAAAGGCTGGAGCAGAGAAATGACAGCAAAAACCAGCTAGGAGATAATTATTAATGATAACATTTCCCCCAAAGATCCCACATCTTAATTCTCATTTTCTGGTCTCAATAAATTTCTATGCTTGGGATTTTTCACAAAATACATGAAGTTTCATGCTACAGAGTAGCAGACAACAATGTAATACAAAGCCATCTGTCTTCACAGCAATATATTATGTCTCATTTTTGAGGAGAAATCAGTGGTAAAAATCTCACCATTTTCACTGTATGCCTTGTACCTGTATACTATTAACACAAAGAGAACAGAATTAGTAAAAACTAACATGGAGTCACTAATTCTCTTTCAGGAATTTCACTCTCCACGAGCAACCCAGTCCACCCAAATGGAATCTGCTTAGAGGTGTAAAAGCAAAAATAAGTTCTGCAGCTGCCTGATAGATCCTGTGTTACAGAATCATAGAATCATCAGAGAACGGTTCGGGTCTGAAGGGACCTTAAAGATCTGGTTCTAACCCCTCAGCTCTGGGCAGGGACACTTCATTAAATCAGGCTGCTCATGAAAAATAAGATTTTTTTCCGAGCACTATGCTCTGTGTGCTATGGAAACACCTGTGAAGGTATGCCATTGTCCTAATCCATTTTAGTGATACCATGTGCAGAGTGCTTAAATACAGCATACTTTCATTTATTTCTCATCCATTATAGATGACGAATTGGCTATGGTCATAAATTTTGTGAATCAAGGTTCTGGATCTTTTATATAGATTAAATAAATTCATATAGTTTCAATGTACATTGACAGTATGGTCTATATATATGTGTGCATTTACAAAGAGTGTTTTTCTACTACTTTATAGCCCAAGGAGAAGAAAAATCTAAATAGACTGTAAGTCTACTCAGACTCTTCAGTTCAAATAAAACTTTGACTCTATATTTCTCAGAATTAAGCCAAGCAAAATAGAAAGGAACAACTCACATAAAAAATGCTTCTGAATACTAGCAGCAAACAGAACATTCTGCAAGACCTGTAATGTCTGAAACCTGGCTTCCCACCATTTTATGTCTTGAGTTTGTTTGATTTTAGTGGCTGGGGAAATGCAAGGCCAAGGTTAAGTTATTTTCATGGCTCAATCAAAAGCAGAATTACCCTTCCATATGGATTCTTCAGTATATTTGAGTTTTTATTTATTTATTTATTTATTTAATTTTAATGGAAGACAGCAGAGTTCAAAATGTACTGAGGATCATCACACTTTGATGTCACTCCCACGGTGTGCTGGAATAGAGTTCATTTCTTCATGGTAGCTAGTATGGGGATTTATGTTTTGGATTTGTCCTGAAAACTGTGTTGATAACACAGGGGTGTTTCAGTTATTGCTGAGCAGGGCTTCCACAGTGTCAAAGCCTTTTCTGCTTCTCACACCACCCGGGGAGTGCCCAAGAAGTTGTGAGGGGACACAGCTTGGACATCTGACCCTGACTGCCCACAGGGATGTTCTGTGCCACATGGCATCATGCTCAGCATATAAAGCTGGAACAAGAAGAAGGAAGGGAGAGCATTCAGAGTGATGGCTTTTTCTTCCCAAGTCACACGCAGTGGAGCCTTGCTGTCCTGAGGATGGCTGAGTACCTGCCTGCCCATGGGTAGTGAATGAAGGCCTTGCTTTGCTTTGCTTTGCTTGTGTGCACGGCTTTTGCTTTACTTCTAAAACTGTCTTTTGCTTGATCAAATAAGTTTTCTTACTTTTACCCTTCTGATTCTCTTCCCTATCCCACTGAGGAAGGTAAACTAGCAGCTGTGTGGGGCTGAGTTGCTGGCTGGAGTTGAACCATGACACAGAGAAAACCATAGCAGGTAGAAGGCTTCATTATTCCCTACTTTCTTTCCTGACTGGTAAAGACTGACATGGAAAACTGGAGAAAAATCAACCTAAGAGTTTGTACATAACACACATGGAGGTGTCTTCAGGTTACTTCAAGTCATGACAGAGGATGACTTCAGCACAGGAGTGAAAACCATGTCTGCTCCAAGTACAAATCCTGAATGTCTGAGGATCTGATTTCAAACACACCATGGCACAGAGCAGAGTCTGTCAATGATTGCCATAAGAGAGGAAATGAATCAACCTTTTGAAATACCTACCACTGCTGGTGACTACAACTTTGTCATTTAAGTATTCCCAAAGGGACTACTTAGGGAGCAAGGTTAAAAATTTCCAGGAGGGATTTGGTTGTAGTGGTATCCAAGTAAATACAAATTTTGGTTTTGTACAATGCTATTACTTGCATGATATAAAACAGTAGTGTGTGACTGCTTTATTTTTTTGAGGGAACGTTGCATCTCAAAATTTTTAGGACTGGTAAGGAAAAAAACCCTTGGGCCTGAATCTCATTTGCATTTGATGAAAGATGGTATAGTTACTTTGAATTTAGAGAATGTCTTTCAAATAGGATAAAAGGTGTTTTGAAGGTGTTCTATTATATTACAATTTTCTCTCTTGTCTCAAGAATTGAACACATCTTTTCTGTAACATATTTGCAGAGACTTTTCCTTCCACCAAAATTTCTACAGAAGTTAAACCCAAATTTGCCTAGAAAAGTTACGTTGAGCTAGTTTCTGGTAGCAATCTGGCAGCATCTTTGTATCTGCACAGCACTGTGATTACCTCACAAATTCACAATAACTTTAATTCTGAACTATACTGTTTTCCATAGAGGCAATATTTTCAGTGCTAGTCTGAATGCTCGGAATGTTAAGTGTCTGGCTCTGGCTGGATTCCCTGCATTTTCTGTCCGTGAACACGTAGCACATGGCTCTTGATTACTACTTTTAAATTGATCTGTGTCTGCTATGAAAATATATTGCTTCATAAAAGTCTTTCGGAGTATCAGCTTCCAAATTAATGATTTTTCTCTCCAGCTCTGACTTTGAGAACTCACAGTACAGAATCACGGCAGTCCAGCTACTTGAATCAAATTGAAATCCATCCATCTGCAATTCAGATCCAAATTCTTTCAGTGCTCTTGGCTCATCTCTAGGTAAAGAGCAGCTGTTGTCCTGTTAAAGTGACTGTAAATAATTCTAACTTCAAGCTTCAACAGCGAATTCACCCTGCTTCACTGGGGACCACTTAATCCCTGCGATGTTCCTGGGTTTGGCCTCGGGCTGGTGGAAGCGGAATTCTGGTGCCGCGGCCGATGGAGCTGTGCTGCTTTACACCCTCTGCCCTGGCAGAGTCAGTGCCCAGCAGCGCCCTGGTGTGTGCCAACTCTGCAGGGCAGTGTGCCCTCCTGGGCACAGAGGGATGTGGGGACAATATGTTGAGCCAGAAATCCCGATTTGCTCTAATTGCACAGGGCGGTCGTACCCCGACACAGCACGTGAGGAGGTGACAAAGGCCAGGGTTTCTTTTTCTGGCTGTTTTCTCATTTTGCACCCCTGTCACTGTGCTTTTTTTAGCGGTTACATGTGTTCTGTAACACAAACAGTACCACACCAGAGAAGGACTTGTTTATAGCAGAGATTCAATAAAGTGTTTAAAGGAAGAATTTTCCGGTAAAAAGAGATGGGCCCTAACCAAGAAGGAAGGCACTTGTTAAAGCAGCTATATCAGAATAGCAAATGAATCGTGATGGGATATAGCACTATTTGGAAGGATGTTTTGAATGGAGCTGTCAGCAAGTATTTTAATAGCAAGTCTTCAATTTCTGCTTTATGAGGTTTTTAACCACCAGAAGAAAACATAAGTAACAAGGAGGGATTTAGGAATTGTTTAGTGTTTGGCTGTTTGAAGGAAGAAAAGAGCCCTCCACATGCATTGCAACTAATGAAAATTGCCATTATGGGTTTTTTTACTCCGTTTGTGGATGTTAAACACTGTAATAATGCAAAGTCCTTATGATTTTCTAAATCTTCTCAATAAGGAGGATATTATCTACTTATTTAATTACCGAATCTCTGATGGCAAGGAGCTGCTACCACCAGCAGCTCCAGCTCATTCACATAGTTCCTCTCCCTAATTAAAGGGTCTTTAGAGTTAAAAATAAAGAAATAAATCAATCAAAAGCCCAAACTGACAACAGATGATAGGAAAATAAAAAGCACTTCAGATTTTCAATTGCTCGGCGTCCGCAACTGGGAGCATTCTTTTGAAATAGCTCAGTCCTCCTTTAGGCACCTAGGATAGAGCCAGACAGTTCAACAGTGCTGAACACATATTTCTTTGGAAAATCCACCCCTAACTGTGGCTTTTTGTCCTACAGCCATTGTGGCTTGCCAGACTCACTCATAAGTCACCCACCTCCCTGTCGGAGGAATGTCATCAGCATCACCCCTTCTGCAGGAAACTATAATAAAATACCTCACTGTACTCCTCCGTGCTCATGTCATTGCTTACTGCTACAAGAACAGAGGCAGCAGGTCTATTTTTACCACAGTGACAGTGAAAGCAGCACTAGCCCTGCTCCTGGATTTCTCTTGCAGCACTCGAAGCCAGGTGTCCATATTGCAGCACAGACCCCTGACTAGATTGAACATCAAGCTCAAAATGGAATGTTCCTGTCTGCGTGGCATTCCTTGAGGGTAATGTGGCATTGTCAGGTTAAAAGTTTCCTGAATGTTCATCAGTCTAGGGCCAAAATGTGAGTAATAATTCAAGTGCACTTTACAGCCAATAAAAGCTGCAATAGCTTTCTCTGAGAATAGAGAATAAAGCCCAGAGGTTTTTTAGCACATCTCTTCGCTCCAGCAAGAAGCTTTTGGTGGTATTAGCATAGCACCCATTTCTTCAAGAGGAAATACAAAAAGTTCAGCTAACAGTTCCTTTACACAGCCTACAGCTGTGTAAATATTATCCCAGCCTCTCCTTTAACATCTGCCTAAACCTCAGACCTCACGTGCAAAATGATACAAACAGAGCTCAACACTTCTGTGACCCTCTGCTGCATCCTGACACATGAAGGACTGAATATTTGACTTATTTGAGACCAGTGATGCTGCATGATGCATCCCTGAAGTGACCTTGTTTTCTAAAGACAGTTTTTCTATGGTTTCCCAGGTTTTAACCACGGAGCTGAGAATGATTAAAAGCTTTGTGGAATCACCACACCAAGATTTGCATGACAACATTAAAAAAAAGAAGCCAAATCATAGCTCTGCATCATTTACAGCTGCAAATCCTGCATAGTTTCTATTTTGATCTGCCCAGATGAAAAGCTGTGTTAAGTTTTAGAAACTTCTCCTCATCTCTGCTTTCAAGTCACTTTTGAAGGCTATTTGCCTTTCCCATTTTCTCTGTGGTAGCTAAGGAGATGGAACTCTTTCTGTATGCACCAGATATCTCTTACACAATGGGAGAGAAATATTGACATTTTTATATTGCACAGTGGGTCAGATTTATGAATTGATGCATGCTTCATCATAGCTCTAAATAATGGAATATTTTGGATAGGAACAAAGGGTCTGAAACTGTTCATCTGAGTGGCTCCAGCTTCCTCTCCCTTCTGAACTTCTTGCAGGCTGATTTTGGAAAGGGTGGAGCTTCCTCAGGATCAATGCTACCCACTAAAATGATTTATTAAAGAGAAAAAGTAAGGCACAGCCTTTACTGTAATACATTTTTCCACCTACTCCTTTCCCATTACCACAAAGAACAAAGCAGGGCTCAGAGCTCCTATTTAGGCCCACAGAGCTTAACTGGACTTCTCTTTCAGTCCATGCCAACAACCTAAAGTTTCTCTGGGGTCTCTTTGGGGCCTCTGATGTTCCAGAGATCAGCTATGAAGACCATCATATGATGCACAGATCACTGCTGCAATAACTCCCTGCCCTCCATGACACTCCTGATGCAAGCTATGAGCCAAGGCTCTGTTGCCCTCAGCCCTTTTGAGCTTTGGGGTTGCTCAAAACCCGTTATAACATTAAGAGGGGCAGTGAAGATCACTGTACTCTGTCCCAGCTGGGGAGTGCACATGAGAATATAGGACAATTGTTGTGGGAGTGGCTCCTCTGCACAGATGGGGCAGGAGAGAAACTGTGGTCTCCTGGTGGAGGTTGAATTCACCTTTTCTCTTAGTCTTCCACCGGTGAATTTCTGCCAATGAAAACCCCAGCCTAATTTCACATTTTTAAAAATTGAGATTCAGACACTTTGCCACAAATAAAAAGTAAATATATAAACATGCAAGTCACCATCTCTGCTTATGTTCTCCCTCACTGTAACTTATGTAGATTGCTGCCTATGTGCATGGCTTTCATTACAAATAAAACATAAAAGCCAGTGCATATCCTGAAGAGCTATTTTTCTCTATTGCCACACCATTACATGAAGCCTAGTAACATAAACAAAGATTAGACTCGGCTGTTTTGAACAAATAACCATTTATTGTCAAGGCTTTTCAGGAGCTTTCATTTTCCTTTTTTGAAAAACAAGATCCCGTGCCAACCTAACAAATGTGTTAGATTAAGTAATAAGCTAAAGAATGGGACACCCTGCCACACTAGTTTATAGACAACTTCAGACTGTCACAGTTGTGCAAGTCCAAGCTAAGACAAACCTAGCTAAATAAAGCAGACACAGTAAATCAAAACCCCACCAGGGGAGTCCTGAGGAGGACAATGAAGCTAAGATGATGCCAGGGGAGGCAGAAAACTGGGATCATTTATTGGATTCACAACTTCATATTTAAAGGATTCATGGTTTGCATATTCAACAGGGGGCTTGCATGTTCACTCTATTACAGTTGGGGACCTTCCAAAGATGAGGTAAGTGGAAAACCCTTAAAACACATCTTGGGGTCTTAGGAATTACCTCATGGGGAAAAACCCATTTTACCTCAGAGGATTTTACAGGGTAGAACAGGTAACACAAAGGGAGAGATAAAACACAAAAGGTTTTCTGCACAGGTTTGATGAAATCAGGGCATGGTTTCTCAGGGCTTGGGCAGGACATTCCAAACCCGTGACATCAATGGATCCTTGTCTGGACTCTGGATGGAGGTTTTTTCTCTGTCAGCCCAAGGCTTTTGTTAAAACTTAGCGGTTTTCTTACAGAACATAGAATCATAGAATCAGCTGGGTTGGAAGGGACCTCAGAGATCATCAAGTCCAACCCTTGATCCAACCCTGCTGTGGTCCCCAGCCCATGGCACTGATGCCACATCCAGTCTCTTCTTAAAAACCTCCAGGGATGGAGAATCCCCCACTTC
This sequence comes from Lepidothrix coronata, assembly GCF_001604755.1. NCBI lineage: Eukaryota > Metazoa > Chordata > Aves > Passeriformes > Pipridae > Lepidothrix > Lepidothrix coronata. Next base: position 1,060,893 of record NW_016690294.1, read on the forward strand.
CCTGGGCAGCCCATTCCAATGGCTGAGCACCCTCTCTGGAAAGAAATTCTTCCTAATATCCAACCTAAACCTCCCCTGGCACAGCTGAAGACCCAGCCCTTTTGTCTTGCTGAGAGTTGCCTGGGAAAAGAGACCAACCCCCCCCTGGCTCCCCCCTCCTGTCAGGGAGTTGCAGAGAGTGAGGAGGTCTCCCCTGAGCCTCCTCTTCTCCAGGCTGAACAGCCCCAGCTCCCTCAGCCTCTCCTCACAGCACTTGTGCTCCAGTCCCTTCCGCAGCCTCTCTGCTCTTCTCTGGACCTGCTCCAGTCCCTCCATGTCCTTCCTGAGCTGAGGGCCCAGAACTGGACACAGCACTCCAGGAGTGGCCTCACCAGTGCTGAGTCCAGGGGAAGAATCACTTCCTTGGACCTGTTGACCACACTGTTCCTGAGCCAGGCCAGGATCCATTGGCCTTCTTGGCCACCTGGGCACACTCTGGCTCATGTTCAGCTTCCTGTCCATCCAAACTCCCAGCTCCCTTCCTGTCTGGTTGCTCTTCAGCCCCTCTGTCCCCACCTGTAGCACTGCCAGGGGTTGTTGTGGCCAAAGGGCAGGACTTGGCACTTGGCCTTGTTAAACCTCATCCCATTGGAGCCAGCACAACCCTCCAACCTATCCAGGTCCCTCTGCACCTCCTGGCACAAGGCACAGGGCACAGGGCAGAGCTGTCTTGGCCCCAAAGCAGCAGCCACAGTTGTGGTGAGCAGATGAAAGAACCCCCTGCGTTCGCTCTGGCCACACCACAGCAGTTGAGGCTCTGGCCTCTGGTGCTCACCGAAACCTTAACTCCAACCTCAAATCTCCCTTTTAAACTAATCGTGCATCTCCTAAACTCGGCCTGGAATAATCACACAACAACCCATCCCTTAGACAATGAGCAGAGATTGTTCAGCTTCCTTGTACCCCAGCGGACCGGCAGCTTCCTTCCTGCCCGTGATTGTGGCCGTGATTAACGGCGCGGTTCAAGGTGAAGGAAGAACGCGGTTCCAGGCGCGCGGGGCTTCCTTTAACCTCAGCAACACACGGTGCCAGATATTTCAATTAGCGCGTACCGAGGTCACAAAATCAATCTCTTATCGCCGAAAAACACACCTACTGTAAATTTCATTTTCGAGCCACAATCTCTAAATTAAATCTGTGTACCTAAAAAAATATACAGTGCGAAAATTGCAGTCCTTCAGCCCCCTCCTTCTCCGGCAGCCCGGCAGCGTTTTCACAAACATCACCTGGCTTTGTGCTCTATATTTAGAGCACAATGTTTGGTTAGATTCTAATCTTCTTGGAGAACGTCATTATCTCTTTCTTTGGCAAATAGAGGCCCAAAGTGTCAATTACCTTCTTAAACTCTTTCTTACACACAGGGCTGAGCTGGGTTTGATATTCTGTCTGCCAACAGCTCAGTTGGCAATTTTTCAGTCATACACTGAAAAATTGTGCACCAGCATATCATCCCAGATAAATTACACATTTCAGATGTGGTTACGTACAACCTCACCAGTCCAGGCTGGTTTATTCTGGCCGAGGAAAACAAAAAACCCAGCAATTAAAATAAGGAAAAAAAAATTAAAAAGGCCCCAAAGAGAACACTTTTCTGCTCTTGAACTCTGTGAATTCGATATAGAGTTACAGAGACAAAAGTAAAATTAATATAGCAGATTACTGGGATATTATATGTGCAGAAATGACATCATCTCTTATGTGTGCAATTCCTGATGATACTTCCCTTGTTACGTGGGTAGCACTGACTTCATAGCCCCAAAGGCAGCTGCAGAGTCTGATGGGTGCAGTGGTCTCTGCCATGTGCAAGTCTCAAGGAACTGGAATGTGTGGAAGCAATTTCTTTCCAATAAATCCTGGTCTTTCCTTAACAAAGCTAATTTCAACTATGTGACCACAGAATGAGTAAAATTGACAATTTTGAGATTGGATTACACTTTTTTTAATAGAATATTCTGCTTTTTATTCACATGCCTTCTTATACATAGGTCCATGTGTACCCAATTGTATGCATTTAATATACCTGTATGAGTATACATGTTTTGGAAATACTTTCCATCCTTTTACTTCAGACCAGCAAGTAAAAAGACTGTATTGTTACTGCTGGACCTTCTGGGACCACTTCAGATGTTAGAGACACAGGAAGGGAATCATATCTCTGGTAAACACAAAGTAAGCAGACTCTGAAATTATAAGTTTAAAGCTCCTTAAATGAATTTTCCCACATCCTCTAGACATGTAACATATTGATTCTTAGTAGCGTAAAACAGGATGAAAGGAGTATTTTCTCAAGAAAGGAAATTAGCATTATTTGGCAAGGGTTAAAACACATTTTGAATTAAACAAGTAAGAAACCATCCGTGTACAGCTGATCAGCTTGAAAGTTTGGGTACATTTTTGAGAGAGACAAATAACTCTTTTCTACCACATCATCTCCACACTTTCTAAAAACTCTTTTTAGACACAAACAGGACTGATTTAAAAGAGAGACTGGATATGATTAAAGATATAACAAGGGGAAGTTTGTTTGTTTCTGGTCCTTTCAAAAAATGCATTACTGCATTTTAGTCATGCTCCAAGTATCGTTTCAAGAAAATGTAAACAAAACCCATAAAAAAGATAGAGAATAGAGATGACTTCTTTTTCTCTTCTCAGATATGTGAATGTAATGAGTCTATCTAAAAAGTCCCTAAAATGGACTTTGTCCAAGGCTTCTTAAAGTCAGGGTCGATCTCACAAATGGTTATTGTGGGCTGTATCTTTGGCTCAGACAAACTATGTTTTCTGGCAGTGAGGAGAAGAGCTAACCCTCTGAAGATTCCTCTCTATCTCATTCCAGTGAGAAGGTGGGAAGGATTTTTTTCATATGAGTGAGGAAACTGGATTTGGCACTTTGAATGCATAAAATGCTTTGAGTCCAAATTTTATGGGCCCAGCCATTTACAGAGGTAAGAGAATTGGAATGAAACAGCCTCTGCTGTGTCTTATTCAGCAGGATTGTATTGCTGCTGCAAACATCCTGCACTGTTTTCTGCCTGACTCATGTTCTCATGCATCACCAGGCACTGCTGTAGCACACTGTCCCCTTTCAAATTCCTGATCTGCTCTTAAATGTTTCAACTGAAACATAAAATTTCAAAAGTAGCTAGTTATAATAGGCAATTTCAGCTTTAAAAATTAAATTCTAGCCTACAGAAGCTGTTTTGACTAACACTGTTAGCCAAGGGCATGGCTGTTTTCGGGAGCATAAACGTGGCTCTGTCCTTTGCCACTGGAAGGCAACCATAGAGCAGCTGGTTAGTCCCCAGCAGTCTGCACACATCACAGCCATCAAGCCCTTCCCAGATTCACAGCAAAGTGTGACATCTTGCACATGAAAAGGCAAAAGCCATACATAAAGCTGTAGGTCCCCAAAGGAGCTGGAACCTGCTCTGTTAACGTTAACACCCACGCTTTCCCAGGCTAATGGTCTGTCATGCACCAGAATGTCAAATCCTCCCAGCTATTTTGTCCAGACTTTTCAATTCCATGATCTGCCTACAGGTTTAACCTGGAATATGGGATCAAGATACCTCAGCTGGGTAACGTCTCCCAGCTCAGCAGTCGATCTCTGCACTTCAAGAAAAGTGGAAAAACATTCTGCTACCTTATGAACAAAGAAGTCATGTGAGGGAAGAAAACTTTCTATCCCCTGGAGAGGAAGCTTGAAGGCATAGATTTAATTAAGTATAATACCTATATATGGAACAAACAGGGTGGTGCCTTCCTAGGGCTCACTGAAAAGCAGACACCTAAACCTGCAGTAGGAGTTCTGAGTTTGAAGATGATTCCTGCCCTCTCATGCTCTGCTTTTACCATGTTCCACCCTGAAACCATGCAAATGCTCCAGCAGAATTTAGAGGCAAACCAGCAGAGACTGGGAGATACAGGAGGAGAAGGGAAAAGTAGAAAGGGTAAGGAAGAGTGAGATGAACCCAGAGGCTATGAGGAGCACGTCAAAAGGGCTGGGAACTGGTGGTCTGCTTTGGCCTCCTGCATAGCACATCCCAAGGTTTTGAAGCTGTCAAACACCGAGTGGAGCCCTGTTATTAGTGTTTGGCTAAGGCATATCTTTCTCCTGCTGTGCTATGCTAGAGCAGCTGCAATCTGCCTTTTTATAGCTTGTGGTAACTGATAGCAGTGAAATGAATTTAGGAAGTGTGTGGATTGGATCTTCCGTATCAGTGATTTCAGACTATTTGGTAAACACAGAAGTGACATGCAGTGATGTATGCCTGCTGGTACCAAAAAAATAATAATAAAAAAATTCTCCTCTGGTGAACCAGCATTTGGATTAGATCATTTTCTATTGATGAACACTTCTGGATAGAATAAAATGATTATATGCAGTAGCATTTTAATTTGAAAGTAAAAATTCCCTCAAAATTATACAGCAGCTGGGTGCTAGAGAATGGCAACAGTGACACCAGTGAATCAAACCAAATTCAGTGACTGCAATAAAAGCCAATGGTGAGACACAGTGACATCATGTTAGAGCAAGGAACTGAGTTCTCACAGACAAGCTCCTTTTTATATAGGCAAAAGCCAGAGAGTTGGTCATTTGACCCTCAGTAAAACAAGAAAATACGTTTGTGTTCAGATATTGAGTAGGCTTTCAATTTGTTTCAGCAGAGTCTACACCACTTGCCCTGCCCTGTGTTCCAAGGAGGATTCTGTATTTTGATATAAAATACCACTTTACACTGATGTATTTTTTACCTCTGGAAAACGACAAATCTTCCTACATTTCACTTTAGGAATAGAGCTTCAGCACAAAGTTTCCCTGACAGCCTAAGTCCCTGCTCAGTGTTTCTGGAAGAGCTGTAACTATTTTACAAGTCAGACTGATTAGTCTTGCAGTATAATTTGCGAGTGACATTTACAAGGGAATATTGTGTAGGGATATCTGGGAGGGATATTGTGTTCAGGCTTTTTCCTGCTTGCCTGCCTACCCTCCTGGAACAAACAGCACTGCTTCATTTTCCTTCCGTATTTTAGAAAGTTAAAGTAAACACTGTGATCACGCTGTTTACTTTAATTTCCTGCAGTGTGCCAGCAAAGCAGCAAATTGGCAGTCAGCAATCAAGAAGCAGCCAGTATTGAAACAGCAGAGCTGCTTAGGAAAGCATCACTGATGCCAACTCATTTTCCCCTTTGTTTTTTAAAAATAAAATATTGGCTTCAGTGAAGTTTTACTTCCACCCCAATCTTCTCTAAAAGATCTGAAATTTTGTTTGTTTCCTTTAATTTTCTTTTGGAAGAAAGCTGGGATTGTGAGCAACACCCAATTTATATGTCCGACTCTTTTTATATCAATGCATTTACAAAAGTGGCAAATGTAGTGCTATTTAACTGTAAAAAATCCACGGTATTTTTGCGTAAAAGGAAGTTAACTTGTCCATAAAGCAGTCTTATCTGGATATATTTTTATGTTTTATTTTTATGCCAAGAGCTTTAGCCCATGTTGCTTCAATTAGGTGTATGATAATGCGAAGCTAAAACCTCACTGATTATATTCACAGAATTCACATCTGCCCAAGAACAGAGTACCTAAAAAGAAAATAGTTCTATTATCAGAGGTCTTTCTTTCTCATCTAATACTACACAAAACAAGAAATACAAATACAAAAGAATAAGTAAGAAGACTGTTATATATTTTGTACCTCTGAGGTGTAAAACTTGACAAGGTGACTCATTTATGGCTTTCTGGAAGATACTGTATAGAAGGAATTTATTGCTATGTAAGTTGTAATTCCAATATATAAAAGAGGCCAGATACCACAATCAGTTTTTCTCCTGACTATGTGCATTCCTGCACATATTCTTACTGAAGACAACAAGATTATGAAGAGGATTAGCTTTTTGTTAGACTGGCCAAAGTATGCCTTCAGAAAGTCCAAAACATGACCTAATTTAAAGTGGTTGAAATCTTGTGGGAAAGATTGTAAGAGGATAATTATTTTAAAAGCCATGACTTTGACACCAGGAAATTAAATTCATATCTATGTGTCTTTATCTATACACAGCAAATCCAATAATCTTGAGCTCTCTGCAGTCACTTAGCCAGCTGGCAAAGGGAGCAAAGTCAAAACTAACAAACCCCATTCCTAAGGTATGCTGACATCAGTGATTCATGATTCATCAATAATGGTGCTAGGAAATAAATGTAACAGGACATTATTGCCTCTTGCAGCACAGTAAACTCAGGGGAAAATGTCTAAGTGTGTCACATTGAAAAGACAGGGCTAGCAAAAAAATAACATTTACAAGTATTTAAGAGGTGTTACAAGCAAGTGAAAGTGGAGAAGCGAATGTAAACCTTTCAAAAACAGTGAGAATGTACCTATAAATAAAAAGGAAGAGTTTCTAATCTATAAAAGCTTAAGAGGACTGACCTGAAAACTAGCATTTCTTGTTCAACATTTTTACAAGGAGAAAGAATTTGAATTGCTTGTTCCAGAGTAAAACCTCAAAACAATGACTGCTCTGGTTTAATTGTCTACCAGGATAAGCACAATGAAGAAGTTGGTTCCACATTTTGCAAAATTACTGATGTTGTTGACAGTACCCGTGACTTTCACAACCTGTCTAAATAACCAAAAGGGCAAACACATAAACACAATGTGCTACATACACTCTTTAGAAAATGCCTGTATTAGCACATAATTGATGATCACTTTTGAAGGTGACTGCACTATCATTGTAAAAGCCCAAGATTATTAACAGAATAAAAATGGGTAGCTATCTCCAGAACAGCAGATACACCTGCTGCTTTCTCCACACAGAACAGCACGATCTCATACATCATTAAACACCCCAGGCTTTGCCTTACGTTTTCATAGCTTTAAACTATTTATGATGGGGTGTAGCCTATATTTCTAATCCTTTATGGAGCCCACCCAATTAAAATTCAGGTTACTTTTTTATGCTATTAGAGGGCTGCTGCACAATATTAATAATGCACCGTGTAACACGCTGCCCTAGAGAAACATCCTCCCTCTTCCAGGGCCAACAGCCACACAGTTCTGACACGAGCTTTGCTGCTTAGCTGCAGGGTAAGTGACTTTGGTGGTTGTTCAGGTATTTTACCAGAGAAAAAGTTGGTCCCCTGACACAAGGCTTGCTTCAGACCACTGCCACTCAACTGCAAAGCACCACAAGTGCATCTGGTATCTTGTTTGCCTGGACCGATGGCGGAAATGTTATTTTAAAGACTGAGTTTCCAAACACTGAGTATAATTATTAATAAACAATTAATTTAATCATAAGATTTGTGAATGCATATTTCACTGCACTGAATTTTCTTTAAGTGCTCAAAAACGGTTTTTTTTGGATTTTGAATGTTGGTTTCCCTAAGAAAATACAGGTAAAAGAGAAAGTGAGGAAAAGGTGCTGTATGAGACAAAAAGCCATGGAAGGTAAGATAAATCTGTCCTCACCCAAGTGGATTTCATAATATTATAATGGGTACCTATATAATAGATGGATTTAAGAACATCAGTCATGTCAGTGAGAACAACAGGTATCTTTACTGAAAATTTAAATGATGATTCATAATCACAGCTTTCTAGAAAAGTACAGATAATGTAGTGGGTACCTTATGATGCTAGATAAGTAAGTGCTGGTTTGATTTGTTCCAGGAAGTATTGCTAAAATTGGCTTGGTTTTCCCTTTTCTCTGCATTATTCACAAGTATAGGCCCTTGACTCTGCAAACATAATGTGCTCCTGTCTTTCAAATCAGCCAACTTTTTTATGGTAGTAAAATTGAGCCAGTGCAAATGCCATATTAGTGTTTTGAAGACCATTTCTTCTTATTCTCTTTTGACCAGATATAGAGTATTTTCGATAGGCAAATAATGATTAACCTATATTTAGGGCAAGGTGAGCCCTAAATTCAAGAAATATATTTAGAAACTACATGACACTTGAAGCAAAGATGAGATTGAGAGAAAAGTGTTTGCTCAGACTTAAGATGGGAAGGCAAAAGGGAAATACTATAGCTGCCTACAGCTACCTAATGGTAGGTCAGCAGGGATTATAGAGGAGATGAAGCTGAACTATTATTAGAAATGTACAGTAGTAAGTGCACATGGGAGGCAAAAGTTACAGGCTGCAACAAGAGAAACATCAAACTGATATCAGAAAAAAAATTTTCAAAATAATGATGATCAGACACTGGAGCAAGGGCCCAGAGAGGCACAGGTTTCATCCTTGGAGATACTCAAATCTCAGCTGGATGAGGCCCCAAACCACCTTCTCTAAGTTGAACCTGCTCCGAGCGGGGAGCTGGACCAAATGACCTTCAGAAATCTCTTCCAAAATAAGCTATTCTGTGATTTTGTGATTCCTTATTCTTTATTGCTTTAGCCAGCTATATTTCTTTAAAGCATTCCCAGCTTACAAAAGGATAGGCAGCTTTCTTAGGAAAAAGGCATTCTGTATTTTGCTAAACAAGCACACTTCCAAGTACACTGTGGTAAATGAGCTATAAAAATCCAAACTACACGTGGGCTGCTCACCTGTGCTCATAGCAAACCTGCTAAGCACTGACTGCTAAATTTCCAAAGATGCTTGAAATGCAGAAACTGAGCAAATAGATGGTTACTATTCATAAGTACTTCTCAGGATACTGAAAACTGACAGGATTCATATGAATTTCAGCCTGTCTGCATCTGGACACAGCTATACCTGACAGTGGAAATAAACATTAGAGCTATTCATAGCAGAGAACAACTCAAATATGAAGGCAGGAAAAATATCATTCTCTTTGGATGGAAGATAGAGGCATCCAAAAGCAGCCCTCTTCACGGGATTTCTGGCATATTTCTCTTGCAAACAGCTGTAGTGGAAAAATCATCACTGGCACGTCTCTGTGGCACACACAGAGCTCCTCAGCCTCCTGGAGCAGCCCAGGAACTGTGTTATTGGATTATGATCAGCTACTGGGAAGAGTGGCTGAGTGCTACATGTGTGGGAAAGGGAGGTGAGGGCTGGGAAGCAGCCACTGGGCCACCTCCAGGCTTCAGAAGTCCTGAGTCACAAGTGAAATTGCTGCAGATAAATCAGCAAAGATGGCACTAGCAACTGTCACGGGAAAGGAGAGCTGGAAAACGGGTCATACTCAGCTGAGGTGTGTGGTATGCTGAGAGGAAATTGTAGAATTTCTCAGAAAACCTTGAAGATTTCTGCTTTGAAAACATGTTAGTGCGCGCTGTCGTGACATAAAGTTTAATCCTTGAGCTAAGGGGCTCTTAAATCAGGTTTTCAAGCAAGCACATAACAAAAATACATATAGGTAAAGTCTGTTTACCGTAGCAGAATGTTATTCCATTGCCTGTGTATCCCTGGGAGCAGTAGCAGCCCGTTGTGCCACCCTGGACTTCACACCTGGCATCTTTGTGGCACGTCATGTTACAGCTGGCAGAGGTGCAGCCATAGTCCAGCAGACTGGAAACCAGAACTGCAACAAAAGGAAAATCAGGCTTGTTTCATTATCTAAAAACATAATTCTCATGAGCTCTAAAACAAGATCTGGGCCACAGATTTGCACGAAATGGGTGTATTCCTGTGAACTTGTCATTGCAGACTCAGCTCTGCTGCAGGATGGGGCAAGGGCCACCACTACAGGAGCTCTTTGGTAAAGCAGCAGACACCATAGACTGAGAATTTGTGTGTGTTCTCAACCAGTATAAAACTGGTAAACAACACAGAAGTTACTCAGTGATCTGGGGAAAACACTTGGATGGCTTTCAAAGCTCTCTGGTCCTTTCCGGTAAAGCACAGCATTTATTTGCACTCTGAATTATGTATCGAGTATAATCCAAACTGCCCTACACATCCAAGGGAAAAAACACCAAAGAGGGTTCCCCTGATCAGAATTTTTATGTTTATAGGCAGTTTCATGGCTAACACATAGGCATGGTCTGAGAGATTAGGATGATATGTTGCATATTTACAGCATTATGACAGCGTGGTTTAAAAACTTATCCAAATTATTTAAATTTAATCCCTTAAAGTGCCATTTCCTTGTTATGAAAGCATTGTCTTCTTTTTTTTTCCACCCCCTGGATGATTCCTAAGTGGCATAAGTACTTTTCAATTGTACGAATGCATATGATTTTCAACACAAAGAAAAAAAAGGAATCTTTCCTTTTGAGAAAACTAATGGATTACTGTGTTATTATAGACAATAATTATACACACCCTGTAATAGGTTACAAACAAGGCATTTAGCTCAGAAGGGAAAGTAAGTTTTTTACTTTGTACTTTATAAATTGTTAGCAGGACATAATGAAAGTTGGAGAACACAAAGATCCTTTTGGATGCTGAGTTTCCCTGCAGTTCTGCTTTTCCCTACCTGAATATTATTCTGGACATTTGCTAGCCTAGTATTACAATTACATGATTAATTGCTTCATGAAATCTCACTTAGGCATTGTTTTCTTGGACAAATTACAATTTCATGGAGAATTCAAGAGACTATGAAATACACACAAAATTCAGGTATCACCCAATTTCATCTTTTCCCTGTGTTTTCGAGAGAACATTTTCCAGAGATTAAAACAGAAACCTGTGGGATTCTGTTGTCATTTTACTGTTTATAGCATGTGAAATCTAAAAATCTCCCAAGAAGATGGAGAGAGAGAAGAAAAAAAAACCAAACTAAACCAAACCCACAGAAACCCACGATGATTTTTTTCTTTTTTTTTTTTTTTTTTACAGTACAAAACCCACAGTGAGATAAAGACAGGCATTTGTGGGATTTGTTTTTTGGGATGATGCTAACCATGCAATTGCTGAATGCAGTAGCAACACTGATCAAAGCTATGGGGACTTTCAGTCCTGTGTATCCCCCAAGTTTCCACCATCCCCAATAGACTGATTTCCCCTTGCCAGATCCCACTCCCTTCTCATCTGCCACTCGCTCCCCGGGGACAGGGATTTCACCTACCTAGGAATGGAAGCAGTTTCATTGGTGATGCTGTTGCTGTGCAGTGCCTGGTGCAGAGCCTCTGTGTCACAGAAAAAACCTCCCTGCCTTAAGATATCTGACCATGTGCAAAATACACACATATGCCCGTCAGGAGAGCGATGTCCCGGTGCAGGCGCAGCCCCGACACTGCCCTTTGTCCCAAGCTTCACGCTTCCAGAAGCTCCTGAGGCTCAACAGGCAGGACAGGAAGGGTCAGGAGGGGTTGAGGACCTGCTCTTCTGGCAAGTAGGAAAGCAATGAGAAAGCCAAAGGGAAACAAGAGCCTGCAGAGGATCTCAGGGAAGATTCCAGGGTGAGCAGGTTAGAGGAGCACGGGGTAAAGGAGCTGTTTGGGAGAGCGGGTCTGGGGCAGGGGGAGGATGAAGCTGGAAGGGGTGACAGCAGCCTGCTGGCAGGAGAAGTACAGGAGCAGCAGCAGAATGGAGCAGCAGATGAGGGAGGGTGAGGAAGAGGTGGAGGAGATTAGTAACTTGCTCAGAGTTTATGACCTCAGAGGTAACGGTCTACAAGCTTCCTTCCACCTTTTCCTGGTGAGATGAGTATGTGTGAGCCCCAAGACTCCTTTTTTTGGTTCAGTCTTGACTGACTGAAGTTGTTCTTCCCACGGCTTTCCTCAGTTTTGAGATGGATCCTTAGTGCAGCTAAGCAATGTTGCTTTAAGGGTCATGGGCTGTAAGGGAGGTACAGGAAATCACTGAACTCCACTTCAGGAGGAAAACAAAGACATATAGGCAGGGAGGAAAGAGGCAGGAAGACAATTGTATGGCCAGGAATCTCAGGAGCCCAAGAAGAACCAAGTTTCTATGAGTTTGTGGGACTGAAATAGGGTGTTGTGTAATAGGACATATTCAATATAGCAAATTTATTATTATTTATATAGATATTTATATATTTTTAATATATATTTATATAGTTATATATTTATTATTATATATTTATGAAATTTGTTATTATGATGTATTTATTATATATTCAATATAACCAATTTGGTAAAGCAGGCACACTGCTGGAAGAGTGGAGAATCTCTCCAAACTAAATAAAACAGACATGAGGCTGTGGGATATCACTGTGGCAAAATATGCCGTGTCTGACTGGAAAGTTTTGAGGCTGGGACTTTGGTAGGTACCTGGTGGGAAAGCATTATTAGCCCAATCTTAGGAATGATCTCTGAAGGTGGATGTGGTAACACTTTTTCTAAACTTTTTAGGAACAATTTGCTTTCCGTCATTTTCCAGCTTCATGATCGGTGCTGGTTGGAGTTCAGTGGGTCAAACTCTGCTCAGGTCAGGGAGGTGTGAGGTGTAGGAACAGCACGTAGGGGTCTGGTTGGCACAAGGCACCCCTGGAGCACTTTGGCAAAGCGAGAGGAAGCTCCAGGAACCGGATGTTAATTTTTGACGAACCGCAGAAAAATGAACAAAGGGTGCAGGTGTAGGAAGACTTTGTGAGGGGGTCAGGACTTAAAGGGTAAGAGAGGAAGGGACTAGGAATGAGTTTGTTTTGTTTTCCCGTAATCTAATGCACGGAGACAGAGGAACAGAAAATCAGATGACCTGAGCAGAGCTTTGATCTGCACGTCCTGTCCCTTGTACTGTGTTGTAAACTTGGCTGGTCTGAACTAACTGACAGATCCTGCTGCTAAACTTCAGTGGACTAATGAGGGCTGTGAAACCCATAATGCAGAAATTATATCTTATCGCCCTGTGGCTTTTTTTTCCCCAGGCAAAAAGGTTTTAATAGTAAGCAAGAGGAGAGAGCAAGAAGCTACAACTTAAAATTCAGGTCTTAAGAGCTGGAAACGTATTTTTGAAAGGTAAGAGATGAACATTTCAACATGGTTTAGGCATCAGTTTTCTGCAAGGGGTGTTTGGATAGACTGTTTGGAGAGCAAATTCATAATCACAGTGATAGTAAATTTCGAGTAAAAACTTTAATTCCTTTTCTGATTCAAGGCCTAAAGAGAAATTGTGGAATACTCAGAAAAAACCCCAGTATTCTTACTATTAGACGACAAATATCTCCTTTCCCTTTTTTAGGAAAACTTGCTTTTTTACTTTGCATTTTAGGAGTCAGTGATTCAAACTTATAAAGGTGACTTATAAAGGGGACTATGCCAATGACATGGGAATACTTTCCACCTGGAATAGTGACTCCACTCCCAGATATCATGGATGGCATCGAGGGCAGTGCACAGGTCTAATTGGCAAATGGTTTACACTGTGACTGGCAATGGAGCAGGGAGCACATAAAGAAGAAAGATGTGGAAGAACAGAGCAAGGACAGCAGAAGGTAGGCGAGGTCAGGAGGAACTCTGGGTGATAAAAGGAGCTTCGATCAGATTTAGAAGGCAATAGGGAGACAGAGAAGAAGAGGGATTTACAAATATCTTAATGAGATCTCAATACTGGGAGCAGTGGATTACTTTTGCATTACACTACTTTAAAAACTGGCTAATGTGAGTGTCATTTAGAGGCTGAGGACAGCAAGGTCGCGGTAGACATGGATGTGGAGAAGGATGGACTTGACAAAGATTTTATGGGGAGAATGAAGAGGAAAGGAGAGATTTCTGAGACATTCTGGAGATTAAACCAGGAGGATTTACTGATAATATCTATTGGCACACAGGGATAGGATTTAAACAAGTGGAGATGAGCAGGTCAACACATGAGAAAGCAGACACTTTCAAATTTGTGCTGTCACAATTTTCAAAATATGCTGAGAAAAAAATATTGAGGTGTCACAAAACTGAAGTATTGATGGGTGCCTGTCTTTGTAGGCAGAGAGGAGGGACATGGACAAACATGCATATTCCTGGAAGACTGGAGAATAAGTCTAAATAAAATGGCTACAAGAATGTGGAAAGTCAGTACTGCAGAATCCGTGTCTGCTTGCCTTGAAATAAAGAAACATTAAAAGTAAATGGTTTGTGGAAACACTTCAAAAGACAGTCTTTCCATTCTTACATGGGAAGCAAAGCCCCAGTTCTATACTTAAATGTGTTGTTCATTTTATAAATGGGCTCATTTATCTTTGCATGACTGAGTCAGGAGGGCATAAGTAAATGAATATACACAGACTAACATGCTTGACTTCAAACCACATATTTTTGGTTACTGATCACTGTGATTACAGTATCTTACGTGTGACTATAGAATTCTAAAGTTGGTTTTTTTGCTGATGAACTGATAGGAAGACATCATCCTGCTTTTATAAATTATTGGATATTTCCAAGCTTTGCATCATGAAAAAATGTGTTAATTCGTGATGATTTTAAAGGTAAGTGGGATGCTGATTGTGCAGACAATGCTATGAAGCTAACACCCACAGCTGATGACTTCCTAGAGCTCAGTCTTAGGTAGCTTTCAAAAAATAAATACAGATAAAGATGGAGCAACAAGTTTCATTCCAGACACTGCCTATGATGCCAGCAAAGGAGGAAAACCTGAATAGAGCTGGTATGAGGTGTGTTTCTTTTAAATGAATATAAGCATGGTCTACTGTATTAAAGATATTAATTCCTTTGGTGAGAATTTGAACTGCTTGCACAATATATAACAAAGAATCTCACCAAATTTGGTGCTCCAGTATAATCCACTCTGCATGTGCAGAACAGCCACATGCAGGTGCATGCACACACACATTTATCTCTATCACTTAAACATGTAAAAGTATCAGTTGCTGAATTGGGATGATAAATACTTAATGCCAATAATAAAAATATGGTCAAGATCTGTCAGCCTTTGCTTTTTTTTTTGACTAATGACTGTTCTCTTGAATCACCAAGTTTGCTGCCAAAAGGAACGTGTGATATAAAACAGAGGATGCACAAATGCATTGGATAAAGCTTTTTCTATGATGCTTGCTGGTTTTTTAATGTATCAAATTTATTTATTGGTTTCAAACCAAATCCTATCTCTTCAAGAATTCATATGGTCTTTATAATACTTCAGAAACGTTTCATTTATCCTTGTTACTAGAGCCAGTATAGTTTGAGGTTTTACTGTCTAGTCCTTAAAATCTGGATAAAATTGAAAATGTACTTAAATGTCAGATAAAATAATGAATTTCTACGATTGGTCAAAATTTGAAAATATCTTTCAAACACAGACTAATCTCTCACAGGGCAGCCTACCTCAGAGGACTCCAGCCCAAAAGTAGTGCCAGTGTCTGTTTTATAACTGTGTCACCTCACCTTCCTGTCTGAGTGCTTCACAAATCCTTATCATTTTATGTGCAAACATCATATTCCACCTGAGCATACAGGGCTGAATATACCTCTTGGGATGATGTAACTTCAGGCAATTCTGAAGCAATAAACACAGCAGCTCACATAAACATATGCATGCACACATCCTCCTAAATCTGCGTGGCTGTGTCCGTCTCAAGGAAATGGCACATTTCAGTGCTCAGAGCCATTTTATTTCTGCTCTTTGTTTTACCCTGGATGAAGTCATGAAATGAGGGAATTTAAAGTGAATGCAATGTTTCTGAAAGCCAGATTAACCACCCTGAAATGCAGCTCTGTTTCCGCCTCTGCTCTAATACAGCAGAGATGCACAGACCGAGAATAAAGATCCCCACAGCTAAAAGGGATAAAGTAATTCAGTTTCCATGTCTGTTTGTGTTCTCCTGGGACTGGTCATGCTATGGTGGAATTGTAACAGTAGTCACATCTCTGCAGAAGGAATAGAGTGAACTCCATGAATAATTACACCAATGAAATGCCAGACTACCAGTTGCTTTTAGTACACTCATTTTACAGCAGGGCATCAGAAGCAAAGTGCTCTTACAGTGCAGTGCTAATATGTGAACCACGAGACAACCAGACTGGCTCCTACAAGACCACAACTACATCTTTTTTTTTTTTCTTTTTTTCCACATGGGAGAAGAATTCTGACACTTCTTGTTTGCCTACCACACAGTGCTGGCCTGACCTGTCCAGGTGCCTACCCTCACAACATTACAGTCAATCTTCCAGCAGGAAGATGTTCCACAAAAACCACTCTGATTTTTTTCTCCTCAGAAAACACTCTAAAAAAATAGTTAAATTATGATATGGGTTTGGGTTCTTATCAAATTAACTTCCATATCTATTGAGGGGTGACTAGATCCTAAGCAAGGATCTCAGGATTTGGTCCTGCACTTCTCAGGAACCTTGGGGTTGTATCTTGCAGAGATGCAGGTCAAAGGGAGCAGAGTAAGAGGAGTGACCAGCTAGATGTGGCCACAGGGACAGAGAGGACTGTGCTCAGATGAGGTGTACACAGTGCTGGAAGAGAAGATGCTCTTTTCCATCCTCTCAGTCCCTCACCGTCAGCAATGCCCTGGATCAGAGCTCAGAAAAACAGTGGTGCTCTGCTGCTTTTGTGCTCTGCCCCTCTTCTCACTGTCCTGCCATGGCCAGAGCTCTCTTGCCCCTGCCCTCTTTCCTTTCTTACCATCTTCCCCCAGCTGCATCCCTTTGTCCTTTCTCCCAGTGACTTCTCAGGAATGTGTGCATTTCCTATCCGAGAGCTCCTGCAGAAGGAAAAATGCTTGAGGACCAGGGCAGGGAACAAAATAATACCCAGAAGAAGAAAATAATGAATGATCATTTAGGACTTAGAGTGGAAAGTTCATCATATGAACTGCCAAGAGTGCTGTAAGTCAAACCCAAACACCTGCATTACAAACAACAACCATACAAAACCTGACTTTTTGCATTATCCCCTCCTAGCCAGAAAGTTCTCTGAGATGCATGGGCCAAGAACTAAATTATTCTGTAACATTCTTCCTCTGTGATATCATCTCCTCCATTTAAGGTTTCAGGAACATGGTAGTTGTAAAGTTTGGAGGAAAGCTGGCAGTACCTCACAGAGCACAAGTGAAGTCTCTCCACTCAATGACAGCACAGATAATGCCTTGACAGAGAGGAGGAACAGGAGGGACAGGTCCTCAGGCAAACCTGCTATTATCTAATTGCTTTTCTATCATCCCAGTCACTTGGTAAAGTGCATTGCTCACGGGGACTGACTCCACAAAGAGCTTCCTCTGGACTCTGATACTGCACGGCAAAGAGTTTGTAGCAGCTACGGAAAAGTTCAGGCTTTGTTGCTGCATGGAACACTGACCTGGAGCCATGTTCTCACCCACTTCATGCTAGAGGAACACTGACCTAGAGCCATGTTCTCACCCACTTCAGGCTAGAGGCTCATGTTTCTGTGGTGTTGGAGCACTGATGGCTGAGTTCTGGCGAGTCCTGTTGCTGTGGTTTAAAATTAAAGCCAGTAGTTTGCTGGTTTGACCCTCTGCTAGAGACCACCACGGCAATTTATCTCAATTGCTTCAATGAAATTGTTAACATCTTAATATAAGCCTAATAACCCATTGCTAAACCTTTCTGTATATTCTCTAATGCTTGATGCTGGACTTCAGCATGTCTTGAAGCTTAAAATATGCCCACTACAGAGTTGCATGTTTTGTATGATGCTGATGCTCTCTCGACTTAGAAAGTAGACTTACAAGTTTATCTTGCATCCTCCAGACCACTTTTCACAGGTGCCTGCCCTTTTCTCCTGAGTTGTTTAACTATGTCCTTTCAGAGTTGCCTTTTAGTTTAAATTGATGAAATTCCACTTCCAGTAAGAGAAATTAATTATAAATAAATAAATCTAGTGATTTTTCCCCCCCCAGCTTGCACTCCTGCACACAGTTCTAGAGGTCCCTATTTCTATCTTACATTAGCCCTGCTTACAGCTGCAGTAGGACTGAAGATGTCTTTCTGATCTGGGCTTATCCTGCCCCTGGCTTGCAGCACTTTTCCTCCCTCACTTCTGCAGCATAGTACATCCATCCTAACCCAGAGGTTAGAGCTAATTCACACCCCTCCAAAACACACAAGTAGTTTAAATTATTTCTTACAGTGTTCATTATCTTGTACTTATCTGCATTGAACTTCATCTGGTATCTTGTTAGTCAGTCACCCAGGTTTTATTAGCTCCTCCTGAAATTCCTTACTTTGCTCCTTGGTTTATATTAACTTAAATAATTGTGTATTGTCAGCAAATTTCAGCACCTTGTTATTCATTCCATTTCCCATATCATTAAATATGAGTGGTAGGCAAATAGCGGAGGAAATTATTCATGAATATTCATTTGAAGTTAAAAGCAAATTCCATTTTCACAGCACTCGTGACCGGCCCTCGTTCATTTTCTGCAAACAACTGAGTGCTAAAGATTTACTGGTGGAAATGCGTCCAGGATATTCACATCTTATTCCCATTTACAAATAATCCCTCCAAGAATTTCCACCTGCATGTGACACCACGGGTCCCTGACCACCTCAGCCAATTCAAGAATCGAGTCTCCCTCACCCACACAGTAGAGACTGCACTGCTCACAACTGCGTTTTAAACACTGCCCTGTGTGTTTCCGAAACAACATAATGAGATGTGTCATAAATCACCATCACAAAAGAAGGAGCTGTTTTTATAAGAGCAGCTAAGAGCCCATCCAGTCCCTTAGAAATTCTAATGTTCTGCATTGTACAGCAGTGCTAACCCAGATCAAGGTTGTCTTGGGAATCCATGTAGATGCTGGGAAGGGAAAACAGAAGCAAAGCCTGTGAATGAGGCAGGGAATCTGCAAAAATGCAAAAATGCATAAGAAACATTGTTGTAGCAGAGTGACTAAATTGATTTGTATTCCTAACGCCAAAAGATTGAACAGAGGTAGCTGGTGAGTAGTTTGGTTTGATTGCCCCCATCCTTTATTTCATATTAATTTTAAATGGCATCAATACTATGTTAAGTGTGCATATAAGAAAAAGAGCCCTGTCAGTTGTTTCAGTAAAGTCAGATCTATGCTCCACATCAAGCTCCATGTGAACACAAAGTCAAAGTTCTCACACACACCCACAGAGGACCATTTGGCCTTTTGGGAGATTAGCCTGAATTGTTTTAATGTCTGCTTGTAGGTATAACAACGAAAACAGAACAGAATATAATTTGCAATGCTCAAAAAGCAGCAAGAAATCCATGTTTGCCTCAGTCAGACATAGTTGTGTATGTGAACCCCCAGGTGTGGCAGGCAACTCCTACCTGCAAGCTAAAGTTGGTGGAAACTTTGCTTATGCACAGCTATAGGGCTTGCTCTTTAAAAGAACTAAAATACAATGAGTCTATTTATGTACTGGTTGGACTGTTACACTGAAGTCTTCACTTACTAATTCAGATGTTTTCAGATTAAATATTTAAAATATTCTCAGAACACGCTGCTGCTATATGTGTGTGGCACAGCCAGTGCTGATTATACCATATGACAGAGCTTTTTTCATAAGATTGCAGGAAAGGAGACGTGCAGATACTC
Organism: Lepidothrix coronata; assembly: GCF_001604755.1. Classification (NCBI taxonomy): domain Eukaryota; kingdom Metazoa; phylum Chordata; class Aves; order Passeriformes; family Pipridae; genus Lepidothrix; species Lepidothrix coronata. The sequence goes on from NW_016690294.1 coordinate 1,080,309, forward strand.
ATATGCAACTTCCTTCACAGAAATGCCTGTATTTAACGTGGAAAAAGAAAGGAAATTAAAATGAGATTCTATTGTTTAGATGAGAAAGTGCAAAGGTTCATGACTAAATTAATGCAATTCTGACTCTGACCCTTAGACAAAGCGTTTAAGAGCTTTCCAATAATGACATCATATTTACTTGGTGCCCATGCCTTAGTTTGCATTATTTAAAGAATAAACCAACTATAGATTTATAGTATATGTTTGATATATTACATGTGTTATAACCCTTACACTTATCACAGCTGCTTTAACTAATTCAAATGGAGATATGCTGGACTTCAGCTCACTAATCCCTTCCCCACAGCCTCACAGCCATGATCCTAGAAATATCTGGGCACACAAAATGATGCAGTGTGTTTTAGGGAACTAGAGGGATATATACATTTGCTATTCTATATTTCACATTGTTTGCCAACCTTCATTCTTTAAAATTCTCCCCCAGGTATCTGGAGTTATCTTTTGTTTCAGTATTTTCAAAGTCTCCCTATCAAGGAGAAGGTTTCCTTGGAGATTTTAAGATTTTGAGTTGACTGAAGTCGAGGGAACTCTGCTGCTTTATGCAAGTGAGGATCTAGTTTGATAGTCTCATCTTAGTGAATACAGAGCAGCATGAATTTATCCAAACTTCTGAAAGCTGCATGAATAAGTTTGCTTGAACAATTCTGCTGTATCCCCTCTGTATTTACAGTGTAATTTAGCAGACTGAAATTAATTTTTCTTCCCTGATTATGTTTTCTGCAGGCACTGGAAAGGTTGATGAGCACAATATAATTTTAAATGATGTGCCTTGTTCATGCTATTTTCTTTATGTTCCATTACTGTAGGATTTGAGTGGAACCATATGATTATAGTCTTAGGCTGTCATGCAAATGGACTAATTTTGTTCCATTTCCCATTCCCCTCACTGTCCTTGTCAGTGCGATGGATAAATCTTGCTCTGTGTTCTGTTCCTTATAGACTTGCAAGGCTGTCATCAGAGTGGATTAATCTACTGCCTGTGTTATCAAAAAATTCTCTGTCCTAACAATGACTTATCCCTGAATTTAAAGCTTGATATACTTTATACTCAATCTGTAGACTTAGTCTTGCAACAAAAGTTGTAATGAGAGCTAAAAACGCCAGAAAAATAATCCATTCTTATCACAGCCTTTGAATTGTAATTTCATGGATTTCCTTGAATACAGTATTTTACTGAACAATACTAAGAGAGAAAATGATAGAATAACGTACTTGAGATTTCAATTTGAAATGTCACCTAAAGTAAACTTCCAAATTGTTTAATTAAGTGACCATAACTGTATTAGAGATTATTGCCAGCACAATTGCTGTGCAAGCAGTTCCTTCGATAAAAGCCAGGATGTGGACAAACTATTACTCAACAGCATATAAAATCACCATTAAAAATAATGATAATGGTGGGACTAAAACCTAGAATAATACAATTTTTAGAGTTACTTCTTCCACATGTAATCCCTTAACTCCCCCCTTCATGCTTGGTTATTTCATGGTTTTTAAACTGACATGTGGTTGCTATGCATGCTTGTAATTTATTCTTTTCTCTGGGTTCTCCCACTGGTCTACATTACAAGAAAAAGATGTTTTAAGCATTTCTTTAAAACACATAATTATGTGTGTGTTCAAGACGCTGGATGAAATAACGAATGTCTGATATTTCTTGCCCTCTGATGTAAGGTATACAAGGCCAAAAGAAACTGATTTAAGCTACTCTGGATAAAAATAATGCCTTCTAAACTTTAAGTTTTCTTGGTATTTTATTAGCATACTAGGCTTGCTTACATGGGAATTTTAAAACGAGGCAAAGAAGTGAGTGCTGGGCTACGTCAAACGGAAGCAGGGGCTTCCACTCCACTTCCTAAAGCTGATTTACAGAAATTCCCATGTTAACCATTTCATTTACAGGTTCTGTTTGTTTGATTTCGTAGCTGGCAATTTTGGCAAGGAACCCCCCGCAAACTTTTGCACTTCAGCCCCGTGATTTTTCTCGCCGTTCTTTATGAGACGCCTCCTACAACTGGCAGGAGGCCTGAGACTGGCTGTGTTAAACTGCCATAACTCAGCTGTGTTTTGCCAGCTCTATTTCTAAACTGCCATGAGAGCAGCCTGGAAGACACACTGCTCACTTGCAGCAGCCTTTAATATAAACAGGATAATGTCGTGTATTGGCACTCACACGGTCGGATGGATTTGGCTTTGTAGCTTTGGAGGAGCAACATTATGGTTTCAGGAGCAGGAAATCTGGAGGATGAAGTAAAAAAGCAGTGTGTGGTTTGTTGTGTTTTGGTGGGTTTTTTTTCTTTTTTTTTTTTTTTCCTTTTCTTGGAGGCTTCTCTCTGCAAATGTGTTCAGAAAGTGCTTTCCTTGGCGAGCTGTCAATGCCTGGTAGGATGAAATCCTGGGAGGAAAAGCACTGAAGAATTTTATGCTGGAGAAGGTGATGATTCTACTAAGATGTTTGGTCCTCTTTTAAAGCTACAGAATATCCACATGAAAACCTTTTCCTCCCTATAACTTCAAGCAGTGGGATACCCTCGTTGCCAAAAATACCCAAGAGGGAAAAACCTGAAAGGCAGCAACCAGAAACAGGGAATGTACTCGGTAGCATGGATGTTCTGTACAGGCATTAAGGAAATTAAGCTGGGTCTGTAATATATTGTCTGCCCCGGGTGAGAAATGAATGGCCCACAAATGGAAGAAATCCTAGACAACTCACAAAATAAAGTCTGTCTTGAAATTGGGCACACTAAAACAAGCTGGCTGCCTTGCCATGGGCTGTCCTTTATAAGACCCACACATCTCACTTTGCAGCATAAACAATGTTTTAAGAATTACTGAAACTTCTTAAGAAGTGCTCCTGGTTCACACATTAGCCCATCAATGCCCACAGCTACACGTTCTGATCTGAGGATGCCACACAGCATTTTGGCCCCCATGCTCTGTCTCTGCACTGTAGCACTGACCCACAGCTCCAGATTCCAGTCCTGACTTTTCCAAGCTTCACAACACAGACACAGAAATGGCCGCGTGAAGAGCTCTCACTCGTCTGCCAGGCCATAGAATTTCTGCCAGGTCATATAATTTATGATCACTGTGAAGAGTCTCCACCTGGTCAGATGTCAGCATTTATGCAGAAAGGGTGTTTTCCTCTCGTTATGGTATCTTGGGAATCTGCCAGATTTTCTTGTGTTCCTGTTTGGTTATATACAATGATTTTTGAGAAACTTTCCTGTGTGTTGGAAGCACACTGTATGGGTGCACTGCAGAATGTCTTGCCAAAGTGCTCTCCATTTTCCAAGAAAACAGGCAGGTGTTGGGAGCACTGACTGAGGCTTGGTCCTGTCTTGTCTTCAGTCACTATCACAGAACATTTTTCCTTGGACTTGGCACAAGGAGCAGGAGCAGGAATTACCATCTCGGCTTTATTTACTACAACAACATCTTGTAGACATTTGCTTTTGTGACACCCCTCCAGATGGGACTGAGCATGCAGCTCTTTGAGTCCCAGAGCTCTACAGATGTCCAGATGGAGGACTAGAGAGCGCAGCAATCAGTGTGTAATTGGGTAAGTGATAGACCTGCTGCAAAGCTGCATTACCTCAGCCTTAAGGAGGATTAATTACAAAGGACCTATGATGCCAATTAATTCTCTTTAAAAAGTTGTGTGTGGATTCAAGGCACTTTAAGTCAAAGAAGCTGAAGTTAATTCAACACAATATGCCTACATAAATAAGCAAGTGTTGCAAGAAAATAAGCACTTTATACAGCACAAAACGAAAATATCGGAGTTTTTTTTGTAAATATATTCCAAAAACAGTAAGAAACTGATCTCCCTGCCACCAGAGGTTCTAGGCTCTGGGCTCTTTCACTCTCTGAAACCCAAACCTAACTCTAATACAGAGCCAGACTAGAAAGTGTGGAGACAGCAATGTTGGGGCCCCACCTTGATCCTCCTGGCGTGCATTTTCCAGCCCCAGTATCCTGGGGCTCTGGGCTCTTTCACTCTCTCAAACCTAAACCTAAGCCTCAGCCTAAGCCTAACCCTAAGCCTAAACCTAACCCTTAAGATTCCCAAGGAAGCCTAAGAGAGTTTTGTTCAATCAGAAGGTGACAGAGATGCTCTTGCTGACACAGGGCTGCAGTCTCCATGGAATAGGACAGACACCAGGCAGGGGGAAACATCACTGACCAGGTTAAGAGGAAAACTTTTTTGCAAGCTCTAATTGGAACACAAATCTTTGTACCATAAGAAACCTGACCCACGAATGGGAGTTTAACTGATTAAGTCTGCCAGCTTCTAAAAAAGCCAGAGATACGTCCAACAGTTTTATTAATGGCCATGTGATGCTTCATCTTCCTTAGAGATGCAGGTATAATACGCTGTGTCCAACAGCAGGAGCTGGGGCTGGCAGTGACTGAATATCCCTGACACAGGGAGGTTTCCCGTTGCTCCATGAAGGAAATTGCAATAAATTGTATTATACACAGGCTTGTAGAATACCAGGAAGTCAAAGGAAAGCATAAACCCAACCAAACCATCACCCCATTAGGGGAATTGCTGTTTTCATTTCATTGCCATTTTTCTGAATTTCTGCTCCAAGAAGATAAATTTATGAATCATAAACTCATGCTGAGTGACTCACCTTTAGGTGGGTATGACAGAGTTTATGGGTGCATGAGGAGGATGTTGGCCCCTCTGCACAAGGCTTATCAATATGCTTAAGCTTAATGCTTAATGTGACAACTACCCTCACAGCTGCTTTCTCATTATGACTCAGGTAGGTTAGTTTTAAAATTACATATCCAGTAAGTCACTCTACAGATATTCTCTGTCCCCCTATGAATCCTCTTGCTTATTTCCTCAAAGTGAATTGTTTTTTTCTCAAATCCTGGACCAACATTTATCAGAGTCTAAATCTGAACTTTTCAAAACTACTGTAATTAATTGAAAGCCTGTCAACTCCTGATCTATCCAAGGGCAAGTATAAAATCTTGCAATGAAGTGTCATTAAAAATTATGGTATAAACTACAGATGAACTGGAATGCATTTGTTAATCTTCCCTCCCACCCCCAACTGGAAAAAAAAAAAAAAGACTTCATGATCCTATAATCCAAAATAACAATACTCTGGTATATATCATGATTCATGGTATCATGCTGTTTCATTAATATTACTGCAATATGGCTTGTGTTTTATTACTGGAATAATATTTAATAGATTGGTCTTTCATTTTGCATTGCATACCTGGTCTCACATTATAGCTCAGAGATTTATTCTTTAAAGGAGATAATATGAAAAGAGGAAATAAAAAAGTTGAATCAATAGGCTTATGTTTCTACTTTGTGTAGAACCTCATGAACCTTTTTTGATTTTCCAGCAATTCCAAAAACCCCTGAAACAGTTCCAAAACACCTGAGTCAAAATGAGAAAACACGAACTACCTGAAAACATAAGATAGCAGTTGAAAAATTAAAATTGTAAAGAAAAAAAATCTTCAAGTAGAAAAATCCTTTCAAATTGAAATACTGAAATATCAAGATATTGAATCAGAGCAAAGCACTTTAACTTCTCTTTCGGTTTTTATTTAAATTTCCATCAATCTCTTCTTGACAAAAACAATTCAGAGAAATTGAAATGGAGCCAAGGAAAAATTCATTGCCACCCAATCAGTGTTTCCCAAAAAAATTTGACCTAGCTTTCTCCTGAGACTTGGCAAGGAGATTAATTTATTTATGAATTTTTCAAGTTTATTTTTTTATGTTTTTCTATTAAAAAAAACCAAAAAAACAACCACAACTGGGGAAGAAGAGGTTCCAGCATAAATATATTTGACAGCTCATGGAGAGATAACTTGCTGCTATTAATCCTGCTGGCTAATAACAGCATAAATTTACCCTGCACAGGGTCCTTCTTCTGAGGTATGAACAGTCAGGTCTGGATATATTAAATAAACAGTGAGTGAGTTGTTAAAAAGCAGATACATTAAGGCTTTGTGGGTGTGGGGTCAGTGTGAACCTTTGTTTAAAATGTCACAGCAACCAGTTTCAGGGTTCAGGGCATTGCAGTGGAGGAGCAGAGATTATAAATACTACCATTTAATTAACATTGTACAATATGTTTCCTCCACAAGCTGACATATCTGTCTATATTTCAAGGGGTAGGTTTATACAGCAATGGTTGGAAATGAGCAGATTTACTGCAAACACTACCATAAATAAATTTTCCCAAGTCAGAGTCGGTAACACAAACAAATGATTATGTCTGTTGTCTGAAACGCAGCAAAAAAAAAAGCAAAATTGTGGCAGGTGTGACACCTGATAGCTAAATTGAAATTTATAGAATGCATATGGCAGAACTTCATTTTTCTTTTCCATTTAGTGATCAAAAAGTAGATGACAGACAGTGCAAAATGAAAACAGATGAAACGAATTTCCACATGGATCCTGCCAGGTTTCATTTGCTCCACAAGTTTCTTGGAAAGTCCAGAACCTATTCCCATGTGCATGGCCAGAATTTGCAGATTCTGTGCTTTACCTCTTCATCCTGCCATCTGACAGTTTGCCAAGTCCTGTGTGCTGAAGAATGATTGCGAGGAGAAGTGTGTTTATTATGGTACCAGGATCGTTCTGTCAGCCTTGATAGCCTAATTTTTATGGGGAGCATAAATAAAATAAAATAATATATAAATATATATGCGCCCATGCACACATTAATTATAAAACTTTTCAAAGTCACAGTCATTATAATGCTTTCTCTGATGAAAGCAGAAAGACTGGATAATGAACGGAGTGGAATGGAAATTTGATACGAGTTTTTAAACGCGGGCTGAGGTAAAAGGTGAACATAAGCAACAGATCCTTTTACTCGTCTGATATGAAACAAGATTCTCTGTGGAATAAGTTTCAGACAGGCATGGAGAATTTATTTTTAATCAGCTTTAAAATACAGTCTATAATAAGCGTGCCCTTAGGCAGCTATACTGCGCATGCCATCATAAAAAGAAAAAAAAACCAACCCCAAAACAGAAAAAAAAGCTCACAATGAGGTTTAAGAAAAATGGTCAACTGGATGTTGGGTTTTTTAATCCGTGGTTGTCTTTGCCCCTGCTGAGGATTTCTGTCTCATCTTTTCATCGGGAGGGTTTGGCAAAGCCACTCAGCGGGTGCCGTACGTTGGGAGCCACGGAAAATCAATACAGGGAATACGAAGGCAATTTTGAAAAGCTAATGTGTGAAACATTAAAAATCCATGCAGTATAAACCATGTATAATCTTCCCAACTCCCCGGCTCGAAGGGATCAAACGGCAGAAATTGTGGTTTGCTGCGAACTAAAGTGAAATAACCTTTAAGGCTGAAGATTGATTCTCTTGGGGAAAGTTTTTACAATATGGGATATTAAGCACTTCAGATAGAAATAACATGTCTTCTCCTAACAGGGAAATACACTTTTGAAAGAAAACAGCTAGGTAGTGATCTTATGGGCTGAAGGAAGAGAATTAAGCTTACGGGGGGAAAAGCTCAAAAGTTACACCTTTTCATAAGAAAATTGTCAGATAGTTTTCATTTCAGAGTATGACATCATTCAGTTACAGCTTTTAATTAGGACATACTAGTTAGAAAATTGTCTAGTGTTTTCTTGGACACGACATATGTCACACAGCATTAAAATTATTTTGGCTAAAGCTTTATAAACCTCTTAAACATCTGATGAAAAGACTGCCTTTTGCAGAGTTTTCATGCACTGGAGTTATCCCACTAAAATCAAGGTGATTGTTCTGGGAAAAAAAACAAGCAAAACACCAAGGCATGCTACAATCTACCCCAAAAAGATGAGAGGTGGGGAGTATTTCTGTCTTGGCTGGGTAGTTGGAAACATGAAGAACAGAGAGATGAGGGGACATGCCAAGGTTATGTAGAGAGTCTTTGTCAAGGCAGGATCTAAATATACATCTTGAGAGTCCTAGAGGGCACAATATCATCTCATTTTGAACCGAAGTGCTCTCTCTAATTCAGTGCAATCTTCCAAAACAATTATAGCCTACAGCAAATGCACAATATCCTTGAAAAAAAATTAACATGTGTGTTGCATAAAATTCCTAGCACAATTATCCTCCTAGTACACTAGTGTGAAATCAAGAATAAATAAAGAGGTAGGTAAAAGGAATCAGCAATACACAGAAAACATTAAAAATTGAGAATCTTCACCAAACCCCAAAGAGAGAATTAAGGCAGCCATTCCTGCACTCAACCCTACCAACTTGCCCCTGTACTGGCTGACTGGATTAACAGGGCAAAAGAATCAAAACATGAGCCTAATTGGAAATTGTCTCAGTTTCTGTACAAATACATACACAATGTCTCCAAAGAGATGTACTTTGTAACTTTGCCATAGGAATAATATATTTCACTGTTCCTTTCCTAATTATTTCATTGAGACCCGTGGAAGTCCCTTGTTAAAACTTTTGCTCTGATGGAAAGTCACACTTTTTATTATTTAACATTTCAGTATTGTGGATTTTGTATTTGAAGAATTTCAACTGAAACATTAAAACCCTTCTCCTTCAGAACAGAAGTGTATTAAGTACAGAACAGATTTGCATAACACTTCTTAAGAGAGAGAGAGAGAGAGAGTACGATTAAAAATGCCCCTAACACACTTGAAATGCATTCTAGCAGTCAAGAACTGAAGGAGGAAAATGAGATGCTTCAAAATATAATGAACTCCTGTATGCTGAAATATTAAAGAAAAAAAGAACAGAATTTTCAAAAATGTCCAGGGGAAAGGAAAACAAAAGGCTAAGGAAGATTTCTGAATGACAGAGAAGGGGAAACATCCACCAAGGTCTAAAGCATGGCAAAAGTACTGTGTAAACACTTCTCTTCAGACTTTTAATAGGAATGAATCAGAAGCAGAGATGCATTGGATGCAAAATCCAAGAAAACAAAGGGAAAACATAAAACTTCAGTGAAGGGAATGTAAACATACACTTAAGTTAACCAAAGAAGACTTCAGGATCTGAAGGTCTTTGCTGCCTGGGGATAAGGGACTGGCAGAGATGATAACTGGGGGCATGTGACAGATTTTGCAGACCAGGCTCCACTCCCCAAATGTTAAACAAAATGTGGTGCTCGAGTTTAAGCAGAGAGGAAAGGATGAGTGACCGAGACATGTAAACTTTTAACCTGGTTTTTGTTCCAGGTGAAGAACTTGAGAGGATCACAGAGGAATTAATTTATGAGAACTGATGGAGTGGAAAACATCTCAGCAGAGTTGGCTGGCGTTTGCTGAACTCAGGCTAACATCACCAATCGACTTTTTCCACATACTGAGCTGAGCAAAAAAAAAGATGAGGTAAAATTAATCTGGACTTCAGCAAGATGTTTTGATCTAGTTGCAATCAGAAGAGCCACCGAGATAATGGAGATGAATTGCTGGCTCAAGATGATGATATGGTGGATGGTGATTAGTTTTCAGATAGAGTATTACCAGGCTGAGTCATGGTTCAGCTCAGCCAGCACCGTGCTACATAATCTCTAATGATTTTAAGGCAGTGATTAATTTGGTCTTGATCAAATCTGCTATTGGAATTTGGAGCAGCAATATATAATTATTGCCTTAGAAATACAATATAAAATGTTACACACTTTAAATGCATCTGAGGAGGACTCTGGGTATTGATGGAGCAGCAGTTTTGAGCTCTCACGTCAAGGAAGGGAAGAGATGATGAGTCACAATTTATAAAACAATTTTTTAAGTGTTACTTAGAAAATTATTACAAACGCAGTGATGGGGATAAAGTGGATGAAGTAGGGGAAGAGTACACATAAAATGGCCATTGAAAAGCCAGTTTACTCCTGGGATGAATACAGGGGTACATAAGCTATGCTGACTGCATAGTGATGTGTACTTGGCTCGAGCTGAGTAGAAAACACTACCAAGCAGAAGCACTTGCAGTGTCTCACTAATTCCAGGAGCGTGACAGACTGCTTGCAATACTGAGTGGGAGAATCCAGGTCAGCAACATTCCCAATTCAGAGAGAAGCTTCAAAGCAATTCTAAATTGCCTGATGACATTTAGAATCCCACAAACTATGCATTTCGTGTCCAGTGGATTTTTTTCGTAAATGGTGTCACAAAGGGAGAAGCGGTTCATGAAATGGAAATTCAACATGAAATGCAGATTGCCCTAGTTGAGATGCCATTGAGCCTACCAGCCCTACTTTCCATCAGCTGGATTGGTTTGATGGGGGAAGAAATGTCTCAAACCAGAAATGCTGACAGTAGCAAGGTTATGCTGATTTGCCTCAGTGTGCTCATTCAGAAATCAGTCATCCCACTTCCAGTCCAGATCTGCTGGCACTGGAATACGAGTTTTTCTTGTCCAATGTTTTCTAGATTTTTCCTCTGTATATACAAATTTTTGCATTCCCGTCCCTCTAACAGGACGTGTTTTTACTTTTTCCTGTCTTGTCTTCCTGGCAGGAAACTGTATCAGCCTCTCTGTATTTAGTGTAAAAAGAGACTAAAAAGTCAAGACTGTGACTTTGGACAATATTTTGCCATGACTTATATTCACAGTTTGCTTCTCAACAGTAGGTACCATTTCCAGAGTATTTCTCCCCTGCTTTTTTAGTGTCTTTTCTCCAGAAAAATGAAGAAAAATAATATCCTTTTTTTTTTTTTTTGAGTATCAGCCATCCTGACAACAAAAGAGAAAGAAACCAAGCTGGCTTTATTTTAGCAAATTAACCATATGCCTGACATCAGTGGGAGATGTGCCCCATTGAGAGAAAATAATAGTCCCTGGTTTTATGGAGATCTATGCCAAGCTATGGGCTTGGCTCTGATCTGCACACAGAACTTTTATCAATGCTTACATTTGTTGGAACTATTCCTCTATGCTTATGCTGATAATTACCAAAGTAGATGAGAGAAAGAAGAAATACTGGTATATCCCTACCTCCATAGAAGTGACCTATAGCATAGCATAGCATAGCATAGCATAATATAAATGGAATAACATAATATAAACATAATATTACAAGGTTCTGGTCCAAACACAGTAACGTTCCGCAGTTCTTGGCACAGTTGAAAAATAGAAGCCTCTCCTTTTGCTACACATTGGAACAGACAGTCCGAAGATTCTGCCTCCAGAAATATTTGTGCACGTTTAACTTCTGCTTCTAATAGTAATCAAAGCTTTCCAGTGGCCTCATCACACATTTAAAGTTGAGGACAAGACCAAAGAACTCACAGGGCCAGAAATACGAGTCAGGTTTTACCCAGAGAGAACTGAGGTCCAGAGGGATTGAGTTGCCAGGAGGTGACTGGATATCAGGAGCAAAGCTGAGTTCGGACCTCTGAGATCCAGTCATCCAACTCAAGCACAGGAAATCACATTTCCTCTGTTTAATCATTAGATAAAAGGTTTCATTGGAAAAAAACTTTGTTTGGGAACATTTTTTCCTGCATTTTGGGGCAGATTTCAAAAGCAGTGTCTTTATTTTATAACCAGACCCATCAAATTCTGAAGGGGAAATGCCCATGGAAAGCCCCAGTGGAAGACTGATTTTCCTTTTGCTTGTTGGGGTTTTTTTCCTCCCCTAGTAATAATTCCTAAAATATCTCTTTTTTATATCTGAAGTAGACAACAGTTTGAAATATGCATACCTGTTTCTAGTGAGTTGGAAGCACAATGTAACTATGATTTTATTACCATATCTTTTATTCTCTGGGTTTCTATTTCAAGGGTTTGATCAAAATTAATGTGGTCTCTCTACCCAATGGCATTTATTTTGGTTATAAGATTAGAAATGTAAATTTGCAATAAAACAAGAAAATAGGAAGCTGTTTTTAATGAATATTTTACACATGACTAATTAAAAGAATCCCCTATAGGAATTTGGAACTAATAAGGAATTGACTGAAAATAAATTAAAAATTAATAAAGGGGTCTCCAAACAACTTTGTTTATGAGCATTACCAGTTGCATTCTTAGTTATGAATATTTCAAGCTGCTTTGCTATTCAGGATGTTTTATTCTCGGAGTGTTCATAATTTTAGAGGTGATTAGACAGAAAAAAGAAGAACAACACAAAACAAAATGTCTTGAAATGATAAAACCTACTTGGGGAAAACTTGCTAATGCACAAATAATGGCTTAATATCCATTGTTTTTGTCTAATAACACCTGCAGTATGATGTTCCTCTTAATCCTCACCTTCTAAATGGAGGGGACAGAAATGCTCACTAATTCATCGGGAAAAATGAAACATGAATGCCAAGTGTTCTCATATGCCCAATGTAATATTTTAGCTAGCTGAGAAGCCTTTGAAACAAAAGTGATTTGAATTGTCTGTATTGCCTTTGATACAAAAGCTGATCTAAAAACTTCCTCAGAGAACTTAAGCCAAACCATCCAGCACCTTTAGCTGGGGGTGGGTAGAACATAAACCCGAAGAATGGAAAAGGAAATAAATGATCAATTCAAAGTAGATAAATAGGTCCATTTCACTGTTAGATGATCTGAGGTGATCAGATCAATCTAGGTGTCCTAATACCAAAGACAAATTACAGCAAAGCTAGAATAAAATAAAAAACACCGAGGGTTTCTGTTTGATTTTGTTTTTCAAATTCAAACTAAAATGACACCATGGCAGATTTTACTCAGCTGGTCATTTTTTTGAGGGCTGAAACCTCTTCTTGGATCATATGCTATCACTGGGAATGGAGTTCCAAAAATGTGTCACAGTGGATTTTTTTTCCACCTTTCCATGCACTAATTGCTTTTACACTGTCGCTGCCACCTGAGAAATTTAGAGGAGCTCAAATCATGAATTAACATTTAGAGTGTGAGCTCCTCCCCTGGATAAAATCTCCAGATCTCTTGAAAATAGAGAAAATGATGACTCCATCGTTGTCAAAAGCACCCCCCTTAAAGTCAGTAAGAACCCATCAGACTTGAGGCATGGCAGTTCTCATCATAAAATTACAACTTTCTGTTCCAATGCATGGAGGGACTGGAAGTTCTCCATTACATAGAGGCAGACCACGTATTTCTCTGACCAAAACAGCACAGATCAATTAATTTTGCCTAAGCTTTCTAAAACAGAAGTACTTCCCTGTGTCTTACAGGATGAAACATGAAAAAGTCATGGGTATTTTGCAATAAGATTTGACCTTGGGCAGACTGGGATGAAACCTGGGAAAGGTCCTAAGTCTCAGAATTCTTATCTGAACGTGACAATCTTCAGATATCCTGTGCTAGTAGTTTAAACTAACAATATGTACCCTTGAAAAGCCAAGGAATTCTCTCCAGGTGTGAAGTCACTGGTTAGTCTCTGATCTCTTTTTCCATTGTCCTTGTCTAACAGAGAACCAACCAAATAAAGCTTCAAATAGTTTTCACCAATCTGTAAATGTGATGTGTTCCTTAAAAATAAGTAACTGATTGTGAAGATTTGGTTATCAGTAAAAGCTTTTAAATAAAACCTAAAATATATCCACATTGTAAAAAGAAATTATAGTTTCTGAGGTTTATTGATAAGGCCATTTATTAAGGACTTCTGAGCTGATTTGCTCATTTGAAGATAAGCTTCGAACAACTTTTGTTGGATATTCATTCAATTCTCCACAACCTGTAGTTCATTTTCCCTCTTCCTAATGGAGATTTTTTTTTTCCTTTTTCTTAGTGTTTTAAGGTAAGAAAAACACCTCTTATGTTTCTGAGTGTCCTGCAAAGAAACAACTGAAATTTAAAATACCGATGGCTGCCACTGAACACTGACTCCAGCCACTGGTGAGAAGGTTTTAGTGGAAGCAGCAGCCTGTTTGTTCCCTGTTGTTGGGAATCCTTGTGGCTGCAGGTAGGGAGTGAACAGCTGGGGAACAGTTTGACTCACAGATGCTTCACTGCTGCGAGAGAGGCTCGCGGTGAAATTCGTGGGGGTTTTATGAACAACAAACCCATGGCTGTTCCAGCTCTGAACAGTCAAGTTGCAAATAATGGTTTGAGGTTGCAGGACAATTCTCCTGAGCTGCAGCGTGTTGTAGTGGGCTGTGTGAGCATGATGAGTTTTCCCCACAGGAGTGGTGGAAGGAACAGTGTGGCAGCAGGATCAGAATCAGGAATCTTCCCCTGGACTCAGCACTGGCGAGGCCACCCCTGGAGTGCTGTGTCCAGCTCTGGGTCCCTCAGCTCAGGAGGGACATTGAGGGGCTGGAGCAGGTCCAGG
>NW_016690294.1:1095317-1148478 GCF_001604755.1 Lepidothrix coronata
TAAACACCTCCAGGGATGGAGAATCCCCCACTTCCCTGGGCAGCCCATTCCAATGGCTGAGCACTCCCTCTGTAAAAAATTTCTTCCTGATATCCAACCTAAACCTTCCCTGGCATGGCTGAAGACAGATAAAAAGATCAAATACAGTTCCTGACATTTTGCAAGAGTCCTTTTCTTAAAAAAAAACCAAAACAAAAAAACAAACAAAACAACAAGAACAACAAAAAGAGAGAGCAATTTGTATATATTTTCAAGATTTTGACGTATATTAGTTCCTGAGAAAACTCTGGCAAATCTTTCTCACAGGACACATGTAACAGGGAAGTGAACAATAAACCAGACTTCCCAGGTCATATTGTTTAGCTCAAGAAAACTGAAAACAGACAGAATAAGCACTGAAAAGTAAATGAAATTTTTGAAGTCTCTCAGGTGTAACTACTTCAGGTTCTCATCTTACAATGAGTCTTCATAGAGGCTATCACAGGGTCTAACTCTATAATTTGTATTTACAGTGCAGCAGCAAGCAGGTGATCAGTAAAGGTAACAGTAATTTGCATTAGCCACTGTAGAAATTTTAAAAAATGATATCTCAAATGTACTTTTATGACTAAATAAAAGAAATTATCGAATGCTGGAAAATGACACTCAAAACAGCCTTTAAGAACATACTAATCATACATAACACTGTCATGCTCCATGGGAGAAAAATAATTCCTTTCCCTAAAAATTAAAAATAAAGACTAGTAATGATTTGAAAGCAGAAGTCTGTCTATGTATGAAGAGCTAAAAACTATAAAAACCAGATTGAATAAACGTGTTTAATTGACATTTCTAGCATCTGGTTTATTTTCATCTTCAATTAGGAGCTATTTCTGAAAAAAAGAAATGTTTTGGCTCTGAGTCAAGTTAAATTTTTCTGGATTTAGTTAATTTTTATCAAGTGCAATGTTACTGACTTCTATTTATTTATTTATTTTTATGGCTCACTATTTTGCAGCACATCTTGCATGTGTGGGTTAATTTTAGATCAGTAATGAAGTAATATGCATTAGTATTTCCAGTAAAATACACTGTAGGAATGCCATGAAACTCTGACACGCCTTCTTATCCTTCCCCACTTTCTCCCTGCCCCCCCAAAAAAACCCCACAAACCCAACACTAATTTCTTGCAGTTATTTGGACCCATTGTCTCTCCAATACATGGAGAGTTTTGATTCCTGGCACAGAAATTTAGTCTTTTCCTTCAGTCTCCCAACAGAACTCTGCCTGTAACAAAATGAACATAATTTCCTTCCTTGTCACGTGTCAAAATTCACACCCTGAATCAGTTCAGGGGCCTGTAAGAAACCACTGCCTGTGATCTACTGACTACCTGGAAGCCTTGCTAATAAATAAATCTGATAAATAAATAAGATGCAGCTGCACAGGATCCTTATTTGAAAAGAAAAGATTATAAGGTGTGAGAAAGCACCAAAAATGTTTTGTCTGTAATGACAATACACTGACAAGGACAGAGCTTTTGAAAACAAATCCAACTATTCACTGCAGCCCTGAGTTCAAACAAGGTGTCTTTTATTGCTTATTTTCCTTGTTGCATTAGTGAAGGACTGTAATGTAATTTGCTAGTGCCACCTGCCCTGCTCAAACACATTAAAATAAGGATTCTTTGCTGTTTTCTGAAGAACATAGCCACTTTGTCCTTTGATCTCAGGCTTGTATTAAAAATCATGTTTGGATGTTTGATTTGTTTTTACAATGAGTAAGCAGACTGTTTTTTGCAGTGGGCTTCCATAATCAGATATTCACTTCTATCATGCAATTTTAAATAAAGCATAAAGTGTTGGCATGCAGGGAAAGTACAAAGCTATTTGAAAATGAAGCATACTGATTAAAAATGAATAAATATGTTCAAATAATGAACCTGACTATAAAAGAAGCCAAAATCTACATTCCAGTGCAGGAACACAACATGTTTACCTTAAGTTTCTATTTAATTCTACTCACAGCTCTTCTCAGTAACACTGAAATAATGATAACACACCTTTCAGTCTCTTTCCCTTATACATATATATATATTTATATATATATGTATTATGGGAAATAGATACTAGTACTGACATTTCTTCTGTAAACTTTGATTCAGAGCTCAACCCTGGAGCCTGGGAGACTGAATTACCTCATCCCAGTGTTTTCCAAGAATGGTATTTCTGTGCTCACAAGAGCTGAATCCTAGGAATTGAACTGAGAGTGAGGTTAAGTGCTTACACCTGCCTTGCCTGGGACCATCCTGCTTTGATACCATATTTAGCTCCTTGTAAGAGATAATTAAGCCCCAAAAGCACTTTCATGGAAGACCTTTGAGCGTTCATGTACATCAGATCAGGGCTGGAACGTGTGGATTGCTGATCAAGACCCTTTCTCTCATAACATCAAAGTATTTCTTTTTTTGTTTCATGAACAGTCCTTGAAACTGCTCCTCAATCCACTGAGAACTATAGCAGAGCCAATTAAGGTGTCATATGAAATTTATTGGGCATTAAACTGAAAAATCTATGTCTTAAGTCTTGCCCTCATGTAAGCTGGCTTTACATCTGGACTGACCTATAGCAAACAATCAAGACCTTCACAAAGGGTATCATGGACCACAGTATAAATGGAAACTTGCAGTCAATCAGAAGAGTTTGCACTTCATTGATCAGCTAAGATGAGGAAAAGATCTGTAAGTGCAATTCTGGAAGTCAGGGGAGTTCTCACACATCTTGTTTACCTGGACCAGAAACTAAAATGCCTGAATTCCTCAACTCTGTGGAGCTAAATTTAAAGATGCAGCAAAATCAAATAGTGCCCTAAAACAATCTGCCAAAACCTTAGACAAAAAGAGAGCTGAACATCTGCCTGTCACTGGCATTTCTGAATTGTTAACAAGTTGCAGCAAAACCAGCCAGCATTTCACACTCACACTCAAAGAAATTGTATTACTTTTTGCATAAATATTGGTCATTCTAAGGGTACACAGTAGGTATAAATGCTACATACTTGCCAGCATGAATTATATATATAGCAGTTAAAAATATATCTGGAAGAAACAGGAGAATTTCATCTATAACCTCTATAAGTGGTAGGATTGGATTTTGGCCAGTAGCATCTTTTATCCAGAGCCTTATCAAGTAGAAAACTCTCCTTCCTGCTGAATGGTACAACTGAGGGTGGGAGGATGGCAGGAAAACTGAGCACTGTAAATACACTGAATTATTTCTTTTATAATGGTGTATTGCTAATGACTCCCTAGTTAAGACTGGGCTGAGATTTGCAATTAAATCAAGGCTGAAATACCCTTGTTTCACACTTTAATGGCTGAGTAGTCTCTAAATTTGGCACAGTAAACTTCAGAGTAGGGTTTTGCTTGTTGTTTTCTTTAGTAAAGATTTATTACACAGTTATTAAATATTTGCAAAGGAAAGTTGCAAAGGAAACAGCCTTTCTTTAGTGTCTCATTTTCTTGGGTTTTACAGTCCTTAAGTACAGCAAACTTCACAAATACCTAATTGCATATATATGTACACACCTTACATCTGTTCATGTATTTTTCTCCTGGTAACTTCCTGCCAATGTAGTCACTCCAGAAATTCTAAATGAGGCACAAACTGCTGTTTTACTAAACCAACCAACCAACCAACCTGGAGCTGTTTATAGAGGAGACCTTTCACCCAGGCTCCTGTTCTGATGAAGAGAAGTCCCCTGTCCCTTGGTTTAATTCACCAGTCCCTTTTTCCTGTGTGGAGCTGGGCAGCTCATCACATATACAATATCATTATTTTTGTATTAAAGCTTGCTGTTACAGTTGTGGATTTTTATGAGTGTATACTTTGCTCCATAAAAGTGGCACAATTGTGACAGTCATGGAAAAAAACCCACTCTGTTTTGTTGTAGAGATGCACAACAAGGTGGCAGAATTAGATAACTGACCCACAGCTAATCATAAGGACTGCAAAAGTGAATTGTGAAATCGGATAGAACCTGAGTTAATTATGTAGTTCATCATTCCTGCTCTGAATATTTTCATTGCAGACCTCCTGTTAGCCTCATAACTCCTTCACCTCCTCCTCTTTTTTTTTTTTTTATTCCAATGGCCAAATTCCCTGCTTAAGGACAGCCCCACTCCCAGGGGTCTAATGTGAGTTGTTTCTTTTGTACTAAGTCAGAAGGGATTCACCAGACTGAAGCCAGGCAAGAGGTGAGGATTTGAATTAGACCAGGTTAAGAATCTGAGGTTTAAGGTGGGTAGGGTTAAGGATGAGGCCAAGGAGAGAAATAATAAATCAAATGCCAGCAGAATATTATGTAACTTCAGAGCTTATTTGCCTTTCACAGCTTGTATTACTGGGATGTACAATCCAATAACCCCATCCCTGGAAAAGAAAGCAAACAGCAAACCTGTATGGACTTCATACAGTACAGCAAATATTTGGTTTAATGTATAATATTACGATTGGATTATGAATAAAAGGTGGAATTTCTCTTTGATTAAGTAGGGCTGGGTTGGTAAATGAGTAGCCTCGGACCAAACAGCTTGTGAAAAGAATTAACACAGTTCTCGAGAAGCCTAGCAACTAGTAAAAAAACCAAAATAAAACCAAAGAACACTAAAAGAGCACAACCAATAATTCCCAGTTTCAGAGGGACAAGGGGACTCCAAAGAGCAGTGAACCCAGGGTGCAAGTGAGAGGTTGCCACAACCCACCCCACGGGGAGCACTGAAAAGCTGGGTGCCAGAGGGATTTTCTCCTCTGTCCACTGTGTTTCCTCCACTTCCTCTACTGTTTGTCTGTGTGAAAGACGCTTTTTTTCAGTTACATGAAAGGACAAGAAGAGATAGAGGATGGGAGCAGGAAGTTATGCTGCCCAGATAATGACCCTTTCTTTGTTAAAATTCCTAAATGTGAAATCCCAAAGAGAACAAATTCAGCCTCTCATCATCTATTTCCCTTCCTCCTTTTGTCCGTGTTGCTGTCAGTCTCTTTGACACTTTCTTCTTCAAACACTCCCTATCAACTCTAATATTTCCCAAGAAGGAGACTCTTTTATGTTCTCCATCATCATGAGGACACCATACATTTCTCTGGGTCAATGAACAACTTTCTCTCTGACCATTCAACCTGACAAATAAATTACACTCAGACTTCAGAAGAAAATAATACTTCCGTGACCAAGATCAAACAAAAACCATACTAACAGTGTATGATTCACCACGGCCCCTTTACTCATTTCAGTGTTGCTGGAAATGTAGCTTATCAATGTTAATCAAACTAAATATTTTCATGCTTTTAAAATAATTTTAAGATTTGGGTAATCTCTGATGCAGAAAGCCTTTGATTATTTGTCATAGCTTCCACTCATACAGAAGATTTAAAGAGAAAAGCTGCCAGGCCAAGCATAGACCAAAGTAAATTATCTATTCAGAAGCTAAAAGAGACACCACTGGTGCACTTTATGTGAGCACAAATGACAATAAAGTGCTGCAGGTCATGGATGGGAAAGCAAGTGACTGTCAGAAAAAAAAACTGGTGATGCACTATAGGCTAAGCAGGAGGCAACTGAAGAAGTGAATATTTAGACCCAGGACTAGGAACAAATATTTTCATGGTAAGTTAATTTAATTTTTTTTTGATGGAAACATTTGGAAATTACAATGGCTGCAACAAAAATTGAACTACAGATTTGTCTTGAAGCCTTTATTTAGGTTAGGGCCCACAGTTTAATTCCTGTCCTGCATCATATACCAAAGTGACACCTAAAATGAGTGAACATTGCAAGGTTGTCTTAATATTTGAAGGATTAGGTGCATAAAGGGTGTGGTACACACAAGTAGGTAAATAATATGAATTTAAGGTGCCAAGGTGAGTTATAGGTGGGATTTTATAGGAACATTGCACTGAGATGTGCACGGCTTGCCCAGCTACTGAAGAATATACACAGCAAAAAAGGGAGGAGATAGGACATTGCCTATGAAAAATAGGACATTCAGCATCTCTTCTTCTAAAGTATCTAAAAAACTAAATGAGATTTTAGATGTCATTTATCATAGTTTTATACAGTATCACTGATAAACAGGCATTTTTGGGTTTACTAGAACAACTCTGTAAACCCGTAAGCTGAAAAACTTACTCTTAGATAAGCAACCTCCTACAATTCCTCAGCTGAACCAGAACAACTGCCAGTTAAATACAGACATTTCACACAGCTAAAAACAGGTAACTGGAACTCAAAAAATACTAGAAAGGCTTTAGCATCAGAGACTGCATCTTCCTTCTGTAAGAACAACAGTAACAGCAGTGGTTCATGGTCTTGCAGAGGTGCTCAGCTGCTGAAACAAAAAGATTTTGATGATGCAAATCTTCATTAAACTTTTTAAGTCCTGGGAATTTTTGAGAAATCAGTGCTTCAGGGAGTTTTGTTTTTTTTTTTTTTTTCTTTTCCTAAGGTTTTTCAAATTCTGGAACTTCTGTGGGTTTTTTGTGTTGTTTTGGTTTGGGTTTTTTTTCATTTTGGTTTTTTTTTTTTTTAATTTTTTTGTTGGGGTGTTTTTGTTTGTGTTTGGTTTTCTTTGAGTTTGTTTTTTTTGTTTGGTTGGTTTGTTGTTGTTGTTGGTGGTGGTTTTGTTTGTTGGTTTTTGTTTTTTTGTTTGTTTTGTTTATTTGTTTGTTTTGGTGGTTTTTGTTTGTTTGTTTTATTTTGTTTTGTTTGGTTTTGTTTGTTTTGGTGTTTTTTGTGGTTTTTTGTTTTGATTTTTGTTTGTTTAGGTTTTTTATTTTGGGGTTTTTTTGTGTTTTTTTTGTTGTGTTTTTTTTCTTTTTTTTTTGTTTTGGTTTTTTGTTTGTTTTGGTTTTTTGTTCATTTGTTTTGATTTTTTGTGGGTTTTTTGGTGTTTTTTGTTGTTGTTTCTGTTTGTTTTTTGTTTGTTTGTTTTGTTCTAGTTTGTTTTGGTTTTTTGTTTTGTTTTGGTTTCTTTTTGTTTGTTTTTTTGTTTGTTTTGGTGGGGGTTTTTTGTTTTTTGTTTTTTTTTTTTGTTTTGTTTTGTTTTTTGTTTTTCTTTGTTTTGGTTTGGTTTGGTTTTTTGTGTGTTTTTTTTTGTTTGGTTTCGGGTTTTTTTTGTTTGTTTTTTTTTTTGTTTTTGTTTTGTTTTGGGTTTTTTGTGTGGTTTGTAGGGTTTTTTTTATTTGTTTGTTTTGGTGTTTTTTGTGTTTTGTTTTGGGTTTTTTGGTGTTTTTTTGTTTTTGTGTAGAGAATCTGTGGGTAGAAATAGTGTACAGAATATACACACGTTTTCTGGGCAAACTCTGAAACACTGAGATATGGAAATTCAAACTCTTCAAAGAGTTTGTTGTCTGTCAGTGTATGTAAGATGGTTTCTGCTCATACTTTAATAATCAAATCATTTTGTTAGCCCATCTCACCTATTGTCTTTTTCACATCAAGCTTTCTACTTTAGTGTAGAAAGTGTGATAGTGTGTTTTCCCTTAAGTAAAATAACATTTTCCACATCAAAAAACAACACACATGGACTCAAGTGCGGAGTTGAAAAGAAAATGATGAATAACAAATCTGTAAAAAAAACCAGCAAAACAAACAAAAACCCCCTTTTTTGAGTGGGAGGAGAGAACTGATTAACAAATTCAGGCTGACTTATACAAATAGTTTCACTCAAAAAATGGAACATTTTGTTTTGACACCTGTTGAAACTGGAATGTTCAATTGGGGAAATACCAAAATCTTTCTCTTTGGCATTTTCTAAGTGAACCTTTCTGAATTTTTATTCTAAAATTAATTTTTTGTTTGAAAGAGACTCAAAAGAAAATGAGTTAAATAAACTGGATTGGGGAAGAATATTTTGCTCTAGGTAAATTGGAAAAATAATTTTTGCTTACCCTAAATAAAACACATTAAAGGAATATTTTCCAATTTGCAGCATTCCTAGACCCACATTTTTTCCTCTATTTTTTAGTTTGCTGTTAAATCTCTACTCATGGTCAGAACCTAAAATAAATACAATGGTTCATTCACATTCATGGGTCTCTACCACTTTGCTTCAGCTGGACCACAGTGTTTGTTGAATGAACAAACCTTAGGAACCTCTATATTCTGTTTAGAAAGGAGAAGACCACAGGAAGAGAAAGGGAATGTCATCAGCAGTGTGTCCAAGTGTGTCCCCCACTGTCCACCCATCCCTCCCTCACAGCTTAGTCCCCATTTTCCATCTGTTTGATTTGCTTAAGCAGTTAATTAATTTATAGGCAGCTTTTGTCAATGTGTTTAGTTAGCAACTGTCTGTCACAGGAATATCCCATCTTACTAAAGAAGCCAAAGCAGCCAGGGACTAGTGGGAAGACGATTTTAGTTGTCAGGTAAGATGAGAATTTAACGGTGTAAATGTTGGTATTTTGCCACAAATCCTGCTTTCCATCACGGGAGTAGGCAGAGGACACTGTACCTACCCTTGGCTCTTAGTGGAAGGACAGACAGTCCTGTCCTTGTGGGAACTGTCCCTAAGGGAGGGGAAGGGCAATTTACCCCAACATTTCCTAGACCTGCTCAAAATAGGCACTCCAGGGCAGGTTTTTTGTTGTTTATACTTTTCTGGGAAAAGTTGTAGAAAGCCTCAGTGCCCCCATGAACTATGAGTTGTTTTCTTTATATTTTTACAGCAGAAGAGAAACTCCCTCCCAGATTCTGTGAAGATCTTTCCTCTCTCTGAACTCTGCTCCCATTGCACATTTGGTCACTTCCTATTTCATTGGTGCTTCGGGTTCTCTCACTAGAGTGGGTCATTCACACATGGAGACATTTATTGTCAAATCAGGCTTGAAATGCCAGTGCACTTTTGCTTTCATTAACAGCCTTTACATCACCTTCTTTGCTGTGACTCAGCACTGAGCAGTAGTGATCTCTGTGCACCAGATCACTGCAGCTGGGGAAAAATTTGGGCTTTTTTCTGAGGCTTTACGTCCTCAGAACTGAGGCTTTGCTTAGCTGGAGAGAGAGAGAAAATATTAACACCTGGAAAGGAGGGAAAAACAAACAGCATTGTTGAGCTTCATTATAACTAAGAGCTTTACTAAAAGGGACATCAGTGCAATTAGAGTGTAATCCAAAGCCCATAAAAGTCATTGGGAGTCAGTCCACTGACTTCAACAGGCTTTGGATCAGGCCCAGGTTGCACATCAGAAGGCAGTGCTGTCCGAGGGAGATCCCATTTCCAAGTGTGAATAACACTGCTGCACACACAGCTTTGCTGTCAGGAATTCCAGCTCTGCCACATTTTCTGGTGCTGGCACCCTCTTTTCATCAACATTTGTCTTGTAGCAGATTGTGGTTATTATTCTAAATCCAAAGTGCTTTTTGAAAAAGCATCATCATCATCATCTGGGCAGATCTGCTGAACAGTTCCACGACACGGTGGGCATGGCCATGGTAGACACAGCACAGTAGTAAAAAACACCCTGGAAACACGTCATTTTAATGTCCCATCAATTTTATAGACATTTTAAATGTTTTGGAGTTATGACCAAAACATGCCCAGGAAGCAGAAAAAGAAGGACTCTTGGGTTCAGTTGCTCAGAATGCTTGAGTTTCTCGTAGAAGCCCCGTGTCAAAGGCCCTGAAATAACCCTACAGTTCCCCCCATGATGCTGCCAGGAGAGGGGAGGTGGCAGAAAGTATTCTAATCATTAGTAACAACTTTTTCTCTAAATGCATTGCTGGCTTCCATTTCTGGTGCAGCTAATTATGGTGAGTCAGCACGGGACAGAATGTTGTGCTTATTGAATTTAGGAAGAGAAGAAAAGGGAATGTGCTAAGGGAGCTGGAAATAAACACAATTCCTTTAGTAACACCTAGCACACACCAGGGTGCTGGCTTTCCTCTTTCTGCATGGATAAACTTTCTTGTAGGAATTAAACCCTCTCTCTGCCAGCTACACCCATGGGCAGGGGACCTGTGGAGAACCATCGTGCCCGGGAGCTGTTCTAGGCACCCCTGTCCCACTGTGCTCAGGAACTTTGCCTTCTGCTTTACACATCTATGGCTAATCCTACCTTGTGGGAAAGAAAATATGTGTCTAGATAGACTAGAAGGAAGGGATCTTCTGACTAGGCACATTTTCCTCACTAGGCACATTTCCAGGACATTTCCAGAAGCTGTGTTGGAGAAGTGACACAAAGTTAGAACATCAGTGCTTACTATGTGCCTGACCGTGGAGTAGGGGATGAAGGTGAAGGCATTTATTTGTTCTAAGAGTCACAAAAAAGCGAGTAAGGAAGTTAATTAGCTTGAGTAGAGGCTGTTTAGGTCTGTTCTGTGTCACTCAGTCTAACAGGCAAGAGAAAAGGGGGTGGCTCTCTGGGGCTGAGCAAGGCAGTGAGTGGAAGAGCCCATCAGTCTCCAACCCAAAGGCAATTGGTGCAGCTCACAAGAGGACAAAGTTCTCTGGTTTTCTGGGTAGAAAGCCTCGAACAAATCAACCTTGATATTTCCAGCCAGCGATCTTAGTACTGTCAACTCATTTTCATTGTTGTCTTTTTTTCATGAGTGGCTTTTAAAAAGTTTATAGAGGAATTCTGTATCAGTATCTGGCACATAGACAAAGCAAAGAAACAGAACATGAACTACACTTGAAGAGCCCAGAGACTCAAAGAACAAGCCAGGAAGAACAGATAGAAATAATGGGGAACAGAAGACACATTTCTTTTTCAACCATCTATAACAACATTCAAGATAAAATTAATTTATTAAAAACAGGAGAATATTCCTTTATCAAATTCTGTCATTGGACCATTAACTCTTGAATATGAGAGTTAAAAAAAATATTCCAAAAACCTACTAGAAATGCTGTTGCTCAGAGCACGAAGTTTTGCTACTGGTAGGAAGTAATAAAATATGGGAAGCCAAGAGGTAGAGTTTACTATTCATGTTATAAATATGTATCCTCATTCACCCAGCAGAGAAGATAAATTTAAATTCTCAGTTCTTCAATCCAGTTGCATTATTTGGAATTAATTTCCCCAAAGAAAAAGCAAGGGATCAAACAAGGTTGATCTCTGTTAGAGTCACCGAATGAAATTGAACTTGATGCCAAATATTAATAATCCTTGGGCATAACCAGTGGGAGCAACAGCAAATTTCTGACTGAAGGCAAAATGTGTTAGCTGGTATAAAAAGGCTTGGATTAAATTCTGATCTGATTTGCAGATGAAGCATGTAACACATTGTGATGAACTCACATGTCAGAAACAGGCTGCCTTTTCCTCTACCAGATTATTTTTCCAGTGTCCACCTTGGAAGAAGCTAAGTAAGAGTTTGTACTTCTGTAGCTGTTTTTTTCTGAAGACACAAGAATTACTTACAAATCTTATTTCACTCGTTCAAACAAGGAAGAATGGATAATAACAAACTGAAATAAAACTGGTATGACACTCAGAAACAATCCACCAAAGTTTAATAAGGTGGTAAGACTATTCTCCAGTGGAAACAACAATAGAACCTAAGACATGTAGTCTGGACGTACCTTTGTGCAAAGTGGTCAAGACTTCAATTTCTCATTTTACATTTTCATATTCAGTAGCCTATTGCCCCAAAATACTTTCCTGTATCTTTAATTTAATTACAATTAGATGCTGAAATGATGCTCACTGAATAACTGGTGCCACTTCCTGCAGCTTATTTCTCTGCCCATTTAGAAAGTCTGATAGGATTATGGAAGAAAGTGGTGTAAAAAAGTGTTATCATGGTGTGAAATGAATGAAATCAAATCAAATTAACACTAATTTAATTCTGAATACAAGTGTCCACAATAAGGTCTTAAAGTGATTTCGCTCCACTATTTAAATGGCTAATTGAGATTAATTTTCTGGTAATCATGTAGATAAGCTCTTATTCAATAGGGGCTGATTGACTTCTCACTTCTTGGAAAGGGTTACAAGGACAATTTAGAAACAGGGAAAGGTGTTCTTTACAAGTGTGACACGTGAAGAAACCTCTTTTAGCTATTAACTGGATAATTAAACTAGGAACTGACAACCAGAGGATTACACACAGATTACCTGAAAACAATACCAAGTCCAACAGTCACAGGCAGTATAGGAGGAAGTGAATGAATCATCACAAATTTCTTGAACTTTGAATAAAAATAAGGGCAGGAACTAAATGTATCAACATGCAAAGCTTTGAAGCACGGTCAAGTCAGAGTGTCATCGTTTTGCAATTTGAAATAATTTTGATTTTCATTAAGGGCAACTTTCATCTTCTGTTTTATCCACCCTGAAATAAGGTGTTTGTATCACGGTGTCAGGCTTTGGCCTTTTAGAAATGAAATTTTATCTGTCAGATATCAGTGGAATATTATTATGTGCCCACATTCTCACACCACACACACACTGGCATCTCAGAATGGTTTTGTGAAGGAGATACTTTAAGTCATGCTTAAACAGAAGAAAGTTAAATCAGCTTGTATATATTCTGTGTATAACAGAAATTGTTTTTAATGTTACTTCAAAGCACATATGTCTCTTCTGCACACTGCTTCCTTTGTATTTGCTGCAAACTCCATCTCCCCTCTGGCAAAATCCACAAATACAGAATATTGCTACCCAAAAGCACGTCATAAAATGTTGTGTCTGATGGACATAAGTATTATTATGTGTTGAATGGCTGGATTGCCATAATTCCATAAGCTGGTTTGGGTAGACCTTTTATTCACTGTGCTTCTCTATTGGCATCTTTGAGTTTTCTGTCCTCCCAGCATTTTACTGTAAATATTAAGAGATTTTACCCACGCTTATCTCCACAAAGAAATGGTAAAGGGACTAAGATGGAGATAGAGAAAAAAAAAAACAATCCAGGCACATTCTTATTTTCTGTTCACCATCATTTCTGTTTAAGACGTCTTTGCTGTATTTCCAAAAGGCAGCACTCCTGCAAAACCCTATAAAGACACAACTTCACCTTCCTGCTCTCCTGAAATGTTTTCCCGAGGCAGCTCAGGGAAACCAGACAAGACAGAAATATAATTGTTTTGATTTCAAGAAAAGTAACCAATTTCACCTCTGAGGTCAGGTGTTGTGGTGTGATAATGCCATTGAGATGCAGAGCCATTTGTAAAGCAAAAAGCATTTCTGTAGCCCAAGGAAGGGTGGGGCAGCTCTTTAGCTGCCAAAAACCAGCACAGTTGTGCTGAACCAAATGGAACAACTCTGATTTACATCAACAAAACCACAGGCTCGTGTTCTTCTCAGAGCTACATTTTGTAATATCCCCAGGATATGTTTTAAAATAATCAGATAAATAACCCAGGGTTGTGTTATTCACCTTGCACAGCAATATTTGTAAATCTTCCCCTGGACTCAAGAACATCAGGGAAACCACTTTCCCACCCCAGACCTGCTATCATGGAGGAAAATCAAATTGCTGCTTAACACCAGAGTTTGTTCTGAAGAAATTGGCCATTAGGTTGACGACTCATGTTTGCAGAGAGCATGAGACTCAAAATCCTGCTGTAATTAGTGTTTGATGAAGATGGAAAACCCAAAGCAAGACAAAAGGAAAGGAACACAGAAGAGCAGTGTTATAAACAGATCTGGTTTATGCTGGTTATCAAGTGCTATAATTTAACAATATGAGAATTTTCTATACTGAACATCAGGAAGTAATGTGGGAGCCCTTGGTAATTCCCCTCAGGCCCACCTGTATCCCATACTTTAAATTAAGGAGAGAGAAAAATACACTGGTTTAAATTTTACAACAATTTTGGCCTGAAGCAAACCACACATTTTCCCCAACACAAATCAGCTGCATTTAATTCCCCAGACAGCTGGTATGAACACAGCCTCTCCACAGGACACCTGAATTACAAAATTAGCACATTCAGAACTCTAAATCACATTCCATTACATTAAGCCCTAAGGTCCAACGTTGTGGAGAAGGAGAATAAATTGCAGAACTTCTCCTGAATTAACCCTCTTAGCACACTCTCAAAGTTAAATTGCCCTTTCCTCCCCTTTAAAGAGTCATGGAAACTTAAAAGACTCCCTCCTGCCCTTTCTCATCTGTTTCTCTCCTTGCCTGGTGTCACAGTTTATGGGACATAAGTTGGATGCCTTGTCAAAAACTCACATTTGTAAATTAGCCCATCACAAGCTGGTTTGACTCACTTAGGAAATTTGCAGGTTAATGACAATGCCTGGCTCTTCAGACCACACTGATCCATCCAATTCTCCTCAGTGGCAACAAGTTCTGTACCTTCTGGAAAGTTTCAGTGCTTGGAGAATGAGAATAAGCAACAACCCAGTATTTATCACCAAAGCCTCCCTGGATCCATCTTTGCAAAATGTATTTTATAAGCAAATAACCTATGTAGTTTAAATTCTGCTGTAAATAGTAGATGTAAAACTCGTGATAAAACAGACTGAAACAAATGGGTTGTGCTAAAAAAAACCCAAACACCTGGCAGCTAAATTGGGAATTTTAATCTTTTATAAGATTGGCAAGTATCTCCAATACTAAAAAATCATATTGTGGCAGAGGAGAAGAAAAAAAAGATGATTATGGTGGAACAGTTGCATGAAGAGGGAAGATGACTCCCTTCCCCCACTGATACCCGGCGTTAGATTTTAGAATAGAGGAATTAAACCTTGTTGACATTTTGTCTCTGTTTTTTTGCAGTGAAAACTAAAGGAATAAAATAACTTTTGAAAACAGACTTGGTTTAAATATGTGCACTGCTGGGTAAGGATTCAAAGATCTTAATGAAAAATAATGACTACCAAAGAGAAAAAATTGGAGTAAGTGGAACAAATAGAAAATAGTGAAAGCAAACTGGATTCAGTCTAATCTACTGAAACTAAACTCTTAGCTGAGTACATGATAATAGAAATAATGAAAATTACTGATTGTGTGGAGGACAAGAAAATAGCAATAAAGAATATTGAGCTGAAGTACGGGAGAAACAGATGGTTTTGCAAATATTTTGCGTTTTCAGCTTAGCGAAAGTACAAAAGTGGGAGCATATTTGAATATAAATAAAATATTTCTGATAAACAGTATTTCCAGCTTTTTTCCATGGCTTTTGCTGTCCTTTAGTCAATTTAGTGAGAAATTTACCCTTGGGCGTACTTTTTGCCTTCTCTGTCACAGTGCATCAATTATACTTCCCACTGTACAGTGACACTGGCTTGGAACATTATTTTATGCTGTATCCTGTTATTATTTATAAAAAAATCCTATAAAACACATTTTAGAGACAAAACAACTTCAGCACATTTAATCGTGGGTTCTCATCCGTGGTGAATTTTAATGTCCTGTGTTAGTCACTGCTAAGGACAATGTCAGGTTATAGAATCCCAATGTTTTTTCCCTCCACTCCGCACAGACTCAATCACTGCATCTTCAAAGTCCATGGTGTGTGTCAGCTCCTGCTCAAGGAGCCAGCAGTGACAGAGAATTGAGATGTGCTTCCTTTTTGCATTCTTTATCAGCCTTGCCTGGGAGAAGGAATATTCTTTACTGCAGCCCAGGAGCTGGGAAAACGCAATTGGGTATTCAGGAAGCATCTAACTAACATTATTTATGAAAAAATAATTCAAAGAACGCCTACAAGAGAACAGTGTTCATGTGGAAGACTAAGGTCAGAAAGCTTGGGCTGTGTAAGGGATTCTGTCATCTACTGTTCTACTCATCCCTTCTCTTTCTGTGTTAGGTTTCTGACATCTGAATGAGTATGGGTAAGTGACTATGAAGATGTATGTTGGGACAGATCATTATTGCCATCAATACATGACTTAGTTAGGAACACTGCAAACCAACTCATTTGTCAGCTGAAGCATATTTCACCCCTGCAAGCCAGCTTTGCCACTCATCTCTTGTTCTTCTACTGTGTGGAGGGAAAATTGCTTACATTCTTCTAAAATACAATCAAATATGGTATTAGTAAAAATGCTACCAAATCTGTGCCTCCTTATTCTGGGGAAAACATGGGTAAAGTCATCTATCAGATTATAAATCATGGTTTTCTGAGAACAGCATTTACCTGGAAACCATTAGCAGAAAAAGCTTAACTATTCCAATGTAGAAATTCCATCCCCTGCAATCTAAAAAACTCCAAGGATGTCCCTTTCTCTCCGGAGAAAGACATGAGCTCGCCTGGGGTGTGACCTTAGCTCGTGTCTGATTTGGTGTCACTGAGATCCCTGGAATTAACCTATTTCAGCAAGAAGCCATGAAGAGGATGGATGGACTGGGGCATCTGCTGCATGAAGGGACATTTGGACTCTTCAGCCTGGAGAACAGATGGCTCAGGGGGATCTCACCAGTGTGTAAAAATACCTGATGGGAGGGAGTAAAGAAGGTGTAATCAGACTCCTCTTTGTGGTGCTCAATGACAGGACAAGAGATGATGGGCATGAACTGAAAAACTGAAAATTTGATTGAAATGTAAGAAAATTCTCCTCTTTTTTTTTTCTTTTGTGCAGATGATCAAAAGCAGGAACAGGTTGCCCAGAGAGGGTTAAGAGTCTCTATCCATGTAGATATTCAAAATCCACCCAACCACACCCTGAGCAGCATGTTCTCACTGACCCTGCTTTGGGCAGGTATTTGTGCCAGATGATCTCCAGAGGAGCATCCCTGCCCACCTCAACTGTTCTATGATCCAGAGGCCAGAGCTCACCCTGCATTTTTACAAATCTCCAAAAAATTTCCTTGGTGAAAAAAAAAAAAGAGATTTATTGCAGCTCTGATGCTTGATGATCTTTACCCTTATCAGGTTCTCAAATCCATAATGAGAGCCAAAGACAGAACATAAATATCCTTTTCTAGGAGACAATACCATCTCCTAAAAGAACAGATTTATCAAATACTATTTGGGGACAGCAGCTGTGTTCAGTGAAAAGACATAGAAAATCTGGATGAAGTCAATGAATTTTGCTGATGGTATATAAATAGATGTGTTATTGCCCCTTTAATATTAAACCAGGAAAAAAAATCCACATAAATTCATTCCTCCTTTGTCAGAGAATTCATGAGCTGTCTTGAGGGGATCACTCAGAGATCTGCTCTGATCTGCTCAGAGACACAGGATGCAAAGTTTCTTCTTCATTCCCAAAAGGCAAAAAAGAATGAGAGTGAGAGAGAGACTGAAAGACAAGGTGTCAAAATCCCACAAAATTTGCTATCACAAGAACAGGAGATAACTGAACAGTCTGAAAGCTGACACCCCAATGTGTCAGCTTGGCTGGGATGTGTTACAGCCTCAGCTTGCACAAAGCTGTGCGTTCTGTTATTTTAGAACACTGCAACAGTAGCAGCAGAGCTAATTAATACATTTACATGAGGTACCAAAAAGGGCAGGGATGTTGGGAAAACGATCCTATCAGTCCAGAGTGTTTGTACTGTGTCCAATTCTGGGCCCCTCAGCTCAGGAAGGACATGAGGTCCTGGAGCAGGTCCAGAGAAGAGCAGTGAGGCTGGGGAAGGGACTGGAGCACAAGTGCTGTGAGGAGAGGCTGAGGGAGCTGGGGGTGTTCAGCCTGGAGAAGAGGAGGCTCAGGGGAGACCTCCTCACTCTCTCCAACTCCCTGACAGGAGGGGGGAGCCGGGGGGGGTTGGTCTCTTTTCCCAGGCAACTCTCAGCAAGACAAGAGGGCTGGGTCTTCAGCTGTGCCAGGGGAGGTTTAGGTTGGATATCAGGAAGAATTTCTTTCCAGAGAGGGTGATCAGCCATTGGAATGGGCTGCCCAGGGAAGGGGTGGGTTCTCCGTCCCTGGAGGTTTTTAAGAAGAGACTGGATGTGGCATCAGTGCCATGGGCTGGGAACCACAGCGGGGTTGGATCAAGGGTTGGACTGGATGATCTCAGATGTCCCTTCCAACCCAGCTGATTCTATGATTCTATGAAAACAACTGGCTGTTTGGAGCTGTGGCCAGGCTGTGTGCAAGGCCCTACAGCTTCCCTGGCAAGAGCAAGACTTGAGAGATCCCTTTGGGAACTTGATCTCTGGCAGCACCTGGTTGCATCACACGGAGTCAAGATCTGCAAAGAGAACAGTTTGTTTTGCTCTGGATTTGCAAATATTCTGAGGTCCTCAGATAAATCTGCTCTACCTGCACAAGCTGAGCATCAGCATGAGAATATTCTTCAATCAAGTATTGAATTTTGACCCTGGCTGTCTCCTTTGTACTGTGCCATCAGTGCCAAGAGAATGAAGAGCTGTTTTAACAGGACAGCTGGAGATCCCTTTGATGTAGACAGTGCTATGCCACCCATAGTCATTGGGAACATTGCAGGGTGGGCCCGAAAGAAAGGCTTTGGGGAGGTGCAAAGTGAGCTGTGCTGGTGCAGCACAGCAGACTCAGAAGGATCTCTCCCATGCAGCAGACTTTAAAAGATTTCTTAACTTCCCTATATGTTTTAGGGGTCATCTTCATTTGAAGCAAAGATCTCAGGGAAAGCCAGCTTGAAGCCCACTTTTTCCTCCTTTGACCATGCACTTAATACATTAAGGTGAGGTCATTTTCATCCATTCACTTGAGCTTCCTGCGCTGGTACTGTTCAAGATAACCGGTGGAGAATACTGATTTTATTGTTAGAAAGCCTAGAGTACCCCAGACGTTTTTTTGAAAAGGTCATTTACACATGTTCAGATGAAGTTATATTTTTGTCTTGTTTTATAAAGGTAAAACAGAACAAACCCTTCATGACTGTTGCATAGTACAAGGTGCGCTGGCACTTTAGCCAGAGAAAATGTTGCAAACAGCTGCAACAATGGTAACAACTTCAAACAGTGGTAAAACTCTGCACCTCCCAATTTTTTCATCTCTACTAAACTTAAAGACAGGAGCCCAGCTCTTTTTCAACAAATGAGTCCCACAAGTCTTTTGGGGAAAGGAGTTCAACCAGAGTGACGTAACACGCAGGATGTTTGCAGGCATTGCTTTAACATGACTACATTGTTCCATATTTATAAACATGTCACTTTTTACTGGCACGGCTTCACACATTTTTTTAAGAGGGCTGCTCTTTTCTTGGCAAAGCAACACAAATCCGTTACACCAATATCAAGATTTCAATGAACAGAACCATCTTTGCATGACTCAGAGGTCTTACTCAGAGGTAGGGCAGATCGAAGAGATAAAGCAAGGAAAAACATTCCTGAAATGCAGGAAACTAACTGTGAAAGACTTGGGTTTAGGAGGGAATGGGGAATGTATGTATTCTGTGGTGTATTGTCTTATTTTGGAAGGAGTCAGAACTCTCTTGTGGGTTTGTCTCTGATCCCTTCAAATTATTTTGATGTATACTTGTGTGCTTAAAATTATTTCTCTTCCCTTTTATTGTGCTGTCATGTTAATGGATTCTTGTGTCACTTTCTATTTTCATTACAGTTTCTGTCAGGAACATGAAAAACTCAAATGTCTTAGTAATTTGTAAACTACCACAATGTACTCTCTTTGGCCTGACCTTGTCATTATTGTATAACTTAATTGGCCAACTATTCCACTTCTTTTCCTTTTCATAGCTTTATTATAGTGGAAAATGAGAAGGGACTTGTCATTGACCAGTCAATCAAAAATACCAGCATTTAGAGATGAAAATACCAACCTCTCAATT
Source organism: Lepidothrix coronata (assembly GCF_001604755.1). NCBI lineage: Eukaryota > Metazoa > Chordata > Aves > Passeriformes > Pipridae > Lepidothrix > Lepidothrix coronata. The sequence goes on from NW_016690294.1 coordinate 1,114,971, forward strand.
AATTTCATAGAATTAACACTAATTATGATAAAAGTCTCCTGAGATAAAGATTGAGATCAGGACTAATAAGCAGACTTTTAGCCCTTCCTCTGACAAAGCCTGTAATAAAATTAGGAATGGGAACAGTTTAATTCGATCGGAAAATTGCAGTTCCAGAGTTTCCCCCTCAGACTGGAAGATATTCAAGAGAGCTCCATTTTTCTCTGCACAAAGAGCCAGAGTACATCTCATTTTGCCAGTTCTGTTGGCTGTAATTTCAAAAAATGTCTTTCCCAAGATACTTGATGACTTTCTCACATTTTAGACCACCTCTCTGATGGGAAGTATAATCATTTCACTATTATGTTGTTATTTCTTGCAATGGTTTTAGTTCTTCTCACCCAATTTCTGTCTTCAGATGAAGTAATTTTAAACTTGACAAAGAAAGGAAAGTCTTTGCTTTTTTTTAACCCGTGCTCATAAGGTTTACAACAAGATACTCTGTGCTCTATCATAACAGTAACAATAACTTAAGAGAAATAAAATAAGCAATAGACATGACAGAAACCTGTGCTGCAGAACTGGCTATAAATCAGTGAGATCTGGGGAGAAGGAAGCCACTGGGGAAGGCTGGTTTATTATTACCACGGGAAAATCAGACACTAGTCATTTAGTACCTGATTTAAGGTAACACAGGTTTCAAAATGAAAAACTGTTCAAGAGAGAACCTTTTCATTTCTGTGAAAAAGAGCATTGTTATCACAGAATCAGTGGTTATCACAAAAAGTAGAGTCAGCTATAGATATGAATATTTGTTGGTCCAGTACCCTGGGCAAATATTTAAGATGAACTATTCTGGCTCATTGTAGAAAGATTGCATCTCTAATTTAAAACTAATAGGCAAAATTGAATAAACATTACTATATCATTCAGTTAATTCAGGTTTTTTTCCCTAGTAATTTTAATTGAGACAGCTTTCTCTCCTGCCTTGTAAAAACCTCCATCCAGAGATCCATTCCAAGATATCACCTGCACTTCACCTTCCTTTCTCTGCTCTTCACAGGCTACCTCTGCAAAAACCCAGAAGCAAGAAAGTAAAAATGGATGGATTCAGTTTTGAAAGAAGGCAGCTGAGCATGCTGATTGCCTGATGGACACCAGATTAGAGAGCCCAGGGTAGGGAAACACTGATCAGGTGTAGAAATTACCTTTCTTTCCCCTTCTTTTTTTATTTCAGGTCAAAGAGCACAGATTTGAAATGAGAGCGTGGCCTTTAGAAAATAAGCACCCAAACCTTTCTGTTGTAAACTGTGGTGGTTCAGGATTATTAGGTTGCACATTATTCTCTTTCTCACTTGAACAAATCAATTTACTGCTTGACAAATGAGCACATAATGCAAAATGCCAACTTACAGATTGGTATCATTGAAGAGAGAGCATGGTTTTATTGGCAAAGGACCAAATTTCGCCTACATTGCAGATCTTGGGGCAGAAAACTTTGTTTTTAGTAGATATGTGACCCGTTACATCCAGTGCACTGTGAAGAAATTGCAGATATGGTCAAATAGGACTAAAAGAGCATTTGGATTGTCATGCCCATGCTGCAAATAAAACTCTGATTCTTCATAGGCTTGTCAGAATTGGGAATTGATTTGTTATAACAGAGGCATAGCAAAAAACCTCAAAACCATTTCAAATAGAAAGGGTTTAAATATCTTGAAATGCAAAAGTCTACAGTGATCTGCATCTTAAACTTTAAATAATTAGCCAATTTTCATTATATTGCTGAGGCCAAATACAAAACTTAATATCTCATTGATGAAACTTATTAAGGTTGCATTCAAGAAATCTGACAATAATTTAATAGGAAGATAAAGAAAAATCTGTCTTTAATATCGCGGTTCTGTAGCAGTTTTGAAGATTGTAATCAAAGTCTGGGAGGAGGAGGATTAAGCTAAGCTGTGTCTCAAGTGTTGTCTCTTCTGTTGTATTGGTATAGTATGTTTCTAATATAGAAAGTGCAGCCTACATCTAAATTATTCACGCTCTTTTTCATTAGAAAACCAAAAAGTCAATTTAAAAACTTGGTAAAATTTTTATGAAAGCCAGAGCCCTACAATAACTTTGACTCTGCATCCCAAGGTAAAAACTTTTTTTGCTCATAATTCCTTGTCTCAATAAAAGTAAATTTTAAAATGTACATCTTTCAGGAGTGATGAGGCCCTGCAAACAAATATAAATATGCATGGTAGTGTTCCAACTTGAACGTCTGTCACTCAAATCATTGTCATGCCACAGGCTACCCCCACGCAGTCAGAAGGAAAAACAGGAATAGTTAGATGAGTTTACAGGATGATGTCTTTGTGAGTGACAGATGTTAGTGTTCTAGCAACATTGCTGCTTCTGGTAGCTTCTACTTTTATTTTCAAAGTGTTGCAAATTCACCTCCACACCTCAAAAAAAAAAAAAAATAAAAAAGAAAAGGAAAGAAAAGAACAGAGAAATATTATGAATTGGTTCTTCCCCCTCCCCCAAACAAAAGCATTTTTTTTTTTTAATAGAAAGTAATTTGGGCAGCTGGTGAACTGTGGAGCTCACCAATCTCTGAGTTATCAAACACACACGAGCTGTGTCTTCATGGTTCAAGGAAGAACCCACATTATGCCCCAAAGGATTATCAATCACCAGCTGCACAACATCATCTGTTGTAAATTGGGGCCCTGATTAATAACAGTGATTTGAGCACGGGCCTTGAAAATTGTGATCTTTATTGACTAACTGGACCGGTGACTTTCTCTTTTCATGTTGTTTGCACTCAATTTGTGCTGCTTTCAGTTACTGATACTGTGTATTACTATTTCTGTTCTGATTGTTTTTCACATTCTATGAAGTCAATAGTGAAGTGTCAGGTGAAGCAGGTAAATTTTTTATCAATTGTGTGTGAGACTTGTTGCCCTGCTTTTGATTTTCTTTCTCATTCATCAGTGATTGTACTGCACCTCTGTTTTCTTCTCCTGTCATTGTGGGCATATCAGAAAACAAGGGGAACATCTAACCCCACTGGTTACAGCATCCTTTGAAGTTGTTAATCTTTTCAGAATTCCATATTTTTCCTAAAGAATTGAATCAATATTGAATCACTATTTCGGAGGTGGCTTGCTTTTAAAAAAGAATGATTTCAGAAAGCTTGATTTCCATATTAATTATTTTAAACCTGACTCCAATTATATTGAACTTTGAATATTTTTCAAGTGATGGAGTCAGCCTATTGCTGAAGAAAGGGACTTTGGTTCTCTACCCCTCAATCACCCACTACATTTTGGAGTTCTATGGAAAGGAATAGGTCTAACTTCACCTGCTTTGGAGTTTTATTGTTTTTAACTTTGTAAATTCTGTTTTTAACTGCTTCATGCTATTTTCTTAGTCTAGTTTTTCTCAAAAATGGCAGAGCTGACCCTTTGCTCCTGAAGGAATATATTCAAACTGTTAAACCCCTGAAGGAAATCACACATTCTGCAGAACCTCCTGTAATTATGAAAAGTCCAAGCCCCTTTGCTAAATAGTGAGCAACAGCAGATCCATTTATTCTCTAGATCAGCTTCACAATAGACCAACTTTGAAAGCTTCATTTTTTAATGTGAGGAGGGAGTTAAAAATGCTGAGTGTCTCGTTGATTTGTGGAATCTACTGGGGGGACCAAGAGGAACTCCAGGGAAACTCCAGCGACTCTTACGAGGTGCAACAGAGAAGTTTGCTCTTTCAAAAGTTCAGATCCATTCTCAGGGGACTAAAGGGAGGATGTCTGTCCTGGAAGAACACTTTCTTCAGCAGCAAGAGACTGTTTACACTGGATAAACAGAAAAATGAAATGCAGACTAGGACACTGTAGGAGGAGGAACATTCTGCAGACTGAAATTTTTAAAGACATATTTTTAAGAGTGGTACTTAAAAGAAAGGAGGTGAAACCTAGAAGCAGAAGTGCTAAGAAGCCTCAATAAGGGAAATTTACACAAAAATATAATTTGCTGGGAGCTGTTCTCAGATGTGCAACATTGTGAGCAAAGACTTTAAGAGCAAACTTCATGGTGAACCCTGTGGCATCACTGATTTGGGATATAATTAGAGTCCCATTGAAGGCAGCAGGAGATTTCTTCTGCATTCAACAGGCTTTCCTTTGCACCCTTGTGGGATGGAAAATTCAGAGTGCAACGTGTAGCCTGAGGTATGCAGTCAGGGGAGAAAAAACACTGCATGCAACAAATCAACCCACAACCAGGCCAGCTGCCACAGAAGGAAAAAAAAAAGACACAGCCAGAGTGACAGCAGGCAAAACATCAGCCAACTATGGACAGACAGGCAGGTGGGCAACATCCAGGCAGAGCTGCTGCCCAAGGAGCACCAGCCAACAGCACAGAGCTCCAGAAGCAGAGCAGCAGAGGCAGGGATAAATGAACAAACTAATGCACTTTTAATGCAGGCAGCCACACACTAGCCAGCCTGACAAGTCAAGGGAGTCGGGAGCTGATCTGGCAAGATCCAGGCTGAGGGTGAGTGGGTTAATCCTGCTCTGAGTCACATCCTGGGTAGTGCACTCAAGGCCCATTTAAAGTCCATGGCAAAGAGGCTGAACAAAGCCATCTCTTCCAGCCCTTTGTGAAGTGGTGGTGGTTAGGCTGGTGCTGCACAGAAGTTCCCAACCCACTTGGGTGCTCGCTTGAAACTCAAGGCAGCTGCTTGTGTCTGCTGCTCAGGGGAAAACAGAGTCCCTGCTGTGACCTGGGTGAGGATGCCTGGAGGCTGCAGGGTGGCTAGACTGGACATGCTGTAACAGGAGCTTTCCACAGCTTTCTCACTCTCTGTCCCTTCCTGCCACTCCTTCAGGAAGCCCTGACCTCCCTGCTGGGCTCTCATCTCCTACCAGTCCCACACCACCACCACCTGCCGGCACCAGTACTGGATTTGGACAGGAATATAAAGCAGAAGGAGCTGTATTTGTTGCACTAGAAGAAATTCACTGCTATGCAGACAATACCTGCAACATGAAGAAATAGTGATGGGGACAATTACACATAGCCACAGGCCTGGCTCACAGTGACAGGCTTAAATGGGACTGAAGCAACAGCCCCCTGGATGTTCAGAGCTTTACTGGAGCACACAGGGGCAGCTTTCATTTCCATTGTTATTTACTCCATGTGGGAGGCTACCCTTGCCCACCTTTCTGTGCAGGTCTAATTTATTTAAGGTATGCAGTAGGAAATAATCAGCTTGGCAATTCTAATACGCAGTTCCCCGCAGTCCATACGGTTCATTTTTGTCTGACTGGCTGGTGTTGCCCTCCTGCTGCATTAGCCTTACACTGCCCTCCTGCTGCTCTGCCCACCTGCTTCAAATTTCTTTCCAAAATGCATCACTACTGTAGGATCTTCTCCCTGAAGGGGGACAAGTTAATAGGTTTGCTCTACTTGATGTGCTCACAGATTCCTTCTACACTAGGATTTGACTACGGACTGTGCATTTTTTCATCCTCTGTTTCTAAGAAAATAAAAATTCTCTAGCCAAAGGAAGATACCTTAATGCAAGATAGTTTATACATACCCCGAAATGGGCACATATAAACATGAGTCACAACTTATGCTGTTGTACTTTTGTACTTTCTTTCCAGAACAAGAAGCAAGGGAAAAATATATAATGTAATGTTTTGAAGTAGATCCCCAAGTAGACTAACATTCAGAGTGCATAAAATTGCTTTCCTTTCTCCCCTTCTGGAGAAGACCTGTAAATTTAACAGAGAATGATAACCTCCCTATAAAATATTTAAACCCTCCCATTGAATATAAGAGAGAATAATATCCCTGCTATAGAATTCCACTGAATGGCTTAAGTAATTTGTAGAGAGAAATTACATCTTTATTAAACCTTACACAGGAATTTCTGTACAATCTTATTGGTTTCAGTGTTGTTAAATTGTGTGCCACTCTTCAATATGAAACTGTAACAGCTCCAACTGTGCAGATATCCTTTCACATATTACAGAAGTAAATTTGTTTCTGCGTTCTCTTTTCTTCTTCTCACCTAAATTATTATGTTGCATTTTGCAAACACTTATGGATTTGCTGAAAAAACAATTCCTCACTGTATCAAAATGACCATCTTTCCTTGCAACACGTCTGCATCCACACAGATGATAGAGGGAAAGTTTCTTATTTTCAAATGTATTTGAATAAGCTCTTACTGGAAAATTAAGGATTTCTGGAGAGAATTTGGCAGAACAGATTTCTCAAATGAGAAACATGCATCTGTTTCCTAGAAATCTAAACAACAACAGCAAAGCAGTCACACAAACAAGTTGTGTGGTTTGGTTGGTTTTTTTTCCCTACAGATGGTTCTTATTTTTATACAAATGGGGAAAAAATCAGCAGTGGAAGTTTCTAAATGAAGCAATGAAGTACTTTCTTATCAATGAAATTTAAATGGTCCCCAGGATGAAATTTTGTTTTGCACAAATCTGCCCAATTGCACCTGAAAACCGTACAAAAGCCTTCCCTATTAAAATGCTGCCTTTCAGCCTCCCTGCTTCCATTTAGTCACAGTCTGATCTCCCTATCAATTCATTTTTTCCATTTCTGTTACCTGTAGATCATTTTGCCTTGCTCCTGCAATGTGGATTTAGAGCTTGCAGTCAGGAGCTGATATGATCCAGAGCAAACCCTTTTGATTAGATAGTCCTGTTCCACGCTCAGAGCTGACAGGAAGGAGATGCTTTTTAATGTCACGAGCAGCATTTCCAACCCCCATCCCCGTAATCAGGCTTTGCAGCCACTAAAGAGTGAATTGATAGAAAAGAGCTACCCAGCCTATCAAAAAATGCCCCATCCAGAACAGCAAAACATCTTAATGTAATTAAGTATTAGGATTAATTTCCTAATCCTTATATTTTTCAATTGTCCATTTGAGAGATGGGTCTCTAATTAAATTTCACTCTGGTCACTGTAATGAAAACAATATCATCTGGAAGTCCAGCCACAGTCAGCCTGTGTGGATAGCAGTGATAAGACTGGGTAATTGCAGGATTAATAACTGTACTTTTATTGTGTCTGAAAGCAATGTAACGGTATATAGACTTTCTGAGTAACTGGAAAACATGGCCACATTGTACAATATTGCTGCCCTGATCACTTTTTCCTTTCACATTTTTTTTTTTTAAAGCGTGGGAACAATTGGACTACAAAGATATGATTGTTCCTCGGTCATATTCTCCTCTAGGGTTTCCAAAAAGCAAGAAACGCTGCTCAGGCAGCTCCAGTAGCTCTGTGACAAAGTAGAACAAGTTTCAATAACTGCTGTTATTCCTCTTCATTTACAGTGCAGGCCACGGGGTAACTGTTTAGTGTGGTAGCCAGTTCTCTGAACCTCTTGTACATTTGCTGAAACATGAAGTATTTTCCTAATAATTTGAGTTTCTTGAATGAGGGTGGGATTTCAAAGTTAAAAAAAACCCCCAACAATCCAGGGACCAATGCTCTAATGAATAATCTACCTCTGGAGACAGAGCCTCTGCACAATAGCATCCTTCCTTTGTGGCTGGGACACTTCACCCTGAGTTAGGGAAAGGAGCATTTTAATAAAGATGTTCCCCTTTATGGCTAGATAGGGATGGTGAGAAAGTGGTAGGAACCAGGAGCCAGGCAACCAGCATGCCTGGATCTAAGCTGCCATGGATCTTAATTAATGTGCAGAACAGGATGTAGGCTTGGACGATTTATCCATGCTGTCTGGATACAGTGTGACTGCAGGTGAAACTTGAACCCAATCTGATAGTTGTGTAAGCAGCATGAAAGCAGCTGGTAAAAATCCCTACCTAAAACAACCTCGTGTTAAAGAGGCAGCTCGTGGAAGAGGTTGCAGAAGTTGCTCAGGCTGCTGTGGGATCCTCTTGCACCTCTGTGGGGCCTGTTGGGAATTCAGCACTGACTGCAGAACATCCTGCCTCTGCCTGCAGCCCTGCTCCCTGCCCCATCTTCTCCTGGGCACCATTCCCACAAAAGATTTGTTTTCACACCTTCTGCAGAAAGCAGAAGGTCATCCCCACCTTCCTCAGGAAATCAAAGCTCTTTTCTCTCTCTTGCACAGGCTCTTCAGTGCTTGTGCCACATATGTTGCCCAAAACAAAAAAAATCATCGTAATACATGCTAAAGGGCATTTTTTTATCAATCTACATGGAATTTGTAGGGATGGGATAGTGTTGGGATCTGGCCTAAACACCCTGATTAAAAAAAAAAAACAAAACAAAACAAACCAACAAAAACTACCCAAGTAGTGTTATTTTGGTAGAACAGACACAATTTGCATCAATGTAGCAAATCCATGAATCCCCAGGAATTCTGAAAAAACATGTTCCGTAGAACTATAATACACTTAAAAATCATTGTTTGGCTTTCTTTTGTATCGTGTTGAACTCATTCACCCTTTCACATCATCATTAATCTCCTCATCTCCCTGTGCAACCATTCCCTGCATTAGGAGGCTTCATATATCCTTCTCACAGACCTTTAAGGTCAGTCAGAGAAGTTAACATCATTGCTTTTCATTTAACCTTCAAGCTGTATTTATACTCTCATTTCTTTTTAGCAGTACTTTGTTGTACAACATGAACACGTACCTATCTCTGACCAGACCCAGAAATTATGCCTCCCACCCAGTATCTTGAGCTTAACTGCAACAAAGACTTACATGTCTCTAGGACGTGATTTTTTTTTTACATTTTTGATTGACAACTGAATATTTCAAAAATATCGGCCACCATAAAAGCCTCTGGGTCATTACATAGCCTATCATTTTAGATATGGAGAAACACAGCCTTTTCTTCCATATGCATTAGCCCTGTACACTTACTGTAGTCTAAAATGAGTTCAAACAGACTGATATCTTTGAAGACGGATGTTTGCTAAATCCTGAACAGAATTAATTTCAGCATTCAGAGACACAAACTGAGTACTAGTATTATGCTCCTTCAATGTGGCTTTTTGTGTTTGTTTAATAAAAGCAAACCTGTTAGATACAAAACACTGAAAGACGTGCCACGGGGAATGGTTTGAGGCAATGTTTAAAATGATTTTTACATTTTACAAATTTTATGTTTTCATGGGGAATAAAAAAAAAGCACATCTGAATTTTAGTAAACTCTCATTCAGAACAGAAAATCGAAAATGCCTACTTTGGTTCTTTTGTCTTATTTCTTTGAAGGTTCTAAGGCATTGTTGCTCTTCTGAATGAAAACAGAGAGTTGCTGGAAGACCACTGAAGGGACATCCAGTAATTTAAGAGTGAAGCCTTTTAATTGTTGAGTATATTCCCGGTCAGCAAGTGTAAGAGAGAAGTGTGTTTGTGTGCTGATGTGCAAGCCCATACATACAACTCATAAGGGGAAAGAGGAGTCTCTTCTGTTTTCAAGTAACACAAAATCTGAGGGCTTTAGTGAGAGATATTACTTGGAACACACTGCTTACCCTGAAAACTCCTGAAAAAATATAACAGTATTTCTCAGCTAGAGTTTGTGTATCTCCATCCCTCAGAATAGCACAGCTGGTAAAGCTCATCATCCTGCCATGGGAATAACAGCAAAGGACTCTTCTGCTGGAGTATGGAAATTGTTACTTTGTGAGAACACTGAAAGTTTAACTCATTTCTACTGATAATCTCTGTCCTGACATCATGCACTGTTGTTCCACCCCACACCCACCCGCAGTGAAACAGAAAAGAACCAGAAAAGACCTGCAAGCACCAAAGCCTGAAACTGTTGCCTAGTTATGGAAGATTTTGCCATGCTTATTAATCTTTAAACCCTTTAGCAGCCTTTTTATTTTTCCCTCTAAATACTCCAAAGTCAGTCAAGCAGCAAGAAAAAACCCTCATCAAAAAAGCTTTTGTAATCCAAATGCAAGCACACCCGTGCTGCAGCACATTGCATTTCTGTGGGTTTATTTTTTTTAAGCTGAAGCTCACAAGTGCCATATATGATGTGTATGAGTTATAAAAAGTACTGGAGCACCTCAGTTTCTCTAGGCAGTGAGAGAAGCATCTTTTCTGCACTCCTGTGAGAGTGACATGATAGCTTGCTTATGTTTCCTACCTCAGCAATCCAGCTGTGAGATTCATAACGAAACCATTGAACCTCTCGCCTCTTTTTCTTTAGGAGTGTCACAATGTGCAGCTGCCTTTGTGTTGCCCATATGCCAGCAGCCTTTTTAAAAGCCACTCTTGCTCTGCTGCTGATCATCTTTGCAACAGGCAGGAAGGTGATTTCAGGAGAACTGCTCTGATTTCCACTGCTTTCAGCGAGAGATGAAACAGGTTCTCTCTCCTCCCTGTAAGAAGCACTTGGCAGAAGCAACAGACAAGTTCTTAAACTCCTATCAATAGTTTTTGGAACTAATACTAGTGCTCATCACATTCTCCCAAATAAAAATTGACAGTGTGAAACGATCTAACATTTTGCTGCAAAGTTATTTGGTAGATGAGGGAATGTTAAACAGTGAGTACAGTATCTCAGTATCAGAATTACATAATTTGCTGTAGCTGCTGCAGGATTTTTTCTTTGTCCTGTGTTCAGCATCATGCCCAATAAAGGACATGAGTGCCCCAGACCCTTATTTTCTTTTCATAACCACTATTCAGAGTGGGAGTTGTGCATATGTCCTTGACAAGGCTTGAAATTTAGAATAGTTTCACTTGTTGCCAATATTTTCTCAAGTTGTTTCACAGACAGTAATTCATATGCCAGCTACCTAAGCAATCCTGGCCCATCCTACTGCAAGGAAGCCTGTCTCCAAATTACCAGATCAACTGAATACCCTTGTTCTTCCTGTTCAGCATCATTACAAAACAACATGGAAGACTATTCCTAAGTGTTCCTGTATCCTTGTCCCTCTCTTGGCCCACGTTCAGAAGGAGCAAAATACTTATACAGTTGTTAAGTCCTTTTGTGCCCAAAGAGGAAGGAGTAGGATTTCAGGATACATTAATACTTCCACAAGGAAAATGCATTACATACTTGGACTCACTTCGTTAGCCTCAGTCCAAAGGAGGAGCCCTTAAGAAGCAGCAGTTAGTGGTGCTAAGTAGGTGAACAAAGTAAAAATAACTGACTGCTACACCCGAGTCAGATGGATTTGTGCACATCCAGATGCCTCCAATGACTGTAGCAAAAAGTTCACTCCAGACAAAGGCTACATATTCATATCTGCAAGGCCCTTTGGACTGCAATAACTGCAGCTGACAGGAAGCATCACAGACCAAAGAAATAAACACCAGGGGAAAGAAGAAAAGCTCTGTCACAAGTGTCCCAGATATTCAGAGGTCGGTACGAATTTACGGGGCAGGACAGCAAGTGTGACCACCCTGTGTGACAAAGGCATCTGTGAGAAGGGGCAGGGTAGAGAGCAGTGGTGCCTCACTGGCTTCTCTCACTGTCAGGAGGGAAGGATGTAGGAAGGGGGAAGACTGGTGCCAAAAGGACAAGAAGCATTCTGTCCCGTGACCAGATCAGTTAGCAGTTCAGAAGCCAAGTACTCTCCACTGCACCCCCTTCCTTGGAGGTGCGTGAAGTACAGCCCAGATCAAAGAAGTGAACGCATTGCAGAAGGGAGTTTTGAAATGTGGAGGGCCCAGAGAGAATTAATAATAAATAAAAGTGCACCTCAGAGGAAGAACTTGGAGTTTCTCCTCCGAGTTCCATGTAGCTGCCTGAAGTCAGTAGGAGCAGTCTGTTTATAGCTGTGAGCAGAAAGCAGCCCCCTGTGCCCAGGCATTGTCAGCCTTTTATTCAAGAACACAATATCTGCCTGATAATGCATCCAGTGTTTTGTCGTTAGTTGTCAGTACACCTCCCAAAACACGTTGTCCCCCTGTGGTTTTATAATCATGGGAATATTCTCCACGGCCCTGTTAGACAGGCTTTATTCTGGCTCCAGACAGCTCTGGAAAATAGCCTATTGAATCACATCGGAAACCAGGGCAGAGTTGACTTCCTGGTGCACTCCAAACAATCCAGAGGCTCTCCTTGGAAAGCACAGCCTGTGCTCTGCTGTTTGTGCAATGCCACCCTGCCCTGCAGCTCGAGTAATCGGCTCCATCTCAGCAGCTCCACCCCCACCCCAACGGGTGAGAAAATAGTGATCTATTGTTCCAGGAGTTTATGGAAGAACTTTTTTTTTTTTAGCCACGTCTTGTAAGAGATAGCAGTGAAATGCTAGTTGCTGAAATGCTTCCTCACTTCTCTGTTTACCTCCTGTTAGCTAGGACACCAAACACTGCTATAATTACCTGGCAAGCAAAAGGGAAAAAAATGTCTATATGGGACTGTGTTTTACTACTGAGAAGCATCTCCTTGATGTCATATACAAAACAAACAAACAAAAGACCCAAACACAAAGCAAAAAACAAGAACCTCAACAAAATATCCTCTTTTCCTATTATCATACGAAGAAAAAACATTTTCAACTACGAGGCAGTGCCAAATGGTTCAGCAGATTTCAGAGACTTCGAGACACTGACAGACTGCAGCTCCTGCTGTTTACCAGAGGGATTTAAGAGGTTCTCTCTCTTAAAATAGCCATATTTTTCTGTTCCTGAGGGTCGAAACTTGCCACTTTTCACGCTGTTTTCAGTGGACTTTTTAACTGTGCCATACCCTGCCATGTCAAGGGACTATGAAAAGGCTCTTGAGATTCTTCTGTCTGAGGATAAATGGGAAGGATTGGTTGCATTCCTGCATGCATTGCCACCTGAAACACTAAAATTCAGGGGAAGAACAATTCACAGGGAGTATTTCACTGCATAAAAAACCCTTCAGCATATTCTAATGGCAATGTATCAAACTGGATTACATGAATCATATCCACCTGATGTGATGTGGCACTGTGACATATGGCAGAGTACCTCAAAAACCATTATGCCTCAAGAGCTTATAACCCAAAGGGAATTTAAAGGTGTATTAGTCAGCCATGCTCACCCCCAGCCCGCTGTTATCCACAGCAGGGGACTTGCTGTGATGAACCAGAGCTTAGAGATTCTTTCCATCTGCACAGGAAACACAGATTAATTGGAACAGTGACAAAAAAAAAAGTCTCTTTACCAGGTAAACAGAATTCAGCAGTGGGATTTTACTTAATGAATAGTATACAGTTAAGTACTTCGATCTGCAGAGGTGAGAGGTGGAGAAAGCTGATTAGGCAGCTCATACCCAATTGCTTTTTCATCTGCTGGAAGCTTGATATTATTAACAGTCTCCTCCCTCAGTAGTCACCACAAATGCCAAATTTTGTGTCATGCAGAGAGAGACTTCCCCAAATTAAGAGCGAAGCATGACAGGAATAGAGATCCTCACCCCATCTGGTTTCTCCATAAATATTCCATTTCCTCACACTGGGCACCTGCCTCCTCCCATCCCTCATCAGTTCCTGCTGTCCTACCCCAGCAAGTTTCTCACTCAGCCCCAGTCCCACATTTGGAGACCCCCCTGGGTCTGGCACATCTGGCAGTAAAGCAGCAAAGCCTCGATTGCTGTTGCACAAAGCAGGCTCTGGGTCTTTGCACACAGTGCACTCTGGGGCACAGTTCCACCACAAAGCATATGGATTTAAATTGTTTACCTATCTAAGCCTCAATTTATGATCTCTACAAATTCCTTTAAAATGAAACAAGCCTTTATTTGTACCATCTTTGTTTAAGGAAGAGGGGAAGATTGTCAAGGTCACAAAATGCTTCTGGCACCAACTGGTTCTATTGAAAGCCAAAGGGATTTGGGCATATAAGTCTTGCTTATGTCTTTGAAAAATCTCTTCCATAACCTCATCAAGACTAAAAAACTACAGAATAAACTCTGAATTCAAATACTGTCATCAGAAAAAAAAAAGGGTTTATAGGACATGTGATGGCAGAAGGCTCGATGTGACTGCAGGGGCAGCCAGCAGCCCCAGCAGATACTGACTGGCCTCTTTGACCTCATAATGATGTTGAAAACTGAAAAAAAGATTTCTGACTACAGGCTTGAAAAAGAAAAAAAGGGATGAAAGAGACTTGAGGGAGGAAGGCTGCCTCAGAGGACACTGGTGGGATTCAGAGAGAAAACCCCATCATTAGGATTTAGTCCAGGCTTTAAGGAAACCAGGCCACTTCACGTTGTCCCAGGTGGTGAGGCAGGAAGATACAGGTGTCAGAGGCAGACCAATGCCTGAGGGCAGAAAAACAAGCAAGAGGCTCCTTGGCAAATTCTCTCTAACCTTTAAGGGTTAAGGGAATATCAAAATAAAAGCTTATTCAGAAAAACATCTAAAGGCAGACGAGGAGAGCAGACATATGACCATTTATGAGGAAGGGGACAAGTCCATTACTGAATAAATCTAGACCAGCTTCCCTGGAATTTCATTCAAATTAAAGAAAAATAACATTGTCATCAAGGAATTGATGGAATCATATTTAGAAAACAAACCAGCAAAAGACCTGAACACAAAAAACCTCATCCTTATTTTTCACAACTTAAATTTTCATTCTTTCCACAAGACAACAGTATGTGTGGGCGACTAATAACAGTCCAGCCATCTGGACTTCTCTCAGACAAACTCATGTTAACTCAAACTATGCAGGGAAAAAAAAAAAATCTATATTGCCTGCCTCAGAGCGTTTGTGAAAGTGTTATGGCTTGCAGAACTGTCATGCACCGTCAGCAATGGGCAAACTTTAGAGCACCTTTAATGTTCCACCACAGTGCTGTTGTAGTTGACAATTAAAATAGTTAATGGGCAAGCTGGCCTTTAAGTGTTACACTCATCAAAATAACGGATTGCTTTTGTATGATGACCCCGTGGCTGTATCACTGGACAAACAGGGAATTTTTTAATAGTGCCCAGCTGTGGCCCTTGTAATCGTGTGTTTCTGCGGTGGTAATGAGGAAGGATGTGACTTAAACCAAGCTCATTGAGGACTCGGGAATCCTGGGGGTCTGGGCAGATATTATCTGAGTCAGTGTGGCTCCCACAGTATCACGTTCAACCTCGTGGGCTTGAGGCAGCATGACGGATTCAGTGCTCCAGCGTTTCCTCATTGCTCCCACGGGCACACAGGGTTTCCAAGCCCTCTTGCTGGTAATATTTCTTGGCTGTTTAGAAAAGCAGCCCTCCCCTGTGCCTACCTTTGTGTGGATTTATGGGGCACGAGGAGTCGTAGGGCTCAACTGCTTGGCCAGTTGTTCAAGGGCAAGTGGGAATTTGTGTTTTTCTCCAGCTTACCTGTGCTCTGTGCTACACAAACAAATTCAGGGCATTCTGCTTGCCAAGAAAGATTAGTACCTGAGAGTTGAAACCAGGGCAGATTGCATTTCAAGTAATTTTCCCCTTCCCCCATTCTCCCTCTGCCTTCAGCTTTTTTTTTTTTTTTAATTATTCAGATTAGAAATGAAATGCAGTGGTTACATTATGATAATATCAAACTCATTAACATTAGTCAGAAAGAAAATACGGGGGGTAACCTGCCAAAAGCTAAACCTTCACTTTTGCATTCATTCAGTAAAGTTCATTGAAATGGGAATCCATCCCTTTTTTCTGGATTAGAATTAAACTCCTGGCATATTCAAAGAGCTGTACGAGGGATGCTGGCTCAGAAGATGCTTGTAGAAAAGTAGTATCCAACATTACTGCTTTACTACAATTTTAGTTCTGTGACCTTATACAGAAAACGCCTCGTCCGAGCTCGGAGAAGACCTAACCCAGGAGCTCTGTCATGTGTATCCATGTGCAGGCAGGTGTGCTCCAGCTGACAGTGTCTGGGCACTACAGACACTAAACTTGGGAAGAAATATGTTGAAATATGTTATTACCATTAAGCACAGCCGCACTAGATGTACAAAAGCATAAACTGGTTCCTCATTTCCAATTCCCTTTCCAAGACAAATCCCATGGTTTCCCTTGCCTGCATCCAGAATTTTGTCTGAAAATAAGGCTCATCCCATTATAAATCAGAGCAAAGGAGCCTTTCATAGACAGAAACACAATAACCTTCTAAAAGTACTTTTTTAATACAAGTTTCTATTTCTAGAGTTAAGGACTAATTTTTGCAGGCATCAAACAACCAGGCAGGATGTAGCTCCCAGTTCCAGCATTTAATTACAGGGATAAACATTTCCATAAATTATTAATTCTTTTCTGGGAACAATTTCTGACCCCGTGGACGACAATCCCATCTATTCCAGTTATTTCTTTATATCAGCCTATATTATCACCACGTATTATTCCCCTTCCAAAAAGTTTATATAAAATTTATAACGTGATGAAAAGATCTTCCCCCTAATTTTTGTGTGTAAATGTGAAATCTCGTCCATTTCCTCACAGTATTTGTTCTGTTTAATTGCATTTTAGATGAGCATAAAGTAACCACCCCAAAGACATTATTGGGCTCTGCAGATCCTGCTGGCATGTGTTGAGAAGCTGCTGCATCTCAGATGTGAGCTGATCTTCACAGATAGCCTGTCCTGAGGGTGGGAGCAGAGCAGGGCTTTGGGGAACTTGCCTCCCCTCCTCTTTTCTGATCTCTTTCCAGCGGTAGAAAACGTAAAGCCCGGCAATGACTTGGAGAAAAAGGGGATTTTTCTACGATCGCTGGTCCCTCCTTCAGCCAAAACAACTTCAAAACGTTCTGAAGACAGAGTTAGACAGGGCTGGTTTGCTAAAGTGACTGTAGGCTCCAAGAGGCAGGAATAAAGAGAGCACTGGCAGCCATTCAGCTGAAATAAATCTCAGAGAGAGATAGAATAGAAGAGAATACAAGTCTGAATTGATTTTCAGAGGTGTCGTGTTTGCAGCAGTGCTATGAACCCTCATTTCTGAGAAGCCACTGGTATTTATCCCCCCAGAATTTGGCCAGGCTGTCTGTGGGTGAGCAGTGAGCATCAGCCACTCCTGAAGTCTGGCTGAAATGAGGGCAGTGAATCCTAAATCCTCTTCCTTTTAATGATCATTAGGAAAATCCCTACATTTGCCATTTGTAGGAGCTTTACGTGCCATAGTTTCAGGAAAATAAGTCAACAGTCCTCACTGAGATATTTACAAAATCTGAAAAAGATTCCTAGTTTATACACTAATATATAGGGATTATAGGCCACGGGGAAGGAGGAGAGTTAAACAAAATAAATCAGCTTGCCATGAGCAGATAGGTCTTTTGAGGTTGAAGGTGAATTTTTTGGTTACATAAACCCCTCACACCCATCAAAAACCTAAGAAGTTCTCTGCAATTTCATGGAAGACTAAACACCTGGAAGACTCTAAAAATTGCTGGTAGGAAGAGAGCTCCGCTCTTTTGAAGCTGGTTTTCTATACAAAATGTATCTAGTGCTATTTAAATGAAAGACAGCTCTTATTTAGTAAAAGAGAAGAATAAGAAAAGTATTGTGGAGACTCAGAAAAGTATCAAGCAGATTTTTCCAATAGTTTTTTATCCTGAAAGGGACATTACTAGTTATACTCGAAAAATTAATTTGATAGAACCTTTAAAACTAATCTGAATTCTTCAAAACTCACAATATACTCAGTTATTTAAAGTACTGACACGTGCTCACTTTTGTCAACATTTGAGATGGTTATCAGCTTCTCTTCTTCAAAATTCTTGGCTTTTTTTTTTTTTTTTTTGAGCAGTAAAAAGGGTTTTAGGCTGAATGTAGCAGTCAGGTTGGAGCTAGAGGGATAAAGGGGGTGTTCTGTAATGTACACTCTGTAGGGCACAGAGTCTGGGTGGCCCAAAGAAAGGGCACACCACAATCTTATCCTCTCCAGAGTAATAACTCTCTAAAGTTTGATCCAGTCATCCACAGTTAAAAGGGTTAGAAAATGTCAAGTATCCTCATTTATGTTAAAATACTCTCCCCAACACACAACACCTAGAAAAACCAAACTGAGCAAAAACTCCCAGCACTTGACCTGACTCCACCAAGCAAAGGCAATGCCAATATTTACCCACTGCATTATCTGGCAAGAAGGGGATCTTGACTCATGCTGCTCGAAGACAAATATTAATAAAGATCTGAATTTCAGGCTCACGGGAAATTTCTGACTTTTTTCCCTGAATTGGGATGAAAAAGTTGCTTTTTCTTAAAGCACACTTATGTTTGGAATGGAAATTAGAAATTCAGAAATAATGTTGTCATTTTTTTCTCTTTAAAAAACCAAAAGTGTGATGTTCCAGCATTGAAATGGTAAGATTCAATCAGGCTAAGCAAAATGGGATCGTTTCAGTGCAAATCTGTGTCACTGAAGTTCTGTGCACGTCAGTAGCAACAACAGTTTTATTATTCTGTTTTCTTTTTAAAAGAGGATATACCAAAAAACAGTATACAAAAATGGTAACATTAAAATGTTGCAATTTAACTTACACAAAATGTTGTGGTGGCTCAAACTGACAGAAAAAAAATATTTCTGTTTTTTTGGCTGGGTTTTCCCCCCCCCCCCTTGTTTTTGCCCAGTTGGGATAGTTGGTTTGAAAAAATGTATCAGTTTTTCTGCTGGTAAACAAAGATTTCTGTAGAAGCCCAGTTTTCTCAGAGAAATGCAGTTTCCTTGAGTTACAGAGGAAGACAATTTCAGTTAAATAAATCCCTGACCACTTTGTGTTCTCTGCATTTCAGTCCCAGTTCTCCTCTCTGCTTCTGACTTTCTTTGCCTTGGCATCCTCACACAAAAAAATTGGGTCTTTTGGTGCCAATTCTGCAGGATATGGAGGCAAAACTTAGGTGGTGTCAGCTGATGGGTTAGGAGAGTGTCTGATACTGTTTCCAGAGCTGATGGCACAGTTTTTGATTACTCAAGAGAGAAGCAAACACAAGGCAGCCAGACAAAATATTTGCTGAAAGGAGGACAGAAGTGCTAAGAAAGAAGCGCATTTTCTAGCTCAAGACAAGCTTTGCAGATGTAAAAGGAAAAGAATTAAAATTAAATAAGCTTTATACTTTTATTCTTCTCTTTGCTGCCATGCCTGGGTCCCTCTCTCCTCTTTTGGTTCCCTGCTTTTCATATTTATGGACATGCCCTTTGCTGTCTTCCAGACAGGTTTTTGGCTCCAGAGCTGTCAGCTCACTGTCTGCTTACAACTATTTCACTCTTGACTTTCCTCTAGACCATTTTACTTCACAGACACACACGATTTTTGTTTTTTTTTTCTTTTCTTGCTGACAGTTATAAAACATGAATATGTCTAAAAGCAAAAAAGTTAGAAAAAGAACTGGCTAGGAGAGAAACCTCTGTAGATAAATAGGATGAGAGGGGGCTGATTTTTTTTGCAGGGATTGTGAGCCTGTAAACTTTGCCCATACAAAGGATCTAAAATAATATTTATAAACATCTTGAAAGTCTACAAATAAGAGAGTTCTTCCCTGACAGAGATAACTTAGTAAAATTGCTAAATGGTATCTCTCTATAAAGCACAGCCATCTATGTCTGAACTGTTTACCTAGAGAACACTACAGTCAAAGGACAGAAATTTGCAGTTCAACAACTGTCTTTATGACCTAACATGACCTCAATAAAAGATAATTTTTATCCTAGAAATGCTCACTTATTCATATCAGTTTTAAGGAGGAGTCTGCTTAGCTAACTCTGAGATATCATGCTTTCAGAACTGAAAATTAGGCAAGATGATATTTCCTGGAGAAAATACCTGGCTCAAGCCCCAGATGAAACAAAAAGGCTCCTCTTCTGATGTTCTGAAAAGGAGAGAAGGAGGGACAAATAGGACTATCCAAAGAGCACTCAAAATACATGCAGTGCAATACACCCAGGACAGAGAGATCCAACGAGAGTCAAAAGGTGAAGCTGTTGGAATGGTGGATTCATACTCACTGCTGCTTAATATTTTATTAAGTATAAGGTTTTGACAATCTATTTTTAAAATAGGAATTGGCTTCCTCTATCCACAGGCCAGCCCATGTGGAAGAACAACATCCCATAAATCAGGCTGAAGGTGAAGATTAATGGTTGATGGGAAAAAGGATGAAGTCAGAAATTATTTCTCTCTTCTTCAGATCATGGTTTGTTTGTTTTTCTTTATCTTTTCTCTGCCCCCTCTTCTACCCTGCCCACTCCCTCTTGAACTGAGCAGCACAGTGAACCTGCACAACCAACAAAGGTAGCTTGCAGAGGTTAAATATGACAATTCAAAAACCAATTAGGTGCCACCGGGGAAAGACTGAGGGGTGTGAAGTGAAATCAGGGAAGTGTGTGGAATCAGGGGTGATGGCCAGGTGTCCTTTAACTCATCCTGTAGCACATCTTGCACAACTGTCAGTGAGACTGTAGACCCAGTTTTACACCCCAGCTCCCTGAAGCACAAGCCAGGTCAGTATTTGTGAAGGCAGCAGTGCACACAGGTACAGTTGCCATGAGTCCAAGTATGAAAATTAGATTTTTTTATAATCATTCTCCACTGAGGAGGTAAGCTACTACATATTACATTATTTACCATGTTTTTCACTTCAAGGGTACTAAGCTTATACAGTCCTTATAATTTTATGATGTTTAGCAGCACATCAAGACAGGTATAAAAGTGTTCAGTGTGAATGTTATCAGACCAAATACCAAATTATAATAAGTGTACATAGCAAGTGCTTTATCCATGTAGGTGCCAGGGAAGCAAATGTAAAAGCTTCTGTGAAGACAACATTTTAAATTTCTCCTGTTTATTTGAAAGTTTTCCTGCCTTCTGAGCAATTAGGAGCTCACACAGCCTTAAAAAGACAATTAATTTGAGAAAGTGTAGTTTATTCTTCAACAGCATCCAGACTTCTTTTCCTCAGGGACATCAGACAGTTCTCATATATAGTGCCTGACCTCCAGGAGGCATTTCCCTGCAGTTGTTACAATTTGAAAGATTTTGCCCTGGAGCTTGATTTGGGACTGGTACTTATCCTTCAGATTGACTTTGCTGTGCTTTCCACTGCTTACAGTAAAAGCCTTGAGGTTCTTGGTTCTGGTCTCACAGCTGGTGCTGCACACCTTCACAGGACTTGGCATCTTGAGCACATCATACCCCCGGAGCACCTGCCACCTTTCCTCTTGATAAACAGCACTATTGCCTGGAAAATGGTCATGAAAACTGTCAAGTGACATACACTGAATAACTAAAGCCTCTTCCATCCTACATTACAGTTGGGAGGAAGCCCCTGAGAAATCCATGTTGTCTCTTCTTCCACACAGGACATCCCATTGCCCAAGGCCAGACTGATCTCTTTGTCAGGTCTGTGTTTACTGGTAGGATTTAATTTTCATCTCTTCAGCCTGCTCAGGGGCTGGTGAGGCTTATATGGCCCACTGCTCACTGGGCTCAGAGATTTCCAGTGGCTCCCACTTCTCTGGGACAACGAGAAGGTGCTGCAGGTTTCTTGTGCTGTTTGGTCTCAGTGAGGGTCCTCGGGCTTCCAGATCAGCAGATCTGCTTTTCTGAGCCTGACACTTGACCTCTCCCAAAGCAGCTGGGCCTTGCAATCGAGCCTGCTCCCTTGCTGGGAGGGAGCATCTGCTCTGTAAGAAAGTCTCCTGCACATAATTGCTTTGAGCGACGTCTTCTGCGTCACAGAGGGGCTGCAGAGTCAGATTATCCCTGAATTCCAGCCACCTAGCTACAGAAACTGAAATGTAACAAAGAAACAATTCAGAGGCAGGGAATGAAATTAAAATCCTCCTCTGGAATTATTCAGATTTCAGCCTAGAGCTTGTGACATCCACATGATAAATGTACCCTGTTTGATTTTGATGGTGTTATTCTCTGTTGTTCAAATATCAGAAGCTCCTTTCTTGGACTTTTTCTCCACTTCTACCAATTTGTTTTTGTTGTTGTTTGGTTTGGTTTTTTTTCCAGAAGGAAAAAGCTATTTCCAGAATAAATTTTTGTATTTAGTGGAATAGCCACTTTTGCTGAAAAAAGTTGTATAAATTGATGCATATTTAAAAAATTTTTGGAGGAGAAAAATTCAGAAAAAATGCTGCATTTAAAAACTTACTGTTCCTCTACAGACACAAAGAAAAATCAATTGAAGAATTAATGAGTAAACTTTCATTTCTTAGTAAAAGAGTCAATCATTTTCTTCAGAAGGGCAGCAAGTGGGCACTTGGCAAAGCCATAGAAAAACATCTGCAAGTCACATTGTGATTAAACTAAATTTCTATAAAGGTTTGGCTCACTATGAAGTCTGAACATCCTTAATACACACTTCATATCTATAAAAACTCCAAATGTCAGCCAGTAGTTCATAATGATCTATTTACTCATCCTATTTAGTGTTTTTTTCCCCCCTACGTTCTAAGACAGTCTGTTTCCCCTGATTTATTTTTTCCCCTTTTTTTACAGACTAACAGCAAACTACTCAAAAATATGATAATATACATTGAATCTCAATGGCATTGGGTATTTGTTGTTGCTCAGCTGGGTGAGGGGAGTTTGTCCTGTGCAGGGAGTGAATCTGCACCTTCCCAAGCAATGGATAAAGCTTTCTTTGCAGCAACATTTGCCCTTACAACTTGCCTTCCCATAGGATAATGCAAAGAAAGGTGTTAGCCCAAAGAGACTTCATGCACAATTGATGTAGATACCCATAGGTTTCTTATTTTGGAGTATTCTCTTGTGTTTGGAAAGAACAGTTCTATTGACCAGATATGCTGAAAAAGTAGAAGAGTGCAGTGCAGAAACCAGAGGAGGTAGAAGCTTTCATCAAAAGAATATAAAATGGCAGGAGAGACACTCTTGCTGAGCTGTTGGACTGTATAATTGTCCAGGGATTTTTCCACTGAAGCTTGCAGAAGTTTTTCCAGTGAAACAGTTTTTCCACCAGAAAATGATAATTTCATACATTTGAAACTTTTCACAGCTGTACATCGATTTCGTGTAAATTTGAGATGGATCATTATTGGGACAACTTGCTGAGCAAGTTATTTCCACTTGTTTCACTGTAACAAGACTTGATATTGAGTGCTTCAAATTTTTATTTTTAGAAGTTTTGTAACGAACTGAAACATTAAAATTTCAACATTCCTTTTTTCTGAGGGTTGAAAGGAAACTTTTTCTTCTATCAGAAGCTTCCATGGAAGGGCCATTGCACCCTGCCCTGAGGCCTCCTGGTGCTCCTGCAACCTGCTGGAGGCCAACAGAGTTTCCTCAGTAGCTCCTCCTCTGTTCTCCCGTGTTAACAACCACTCTCTCCACACCAGGTCAGGGGCATTGTGTCTGTGGGTGTGAGTGTGCACACATTATGAAACACTCTGATGCTTGGCTATTATTTCATCTTGCCAAAGCCAGCAAAACCTACTTGAGCTCAGCTATACTGGTCCTCTAACATACCTCCAAGTCTGGGAAAAATTCAAAACTTTGAGACTTCGGAATGTTGTAAATACATAATTGCCTTTTAGTGCCTCCTCATGTACTCCTCCACAAACACAGACGGTGTCCAGCTCCCATAACCTCTTAAAATAAAAAGTATTATTGACCTTTCTGTAGGTCAGATTCTCTAGATTGTTCGTTCCTCTCTTCTCTCTCACAGGTTTTCTGGCTTTCGGATTTGGTAAGCGCCTTACCAAAACAAACAGTGCATGAATGCTGAGAGAACAGCATCTGATTAAATGCTAGATGTTAATTGTAACCCTATTTTGCTTCTATTTTTAAACAGCAGAACAGAATAATCTCTGTTAAAAGCCTGACCTTTGAAAGCCACAATGCTTGGACTTATCTTGAGGGAACACTTTTTCTGTGGCTGGGCCTGGTTGCTGGTACATGATGCTGCCAGCTCTGAGTGACAAAATAAGTTGTTCTGAACGTTTTAAGGACAACTCAAAGAAAAATTGTCTTCAACCCTACGATTCTTAGCCATATTATGAAGCAGCTTTCTCAAATATTCTGAAGCACTTCAATCAGTCAACTTTCAGGATAATTTATGAACCTGGAAGTCATAAATTGAGCTGGTAGATGCCAAATCCTCTATTAAAACACTTACTAAGAGAAACAATATCTGTCCTGCTGACCATCATCAGGGAACAACTCAGTTGTACTCCAGTTCTAAGTAAGCTGTGTTAAGAACCATGGGTTAAATCAACACAGGCTGTGTTAAACCTCATTGCTCTTTGGCTTCACTGCTTCTACTTTTTTCCAAACTGAGAGCTGAAATACTGAGCAACTGCCTCTATGCAGAACACCTCCACAGCCTGCTCCAAAAACCTTCCCAAACGTTCTCTCAGGAAATTTCAGTCTTTTAATCTTGTTCCACACACTTCTGATGGTTTTGATGCGGCCTATATGGTCTATAACTAATTTATACTTATTATACTTTCCCTGTCAGCTCAGCTGAGCAGTGTTAAGGAAAATAACATGCTGTATCACTGCAGAGATCTTGTCAATTAAATGCAGAGTATCTGTATTTGCAACCACACAGTTGAACTGAAAGCACACAGAAACTCTTAGGAATATGCCATGCTGCCTCTATGAGCCTTTACTCTGTGAAATACTTCAATATTGCAATAACATCTGCCAGCTGCAACTCACTGTGCTGCACATCAAATCAAATGGCATAAGTGTGTGGAGACAGGACCAGTGTCAGCTATTATGTGGCAGTTTTTCCTAAGGGGACGTGCTGACAGACAATCAAAACTTTTCTTTAATATTTCTTATTGTGTTTCTGCTAGTGAGACTACCTGTCATGTAGCAATCATTCTTTGCTTGTGATAAGAAATAAAAATAAAACAGAAGAACTCGGGTGCCCATCTCAAGTGTTTGGATTCAACAAAGTTTGTTTGTGTTTGAGTTGGACTTCAAGCAGTGGGATGCTCTGGTGTGGTTGTGGATTTAGTTTAGTCATTTTGGGGAGTGACAGATGCCCTTAATAGAAAATCTAAAACTCCTTTGTAAAATCCTGGCTATTCCTGTAGACACTAACTCTCCTGACACTCCACACTGACTGTGGTGGATGGATGTCACAGATGGAAATGTTCAGCCCGGATGGCCTGAGCATGCAAAATCTGGATTTTCATTTGAACTACCATTGCAGGGCAGTGAAATGTGATAACAAATACTTGTCATACCACAGTGGTCAAAGTTTCAGCTTCTCTGGTATGGCAGCAAAAGAGAAGGCAAATGAGCAAGCAAAACTCCCAAGCTCAAAGGAACCCTTCCCAAAAGGTAAGTGTGGCTGTACCGTGTTGTGGCACAGGAGACTTAGTGCTGTTGTGTCAGCGTTCCAGGTGGACTCCCTTTGTCCTCAGCACTAGGGGAAACTTTATACCATAAAACTGACGAATTATACTTTGTGCAGAGAGTTGTGGTCACAGTGCAAATTAGGAATTTTGTAGTTTGAGAACCTCAGCTCTATCCTCTATGCTCTGACAAAACGTAATTCTTCCTGCAAAGTCTGCTGTGCAAGCTGCTTGTTTTTACCAGAGCTGTAACATTTATATTACTTTAAACCAAAGTATTTTCAAATGAAACTCACAAAGGTATTTGGTTCAGCATGGCATAAGTTATACATTGGATAATGAATCACTTTCTAGCTCATACAGTAAAATCCCTTTTTCTTGACCAGCATTTCATCGTCTCAGACATTTTCCTCCTCGTTCCCCTACACATCTCTTTATACATATACTCCTTTCTGCCTCTACTATGAGTTTCCTCTCCCAGTTTTCCAACTTTATCCACATGGCCAATGTTTTCCACTCAAATGGGTCCTAGTGATATTTCTTTTCCATGCACCAGTCTCTCTATCCACTGTAGTGCTTTCTTTGCTGAGGAATTGTCAGGGAGGCAGCTGGGAAGTCCAGACCAGACTGTTTGAAACCACCACACGACAAACCAAAATAATTAAAGGAAAACAGTACAGGTGGAAGCAGCAATGGGGCTCACACCCTTATTTGGGAATGCAGGTGGACAGATAATGCTTTTTGTAAGAACCTGGAAACAATAAAACTGATGGACAGGAGGATTAGGCTGGATGAGTAGAAAGAAAGGGCAAAGCCTCAGCTTTGGGGAGGGCACTGCACAGAAACAGAAAGAAGGAAAAATATATCAAAGGGTTCAAGCAAGCAGTAAGAAATTTTAGGATTAAGCTCTGCTGATCCAAACTTCTAAACTACTGGAGGTTCAACCAGCACTAATCTTGACCCCCTTCATTTATGAGAAAACATGACCAAATAAAATCAGTTACAGGGTTCAGGGATATGGTTATATCAAATTGTATCTCCTGTAACAAGATGCACTGCAGTGGCATGGCCTGCTTTTCAGCTGCAGTAGCAGTCAGCTTTTTCTCTTGGATGTCACATCTTACTATAAATTACTATGGGGAAGACTTGTAATTAAAACCATATGCTTCACTTTCTTTTTGGGCACATAAGGGGTTCTACGTTTCTATAAACTTTGCCAATTTTAAACTCATCTCTCTCTCTCTCTCTCTCTCCACTAACCTGTGGCCCAACTGCATGTAATAAGAGTAATTTGGAGAATTATATTTGGTTACACTCTATTGCTGTAAATTGCTGCTTTCCTCTAATGGCCTGAATAGTACAGAGCTAAACCAGTTAATCTGAAATAAGCTAAAATTGAAAGATACGTTTGAGGAACGGGCAATTATAGTCTTTTAATTAATGCAACATCGCTTTGCAATAACATATTCAGCTTTTCTAACAGCAAGGGTACATTTTAGGACAGATACTGATCTCTTTGGGGATGCAGGGTGGATGTAAACCTGTCACACCTGAGAAACTCAGATACAGAGAAACCCCTGATGGGATTAATGCTGACACACCTGGCTTCATGCCACCCTTCTGCCTGCAGGTACAACATATGCAGAGCCACTGCTGGAGTAGACCAAAGATATCTCTGGAACATTTTGGTTGTTGTCAGCCACCCTCCCCAGCACCCATCCCTGTCCCAGCCCTGAGCAGCCTCAGGGACAGGTGACACAGCAGGGATGGTCCAGCCCTGCTCCCCTGTTGGATTCCAAAATTTGGATATGAGAAAAACTGCTAGGTTTAAACAAAAGCCTTGGACTGGCAGAGGCTGGGAAAAAACCTCCATCCAGAGTCCAGGCAAGGATCCATTGATGTCACAGGTTTGGAAAGTCCTGCCCAAGCCCTGAGAAACCATGCCCTGATCTCATCAAAGTTGTGCAGAAAACCTTTTGTGTTTTATCTCTCCCTTTGTGTTACCTGTTCTCCCCATGTAATCCCCCTAAAATAAAGCAGGTTTTCCCCCATGAGGTAATTTGTAAGACCCCAAGAAATGTAACTTGGATTTTCCCCTGATGTCATCTCTATGAAAACCCCAAATTGTGTAAGTCAAGTTTTCCCCTTATGTCATCCCCTGAAAACCTCTCTTTGTAATACATTGTAGTAGTTACAACCCCCTGTTGAATATGTAGATCCTAAACCCTTTAATATGAACTTGTGAGTCCAATAAACCATTCCAGTTTTCTGCCTCTACTGGGATCATCATAGTTGACTTGCTACACTCCCCCAGGCCCTGGGACCAGCACCAGCTATCCCCAGCCTGTGTGTTAAAAAGGCATGAAACCCCTCAGGAGGGGTCATAGTTGATCTGTCATTCACAGAACTGTAGACATAATTTGGATGTTTTTTCCATGTTACGTGACAGCCCCGCCTGCTGAATTTTTGGCTGGTTTCTGGTCACCTGCAGAGCTGTTTTTGTTCTGGCACTGTGGCTTTACATCCTATCCCTGTAACAGGAGCAGAGAGCTGCCAGATAGGGCAGTGCAGGACACAGCTATTGCAGAAATGAAGGCTAGACACCACGATTCAATGCATTTTGATTAATTGCTGTGGTTAACTCCATCTCTCATCTTTGGACAGCTTTCTCCCAGATGTCTCAATAAAGGCATGGCCACATAACAGATTTTTACCACAGTCTGTCTCAGTCTCTCTCATCAATAGATACATGAGACAATAGCCCTACAAAGATCACAGCTAAACCTTCCAGGGCATGAGGGCCAACTGTTCAGTTCATGTAACCAAACCCTTCTCCCTCTACCCGGCTCTGGTGAGACCCCACCTGGAGCATCCAGCTCTGGGATCTCTAGCACAGGAAGGACACAAGGACATGAACGTTTTGAAGTGAGTCAGAGGAGGCCACAAAGATGACTAGAGGGATGGAGCACCTCTCCTGCAAGAAAAGGCTGAGGTAATTGGGGTTATTCAGTCTGGGGAAGAGAAGGCTCTGGGGAGACCTTGCAGTAACCTTCCAGTACTTAAAGGGGGCCAATAGAAAGCTGGAGAGGGACTTTTCACAAGGGCATGTAGTGATAGGACAAGGGGGAATGACTTTAAACTGGAAGAGAATATGTTTGAGTTAGATGTGAGGAAGGAACTCTTCACTGTGAGGGTGGTGAGGCACTGGAATGGGTTGCCCAGAGCTGTTGAGGTAGGTTTGTTATATGGTGGTTTCCTTGTCCCACTTTATCTTCTGCCTGACTGGGAGGAGCTGACTGCTAAAGGGCAGTGACCAGTCAGGAGGGTTTTTCTGTAGGCAGTAGAAAACACCACATATATAAAATGTGTGTATACACACAAACAGGAATGGTGCATTATCACAGTTAAGTGCATTTGACCCACATTTATTATCTGTCAGCCCAGACCCCAGTAATAGTATTCCCTCATTTTTAATAAAAATTCAGGTACTGAAATTATAACTCACAGCAACAACACATTTAGTCCTGAACAGAGTATGAAATGCAACAAAATTGTGAAATATGGTGCTATTATGGGGAATATTCCCTACAGAAAGCTTTCTGTTGTGTAGGGTAAATGTTTATGCAGAGCATTACTGCTGATGGACAATGACTCTCATCAGCCATGCCAGAACATAGAAACCTGTTATTCTTCTTGCTTTACTGAAAAGACAATATTCCTTCATGTGTTTTAGAGACCTTTGCCAATATGCTCTGCTTTGCAGTCTCACAACCACCCCTCTCATGTACTAACCCATTTTGCACAACAGCAGATGACCTTTGCCATGAGAATGTCACCTCTGAAAGCACCACAAAATGAAGAAATATTCCAAAAAAAGGAAAGGCTGAGCAGCAGATCAAGAAAAAGGCTTGTAAAAATCCCCAGAAAAAAAATTTTTTCCCTTCTTTGCCTTTTTAAATATATGTTGTATAGTAATGGTTTCATCTTACATTTGGCTGTGTTTTTAAATTATAGCAAGAGAAGGCCCGGTTACAATTTCAGTGAACTAATCTGATGACAGTTAAACCTCTCTTTCCCCCTTTTTTGTCCTCAATGTTCACTGGATTACAGTTTGAGACCTGCATTCAGACGGGAACAGCAATATTATTTTAAAGTTATTGATTCAGAAGATGGCAAGGAAGAAATTCTGGGTTGTTATGCTGAAAGCACCCAAAATGAGAAACCTGTCACAAGGAAAGGGATTATCTTGTGCTTAAGAGGGATTGGAGCCTGAGAGAGTCATACACCAGATGCACAAAACCTGTAGCCAAAGACATTGCCCATAACTATGCCATTAAAGGTGTCATTTCCAGAATGAGGAGCTGTCTTAATCCTGGGAGTTTGGGAGAAGTGGAAATACAGAGATCCAGGTGTACAATCAAGCCTCCTTAGAGCAGCTGTTGACTAATTTGTGCAATTTAAGTTGTCTTAGGTGTCACAAGACGTACCCAGCCTCACTTCTCAGACCGTGGCACTGAACACATCGTGTGCCTGGTGTTGCATGGTGGGTCTTAAATTCACTTGGATAACACAAAAATCAGAACAGGCAGCTTGGCTAAAGAGCCTCGAGAAAATAACCCTCAGAGGTACTGGCAGTTAATTACTTCCTCTTACAATGTAACACAGATAAAATATTTTCCTTCAGGGGAGAGTAGACGGTGGGTTCCTTTCTTTTCTTGGAGCGGACACCTGGGATTGTGACAACATGTGTGGCTGCCACCCACACCTTCTTCTAGGAAATTTTACCTCTGGACTTGGCATTTATCTTGCATTTTACATCCCCCTGAGGTCTGTGTTAATGCTGTTATTGTACCAGGTGCTATTCATACGTGCAGAGAAAGGACAACACAAAACCTGAGCCCTGAGAAGGTGTACAGCAACAACACTGCACTGCCATAGCTCAGTGCACTAAGCTCTTAAAAAGGATGGCAAAGGGCTCATTAGAGAGCAGGACTCAGCTCTGTAAAATACATCAAAAAGGTATATGTTTATTAGTTTGGAATAAAAGTTGCTTTAAAAAAGACCAAGTACCAGCGTCAGAAGATTACGTGTTCTACTTGAGAACTGAATATTTCAAAAAACATAAACCTTGTTAAAAATATTAATCAGCGGCTAGATGACAAGGCTTGTCATTTAGCATCAAATGCTACAAATTTTCACTTGCTACCAATAAATATAATCTGTTATGAAACCGCATTATCTTACTGTGCTTAAATTAATTATATTAAAAATATTTAGAGCGAGTATTTGTCATATTTGTCACTTTATGACAAACTGACAGACTAGAAGTCATATTACATAAAGACATTGGTTGTGATGGTGTTGAACAAGATATTTTCAGGCTTCTTAAAACCCCAAAGCATCTAGAGGGTCAGAAAGGTGAAACCCCCCACAATTCTGTCTCTTCCCTAGATAATTTCACAAATAGTAGGGGTGAGATGAGTTTAAAAGTGCTTCAAGTGTCTGGAAATACAAGCTACAAGGAAAAAAAAACAGGGATAGGTTTGTAGTTGCTTGGGCAACTGGTAAGTAGCTGCCCAAATGCCAACCTGGCATGTCCCCAAGGCACAAGGCCCAACGTGACTGTTCTGCTGCCTGAGAGCCCTTCACACTCCAAACGTGACGCAAGAGCTCCTTTGGGTGCTGGGATCACCATCACTTTTCCATGATGGAGAAATACTAACTAAAGATCAATCTCTCTCACCTTCTGCTGTAGAAATTTTGGCACAGGAGCAGGTCTGGCTTCAGGAGAGATCAGACTGCACAGAAATCACATGTGGGGTACAGGCACTAGGCTACCCCCAAACTTGCTCACACTAACACCATCTTAAACCCAGAGTTAAGATTTCCTGTACTTCTGAACAGCAACTTTTATTCACACACTTCAGAATGAATCAGTGGCAAGTGCAAGGGATGGCACAAACATGTCCCTTGGTGTAGTTATGCAACAGAGACATTTCACAATTAATTATTCTAACGAGATAAGCTTCCAAAATTGCCTAAAGAAATCCAGCATGCAAACCAACATTTAAACACTGAATCTGAGAAAACATCCAGAAATTTGAGAGCACAAATATACTCATTTTGTTGTTGTTGTTGTTTTGGTTCTTATGCTTTGGTATTTGAAGCAAGAGTAAACACTCACTGTTTGAAACAGAAAAGCATAAAGATACAAGCCAAATGAAACCAGAGTCTTTGCAAACCATTTTCCTCACATTACAATGGAAAACTAGATGTATCCATGCTATTTAGACCTGTTTTTCAGGGACTTGCCAGCTAAAAAAAAAATAGGTTACAAAAGTTCACTACTGGCACAGAAGAAGAAACAGTCACACAACTTTGGTTTATGCAGCATTCCTTAAACTCTGAGGGGCAGCTTAGGCTTCCAAAAGAGGAAAACCTTGAAAGGACTATATTGGTATCTAAGATAAAGCATTTACAGAGGATTTAGGTTTCTGGATATGGATGCTCCATATTTTCCATCAATCAGCTCCATTTAATAGGTCTTAACTAAATATGGCAAAACAAAGGCACTTTTACATATTGGTATTGTAAATGAAATAGGTTATACCAAGCACAACCTCACTGCATATTTATCCATCTTAGTAGATATAGAGGATTTTAGGCCACCACAAGAGGAAGAACAACGTTTTGACTTTCTCAGGTATCTTATCAGGGACAGGATCCCTTTCCATCAGTCATAATTGCACACTAGAAGATATACTAAATATATGGTCCCAGGAAGTATTACCAAGTAAGCATTTGCTATTAATGTTGCTGATAAAACATGGCTAAATTATTTTATAGCAGAAGAAACACCTGAGGGCAGGAAGAGAAAACTGCTTTTTAAGTCTCCTGTGGCACATTAATGTGGCTTATTTAAGTGAAGTGCTGAGTGGTGATAGAAAGGGAATTTTGATGAAGCAGTCAAGATCTATTTACTGTCCTCTCTTGCACAGAGGACAACAGAATTACACAGAGAAAGGGAACTGTTAAGGCTATGAGTAGCAGCAGTATAAAATCTGGAATATTTGTAAATAAATAAAATAGATACATTATCCAGCTTGTTAAGAATTAAATACCTCTTTCTACATTTCCCATCTGTATTACCTCATTCTAAACAGAGATGGCCATTGTCCTCTGGTGCCTAGACAGTCTGGACACAAGTATCTTAATTCCTTGGTGGTGCAAGATTTTTTTTTTCCACATTTAAGCAGTTAGTTTTCCCTCTTACATCCCTTTAGGAAATTCAGCATGGACAACAGTTTCCCTGATGCTAATATGCAGTTCATGCCTTGTGCTCTCATATGTGCATCATACACACGTACCACCATATCATCAACCCTGAGCAATTTAGCTCACCCTGACTATGTGTAATTTTCATTGGATACATCCCTCTCAAACCCCAGTGGTCTTGGATCCCTTAAATATCATTTGTCTGGCAAGTGTTGCTTCAGGAAGCAAAAACTCTGATACTTGGGAGGTAATTTAGAGAATATATGGACTAATTTAAAGCATTTTAGCAAAGGAACAGCAGACAATTAACATCAGCCCAAACCCTTGCTTAATAAAACCTTAAGACCTATATTATTTCAATTTTAGCCAATAAAACCTGAAAAAGTTTCAGAGTTGATTGTCTGAAACTGAAAACTGTAATTCTCTAGTCTACAGTCTAATGGACAGGTAAGAAATTTTATAGAAAGTTTCATATAAGTCTATTCAATTATAGAAAGGTTTTTTCTTCAAAGTAGAAAAACTCTCTGCAGTGTGGACTGTTATCTGCTGTACTTACCATCCTCAGATTGTATCTTTATTCTTTTGCTACACACCTTACAGATACAGAGAGATAGTGAGACCTTCATGGCCAAAAAAATCAAATTCTCATCTATTTGAGAACCTAATTCCCACAGTTTATAGCCTGACAAATGCTATAAACATACACTGAAATTAAGTGTTTTCTGTGTGAGAGAGCTGTTACACAGCTGTGAGATTAGGGCCCGATGCAATTCATCACTCCATTACAAAATCTGTGTTCTATATTCAGAGCCCTACAGGAACTTGTTTAGCTACAAGTTATTACACAGTGACAATGCCCTTAGCAAGAGGTGAGGAAGCACAACCTTCTTTGTCTCAGGTCCCTTCTCTTTGCACTTAAAGACTCCAAGAACTCAAGCTTGACCACCATTGCCACCAATAGCTCTGTGTCCTAGTTAGAACAGCTGGGACCAGTTCATCACTGGATGGGTGTAACCCAAAACTGTGTATTCTAGAGCCTTCCATG
>NW_016690294.1:1148724-1223715 GCF_001604755.1 Lepidothrix coronata
TCACACCCATTGTGGAACTGTGAGATAGGAGGGTGCTCCTGTCCTCACACCCATTGTGGAACTCCCTGCCCTGAGGGAGGCACTGGGCATTCCTGCCTGAACTGGAGGATATATAATCTTGGGGTTTTGGGACTTTTTTAACCACTCATGGGATCCAGAGGAAGACTGAAGACCACCACTCTTGCCCAGACTGCACCAGCACTTTCACCAACAGGTTTTCCCCTCTCCTTTTCCTTTGGACTCAGGGGGCCCAAGGAACACCACTCTGTTCATGCCCCAGGGTGCTGGGTTATACATCTGGGGTTTGTGGGTTAAAACCAACT
Organism: Lepidothrix coronata; assembly: GCF_001604755.1. Taxonomy (NCBI): domain Eukaryota; kingdom Metazoa; phylum Chordata; class Aves; order Passeriformes; family Pipridae; genus Lepidothrix; species Lepidothrix coronata. The sequence continues at coordinate 1,149,048 of NW_016690294.1, forward strand.
GTTTGTCTGTATAATCGTATTTATTGTATTATTTTATTAAATTGTTATTCTGATTTATAATCTCTCCTTTGGGTTGGGTTTATTTCCCCTGCTGGTTTACCTTTAAACCAGCACACTCTGCTATTGCTTCATAAGAAAATAGCATTTCTGGTGTGGTGGAAAGTCTACACTGAAGCAATCCTGAGAGGGCTGGTGATGTTTCTGTCACATTTGAGGAAGCAGACTTTGTGTAAATTCCTTCCAGCTCGAGGCAGGCTGCACTAATACACGTGACTACGATATTCTCTCTTCCCTTCCTAATGCAGGCAAACCTACAAACACTGACTAATTGTTTGGGCCAAAGGGACAAGGATATAAATGAGCTTTTTCTCATTACGCTGGTAGAAAATATTGATTACACATACACAGATGGCAAACACTAGTCATGCTGGTATTCTCAAATCTCTACACTGCACTTGTCTGGTATGCACTCATTATTTTTACAAGTTCAAACTATGACTGTTTTCCCTATTGACAACCAGGGGTTAAAAACATAATAAACGGAGTGGATTTGTGTTGGTATTATTAATGAATTGGCAACAACTGTCTCTGTGCCATTCATCTCTCAACATCTGTTTATATTTTATTTTAAATCTGTAAAAACATTGCTTTGTAATCCCTTGATCTGTACAGTAATTTCCTTTTGTTCCAAGCCGTTAAAGGTGTCTTTGAACTACTCAGGGGAAAGAAAGACAGACAAAAATCAACCAAAAAACCAGAGACTACTCATCTGTTCCTTCAAGACAAGACCACTTTCATCATAAAAAATGAACATCATGAAAAATGAACACCGAAATCAAAGCAAAAAAAACAAAGGTGGCTGAACTCTGTACTGCAATAGGATAGAAGTCAGGATGTCTGTGGAAAACTATCAGTCATTATTGTTTTAAATTGCTCTTGATTTGTGCAGAGGAGCAGACCAAGTCAGCCTCACCTAATCTTTCTTCAGAGTTATCTTGTGCATTTATTCTCTGCTCTCAGGCTCACCAGGAATTCTGCTCACTGTTTGTCACAGCCAGGAACAAGCCTGTTAAGCTCACCCCTGGCTGATAAGTAGGAGTTGTTACTCATGGATATCCTGTTGTGTTGGACTCCTGGAGTCCTGGATTTTCTGATTGTTCGAGCCACAGCGATTTGGGGGCAGCGCTCTTTGTGGAGCACAGTGCTGTGTGAAAATTTGTCAATATGGGTTCTAAAAATAACCCAGGTATGAGCAAGTACAAATAACCTTCTCTCCATTTACTTCTCTGTAACAACTGTGTGACTGGGAAAAAAACTAAAAAAAAAAATCTCTAAAAATTGGAGTGAGAAGGCAGTGCCTCAGCTTGTGATTTATTGTATTCCTGAGGAGATTAGAGACAATACCCACTTTTGAAACAATGCACATGGGCAAATGATGTATTCATTACACCACTGGAAGAGCAAAATAAGCCATGCCCAACGGGGAAAGTATTGTCAGGAAAGAGAATAACATCAAAAGGTCTCTGGGCCAGCAAGTTCAAATCAGAGTAGTTCACATGAAACAAAAGAAGAGAACAAGATTTACAGATTTCTAGTTACATAATGTCATGAACTTGTGTTTTGAGGAGAGCATGTGGCTTTAGAGGAGCTGCATTAAGGTGATAATTAAAACACCTGCTTAGATCGTAGTATATTAATGCATATATTTGATTTGAACTTACCTTTTGGGATTTAATGGGCACTTCCAGGTATTTGTCCAAGTGGATAAAGTAATATTGTGTAAGCCTCACACTACTAAGCATTCAGAGAATTCCACAAATACTGAATTTACCAAACTGTGTTTTTAAAAATAATGATAATTAAAAACCAAAACAAAACCAGTCAGCCCCTTTTATAGTTCAATATCCTCTTTATTTTCCTGCTCCATGAAGCATATGACATTCAAGAGGAGGCTGGAGAGAGAGACGATAGAGTAATCTAAAAGGGACAAAAGAAAAACAAGGAGCATTGTTGAGGGAAAAAGGGAAAGAAATGAGAGGCTCCGATCTAAACAAAAACAGAGAAAAAGAGTTGGAAAGAATTTCAGCAAAGAAATATGTTTAATTGCCTACAGCCCCAGGAGAGGTAATTTATGTGCCAACAAGTTATGGAGGTTTTATGTGCCTATTAGTCTGCTATTCAATTAAAAAATGTGTACTTACCATGGCAACCTCTATGTCTCACAATACACATGCTAATTCTAAGATATCTCTATAGAGCACCTTCTTAAAGAAACATATACCCCGGCACCAGCCACAATCTAGATTTCCACAGTCACTAAGAGGCAGTAAAAGGAACAGCCCATACAAAATTTCTGAATTACAGTCTTGGGAGCAGGATGGGTAATCTTACTGTATTGTTAGCAACTCCATATGGGAACCCAGCAGTGTAATGCAGGCACACAGTGCATTGCTGCACCTCAGGGCAGCTCACCATACAATCCTGCCAGCATTTCCCTTCTTGCTCACTGAGATAATGCTCTTATGCTTCTAAACAATGCTCCTTTTCCTCTGGGATCTGCTTTAGACTAGCTCACTAATTCCTTAGGCACTGCTTCTACTGAAGCTTTGTAAGCTTTCAAGTGTGCTCTCCTTTATTTAAAGCCTGCCAGGGCATGCACCTTTCCTTTGTTTCAGCCTTTGCTGCCTGGGAATTCCCTTTCTCACCAGCCCACGTCAGACTCACTGTTCTCAACAGGCGTTGTCCTGCTCCCTCTTCCTTATTTGAGCTTCCCAAAACAAAAGCTATTGGCAAGGCTAATTTTCCACTCAATGTCTTATTCCTTTTCAGAGAAGCAGTATCTGTTGCCAAAAAATTCTTGGTCAGAAACGTGCAATTAATAGATCAAAGCATTTGTCAAGTACACGACCTGAGAAGTGAACCACCTTCGAAAAAATATATCCTACTCCATCCGTAAGAAGAATTTCAATACAATCCTTCTGAAAGTAAAGACAAGAAGGCATTGAAATGATAACCTGTGTTTCCAATAGCTTTTTTTAAAATTAGTTGCTTCTCATAATCATCTTCCTCCCCTTCACTGAGCAGTGAAAGCATATCAAGTCACTCCTCCTGTGGATGTGGAACACAGAGGTCCCCTTTGCTTGTCTGCAGCCCATTTAGGGCTGGTGCTAAAGCACACAGAAAACAAAAAAAGGGAAGTATCATCTTGTGTAAGGTTCTGGATTTGCTGAGGATTAAGCCTCAATCACATTTCAAAGACGTTTTGCTTCTTTCCTTGTGTTGTGGTTTAACCTCAGCTGGCAACTAAACACCACAGAGCCACTTGCTCACCACCACCAGCTGGGGTGGGGGGGAGGATCAGAGGGGTAAAGGAGAAAACTTGTGGGTTAATATGAGGACAGTTGAACAGGGAAAGCAAAAACCACTCACACAATCGAAACAAAACAGGCATTGGTTCACCTCTTCCCATGGGCAGGCAGGTGTGCAGCCATCCCCAGGAAACCACACAACGGTTCCTTGGAAACACAAAAGTGCCCTCACTCTGAATGTCCCACCCCCTTCCTCCTACTTCCCTCCTCTCTACATGCTGAGGATGATGGTATAGAATATCCTCCTGCTCAGCTGGGGTCAGCTGTCCTGGGGGTGTCCCCTCACAACTCCCTGCGCACCCCCAGCCCACTCACTGTGAGGAGCAAGGAAGGTCTTGATGCTGTGTGAGCCCTCCTCAGCAGGAACTGAAACCTCCCTGCATTACCAACACTGTTCCCAACACAAATCCCTAACATGGTCCCACACTAGCCCCTATGGAGGAAGTTAACTCTGTCCCAGTTCCAACCAGCACACTTTGCTTTACCCCAGTAATAAGGAAACGAGTAATTTCTTAGTCACTGACTTTAAACACACAACATTTACACTCAGGTGTTGGAGTCCCCAGACTGTTTTCTACTTGTAAGCACTTCAGAGGCACAGAGTGTGAGAAAGTCCCTATGAAGTCACTAGTTGAAATAATTTGTAGTCATAAACAATGTCCCAGAAGTCTTTTTCTTTTGGAAAATCTTACATCATGCCCAGTCCTATTCTTGGTGGTAGGAAAATTCCTGTTAGGTTTAAGGCAGCACGAACCAGCACTGACCTGGGAGGAGCAGCTACTTTAGACACCAGAGCTGCTGAATGCATGGCTGCATTTGATACTTTCACCTGACACCAGCAGAGCACAATGAAACGGCAGAAAACTACAATTTCAAATTTACCTTGACTTCATTTTATCTGTGAGAAAAGGTAGTTTTACTCACATTTCTGAGGCAGGGAAGTGCCAGGCTGTCCTTCCTCACAACAGTAGCAGCAAAAGCACACCCAATTCACATCACTTATCCAAAGCTTATGAGAGGGGCAACAATCCCACTTAAGTCTTCTCTGTCCTGAAAGCTTCCCAAAATTTAAATGAAGTGCAAGCTGTCTTGTTTCTCTGGTAGGTAATGAGCCTTGCTGGCCACCTGACAGCTTATCACCAGTGCATTGATGTCACCTGTGAGGGACCAGCACTCACACTTGGGGTGAAAATAGGCTCACCTGGTAGTAAAAAGTTTTCTTTCCTCTTTCCCACCCACACCCCACCCTGTTTTTCCCCACATCAGACTAGACTGACAAAAATACAGAATGAAAATACAAAGTCTGGGTTGAATTCAGGATAAATACTGCCTGTAGCTTCCTACCAGATTTACCTCCCCTCGGTATTTGTCCTGATGCTGTAAGGGCATCTACAGAGGAAAGAAAAATATTTTCTGAGGGACGAGAAACACATGATTCACTAAATAGTGCAAACTGTACGTTCAGAGCTGTAATCTGTGTCAGACTAAGGAAAGTTTTGAAGATGTTTGGTAGGAGTGTGCTGTACTAAAGGTGTAGTGCAACTCTTCCCACTCAAGGGAGGAGCAGATCTGAGCTGCATTTTCACATGATGGATGTGAGTGATTTTCACGAGCAAGCTACAGTGTCCTTTTTGTATTACAGCTCTAGGATCCTGAGAGGGGAGCGCAGCAAAAAGCATCAATTTTTATACAAATCCTTGATGGTCTTTAAATTTGGGCGCTGCCACTTTAATAAGCCACACCTGGTTAAGATTCGTGTTGAGCTGAATTCCTCCTGCTGTAATGAGCCCTGAACATCAGGCTGAGGCTCTGATCAAGACAATACAATTAATCACCAGACCGTGCACAATTTGGGTAACGTGAAAATTGCACGCAGTTAGATTTTCTAAGTAAAACTAATATTTCATGCGGGGGGAAAAGGGCGAAGTTTCGGCGCATAACGAAAAAGAATTTTGGAGTTTTAAAAAAAACCCTGGCAGTCAGCAGGGCCACGTGAAGGTGAATGCATAAATCAAATAACTATACCATCTGTTACAGAAAACTTAACGGGAATTAAGTGGCCCATATTTTCTAAAAATATCTTTCTTCACAGCGTGCAGAAGCGCTGAATATCTGAGGAGGAATACTGGAATTGGACTTTAATTAGGAAACTCTGAGTTTTGAATACAACATGAGCTCAGTCAAACTATCAGCGAGATAAGCTTATTAAGAGAGAAATAGGAATGAATATTTGCATGGCAAAAAAAAAATTAGATCTTTGAGGTGAGAGGAAGAGGGGGGATTAAAATTGTGTAGTGGCCCCATTTGCAGTATTTTTTCAGCTGTGGCTCGAGGCCTCACAGAGAGACACAAACAGTGACGGGCAGGCCAAGGGCAGCTTCTGGGAGACTTTCTATTCTGGGGTGATCTAAAATGCAGTGGTCATTTAAAGCATCTTGAAAATTGACAAGCAAAAAGTTTCGTGTGTATCTGAAAGTATATTTCCACACAGCAGTTGTTTCTATGTAGATGCAATATCCACCAGAAATAAATTTAGAGACAAAATGCCATTGTTGTGTCTTTTTGGGCTCACTTCCAATGGGAAGGGACAACTTCTGGAGAGCACTGGTAGCTCCTTTCTTCCTTTTCCCCATTTAAAAAAAAAACAAATGGTAATTTGTTTTCCATTGGGTTATAAAATCTTTTTATAACATTTTTTTTTTTTTTGCCCAAGAGTTTGCACATCTCCAATCAAGCAATCAAAAAGTCCTGTCTGCGCATAGATAATGAAGATAAAAGCAGCAGGCAAAACTGAAAACTTTATACAGGAGTGGAACAACAAAGACAGACTTCTTTAGAGAGGAGGTATATTTATTTGTCCAAGAGTTGATATTACATCCTAAAGGGAATAGATTAAATGTGATGATACAACTAAATGCTTTAGGAAAATTGTTTTCAGACCAAGTAATCGAGAAGGGAGAGAGAAATTAAAAGAAGCAAAGAAGTGACACAGAAAAAGGCAAAGTGACACACAGAAAGACAAAAGTGCATTTTCAAAAACTAGCAAAAAGGCTGATTTCAAGGGAATAACAAATTAAGGTTTAAAAATAAACCAAAATAAAATAAAAGTTTCCAATTTCTTGTACTGCCACTGGTCTGTTCCAGCCTTCAAATCCTTCTGCTCCCCCTCCTCAATCTTACCTTCTCTACAGATACTCCACACTCTCTTGGGAAAGATCTCCTATTATATATTTTTGCAATGTCTAACAAAATAGAGCCTTGCTCTCAGCTTGTGCCTCTTTATATTACTGTAGCACAAACAGTGAAGGGCAGTAATGGTAAGAGTTGGGAAAGCTGCTCAATAATTTTTCACCTTAGCATTTTTAACAGCAAATGGCAGTTCTGTGACACCGACACAGTTCAACTAGGACAATGATATTCAATTTTGCTGTCAGGAAAACTGGAAGAAAATGTCATGTTAAATCCCACTTCATCCAAAATAAAAATACTTGCTACCTGAACTGATCCAAAACACTTCAGAAACTGTATTTCGTAACCTGCACATGGATTCATGGGAATTCATCTTTTAAATAGCATAATCCATTTGCCACTGGGCTTATTTCAAGTTGAAGTCTAGCTAGACTGTCTGTTAGACACTAACCCACCCCCCCCCACTTTAGGGCCACACAGTTTAAGATTGAGCTGATTTTAAACAAACAAACAAATATATATAGATGTGAAAATCCTGAAAACCCATCTTTTCCAATGAAGAAAAATCCCCAACTTTTAAAAAATCTATAAAAAAAATTTTTTTCAATGTTTTAGCCTGCTTCAAGGTAACAACCCAAAATGTGAGTATTAGGGATTTTTCAGGGAGCAATGAATTTTTGCTAATTGCCATTACTGAGGAACAGTTACTAGATTGTAGCAATAACCACACTTTTTAGTTCCCAGGCTGAGAGTGGCAGGGAGTGACCACCTATGATGGAAGGGAAGAAAGGAAAGAAGTAATTCTTCAGAAGTTAGAAAGCAATGCTGGAAAGTGCTAAGAAAACAGGTTGCCATGGAAAATGAGAGATAAGTGAAGCAATTTTGGATGTAGTTTAGTGGTGTAAAGAGTAAGGAAAGGATATCTTGAATATGCATACTTCTAGAAGTGACTAAAAAGTGTTTTTTTAATGTGTTTCTGGAAATGAGAAATACAGGGAGTAGAACTATGACATAATTAAAATGGCTCCATGAAGGGCTCCAGAAAGCACATGTGGGCAAGGAAAAAAGGGATTTCATTGCTCTTTAGTGTTCATGGAGAAAGACTGTATTCTCTTGCAAAATCTAATACAATGCATAGAAGTATATATTTAAAATATAGTAAGAGAAAATGAACATCTATAGAAGAGAAATCACGAGACTAACCATTTTATTTGTGGGGTTTTTTGGAAGTCCTTGTAGCAATGGTTTGTGGTCCAATGCCTTACTCTGTGTTTGCTGGTGCACATTAAATACTTCACACATGCACACACAGACAGGGTTTATTTAAAGGTTTTATTGTTAGCATTATAATTAGGCCCCCAAATATACTGTGTGTATATATCAAATTAAGCTCCAGCAACCAGGGATTTTCTAGCAATATATAGCACGGCTGAATTCCAGTAATTCTCGTGTTAAAATCTTTTACCATAACAACCTGTATTTAAATAAATAGCCTGTTACATTACTCATGCTCAGTGTGTTATTGCTGCCTCTTTCCAAGAGAGAGCAGTAGTGAATTGTACTATCATTACACTGCAGAGTTTTATTCAAACACACTCAATTTACATTTTCGACTCTATAACCTTTCAACCTATTGACCATGAAAAATGCTCCAACATAACGTGACACATATAAATGTTTAAAGTCCAAAGGGTAATTATCTATATTCATAGTTAAAACTGTGCCTTGATTTCACAATAGAAACCATATGTTCACTCAAAACACTTTCGATAGGCTAAATAGCACCCAGATTAACCCTGAGTTAGTTTACTGGTTAAAATAATAGCAGCATCTTCTTCTAATTCAGTAGTTCATTTATCATTTTCGATCAAGGCATGAATGTGAACTTTCAATATTTGAAAGCTTAACTTGAAAAATAAACTGCATGCAAGAATGGTAGGAACTGACCGATCCTTAAATTTTATCTTTAATGTCATGTAATGTGCCTGATAACAGCTCAAAATATGTTATTCAGCTTCAAGCAGAATCCTGTGCTGCTTTGCATTTAATAGATTAATTTTTCTCTCCCAGAAGAAAAGGGCAATGACGTTCTGACTTTTTGTTTTGCCCACAGAACAATGCTTCACAGATTGCCATTTAGAACAAATCTTGACCGTTTTCTTTCATGAAAAATGCTTTTGGCCCAAATCACTTCCAGGAAGTATGGAAAGTATAGAGCACAAGCACTGTAATACTCCTGTGAGGCCTCTGCAGCATCAGTAAGAAAAGTCTAGCAGTGAAAGGTATACTAAATGGGACCTCATTTGGGTTTTGAAATAAGCAAACTATTCAGATAACATATTTCCTTATCTTGTTTCTAGTAAGATAGAAAGAGATTATTTTGAACCTTTGGAATCACTGCAGCAGAAAATTACAAACAGAAAGCAAAATTGTATATTACAGGAGTAATGACAAGTCAAAGGAAAGAGACGTACTTAAAAAAAACCCCAGCAAACAGGCAAATGACTTTTCAGCGAGTGCCAACTCTCTGCACATTAAACTGGTTAAAAGCTCTTTCTCTTCCTGCTTGTCATGTCATTGTTCCCTGTCAGGCAGCAGAGAACACCTCCAGCTAGTACATGATATACAGGATGCTTCATCAAAAAAGGTATTCTCTGTCTTTGAATTTGAATTGACACTTTCCTTATGTATATCACAAAAGCCCTGTGGAAATGGCAATGGACTACGGTGCAAAGAAAGCCGTGAATTTTGCAGGAAGCTTATTGGAATGCAGGTCTCATTTCAAAAGGACATTATCACACATGGACATGATTGCCTTAAAAGTGCAGAGGTATAACTACGAAAACAAAACAAAAAAATAAGTCTTTGTCTGGTCTTCAGCTGAGCTTCAGCTTTATAGAACAAAACCGAGTTCTTGTGCATACAAGGTGCTTTGTTCTACCTCTCCTGCCTTGGAACAGAAAAATTATTCTCCTGCAGGGAGAGGCTGAGGCCACATGTTTGGTTTATTAGAATAAGAGTGTTGTCCCTCATAAATTTGGAATCTTCCCTTGAACTGTTGCCATTCTGAAACGCTGTAATTTTACATCCATCATTGCATGATATGCCCTAAACAAGTCAGTGGAACCATTCACCCTTAGAAAAGCTGGCACTCAACCAATTTATTCACTCTGCAAGAGTCTTTATACAGTTCTCTTGTACACCTTTGCCATCATTTATGCATCATTTACCATAAAGTGAGGAACTGCTAATAAATCCGTTATACTGAACGCTGTAAGGAAATCTGAAAGGTCTTTCATATTTAATATCACAGCGACTCTGTAGCCTTCAGTTTGTCATATTGTAGATTATTTCTGGAGAAGTCTTACTTGAGTCCTGGTGTTATTTATCAGCGATCCTTCTGCTCATCATCATGTCAACAAACACACTGAGGGTGTGTGTTTCCATGAGAACTGTTCTGCAAGATCAGTCCAAGTTAATATAGGCACGGTATGACTTTCCTGGCTATGTGTAATTACAGCTTGGATTGTATGAACCTGGCTTGAAAAGGACTTTAAATTTGTCAGAATTGCTTGCTGTGTTTGCAGACCTCGGTATTTCTAAAATTCAATTAGAAAGAGTGTTTCTTTTTGCTGAGTCTGCAGTGAAATTATAGCAGGGGTTCCCAAATGGAAGAGCTGCTGGAAGAGACTGAGGTGGAGGAATGCAAGAGCAAGAAAGCAGGTGTCTCCATAACTTATATTAATAAATGCATTGATACCTATCTCTTCCCACATCACACAGTTATAGTCTTGTTATGGCTCTGGGGAGAAGGATGAGCTGGGTGTAGAAAGCGTGTCCCCTTTGGTGCCTGTGGTGGCTTTCCTGGAAGCTGATGTTGTTTCAGTTAAACCTCGCTCCCGTGACAGCAGCGTCTGATCACGCCAGGCTGAGGAACCTCCTCATTTGTAAAAGTGGAAGGATGTTTTGTGCACTTTTCATTAAGTTTTAAACCCAGACAAAAGGTGGATAACTAAGCCAGGTGAAGAGTCATTACCTTTCCCCTGTCAGTAAGTCAGCCAGTAAAGAAGTAGCGATACAAAATTAATGTTAATAGAGCTAAATCATGCTCTGCAAAATAACAGATTCCTGACTGGTAATGCCTCAAGTGGTAAGAAAAGAGAGGCTGTTAGAAAACAAGGCAAGCAGCAGTTTCTGCTGTAAAATGCTGGGATCAAATTTTTTTACAGACATAAAGACAGCAGATAAAGAATCATAGAATCATAGAATCACAGAATCAGCTGGGTTGGAAGGGACCTCCGAGATCATCAAGTCCAACCCTTGATTCAACCCCACTGTGGTTCCCAGCCCATGGCACTGATGCCACATCCAGTCTCACCTTAAAAACCTCCAGGGATGGGGACTCCACTCCCTCCCTGGGCAGCCCATTCCAGTGTCTGATCACCCTCTCTGGAAAGAAATTCTTTCTAATCTCCAACCTAAACCTCCCCTGGCACAGCTTTAGACTGAGCCCTCTTGTCTTGCTGAGAGTTGCCTGGGAGAAAAGAACCAACCCCCCCCTGGCTCCCCCCTCCTGTCAGGGAGTTGCAGAGAGTGAGGAGGTCTCCCCTGAGCCTCCTCTTCTCCAGGCTGAACAGCCCCAGCTCCCTCAGCCTCTCCTCACAGCACTTGTGATCCAGTCCCTTCCCCAGCCTTGTTGCTCTTCTCTGGACCTGCTCCAGGACCTCAATGTCCTTCCTGAGCTGAGGGCCCAGAACTGGACACAGCACTCCAGGGGTGGCCTCACCAGTGCTGAGTCCAGGGGAAGAATCACTTCCCTGGACCTGCTGCCACACTGTTCCTGAGCCAGGCCAGGATCCATCGGCCTTCTTGGCCACCTTCACCAACATAATCATTGTGTAAAAGATGAAAACATGGTTCCTTATTGAGCTGTATTTAAAGGATACTCCAGAAAGATTCAGTTTCAAGGAACTGGCTACTTTCCTTCCTGATTTTGATCCCTTTTACAGTTACATCCCTCTGATCCTCCAGTTGAGCCTAAATTTAACACACTGAGGTACCTGGCAATTCTAACTCACATCAAGTACTCTGGCAAGTTTGATTCCTTATAGTCATTCTCCTAAATGTTTGTGCCTGGATAAGAAATTTTTTTATTATTTTGACCAGGGTTTTTTTATTGGTTAGTTGCGTTTGTTTTTTGGGTTTTTGTAGTCTTGGCTCTTAGAAAGACTTATATGTGCCTCTTGATACCTGAACTGAGCCATGACTTCCAGGACAAAAACTTCAGTGATTAATCTAAGTAGAAGGTAATTGCTAGGCTTCCTGCAATTTTCTTGTAGACAAACTTCCTCCTTTCTTCCAGTAGCTTTTCAGCAAATATTTGTCAATGGTACAAAACATGTTTATAGAATCTCTTAATATCAGAGGACAACAAAATTAAGGAGGGCTGACTCAGCTGTGTTCAAATCTGTACAACGTGCTCTTATCTGCTCTTTTGTAAAAGTCAATTAATACAAAGACCTTTCTGTTAATTGTTCACATTTATCTTTACTGTCTTCCATTCTTTTTCATTTTTATTATTGTTAAGGGTGTATTTTTAAATAATAGTTCATCATTGTCATAATTCTGAATTGTTATTAATGTAATCTTCCTTTTCTATTGAAAGAACTTTCTTTCTCATTAGGAATTTTAGGAAAACTTTAAATCTTCTTTGTTCTCACAGCCCCTAAACATTTCTTTTTCATTCTTTTCTTTTACAACTTTTATCCTACAGTGATAGAGAGTGCTCTGTAGGTTACAAAGTAATCTAATCTGGTTACTTTCTAATTTCAGTAGAATTTTGTATGTTTTACCAAACTTCAAGTTTTTTTCTTGTGAAGTCATATCAGCTGATTCTTTGATTAAGAGCCACAGAAAAGAGGAAAATTTTAACATACTTCCTCAGTCATCTTCCAGGCATTTTCTTAATCAGAAATTAAATTCTTGACCCCCTGGTGTCAATGGCAACATTTATATTGACTCTGAAATGATCAAGAACTTAGGTTAGATGTCTTAATATAAATATGCTCATTTGTCTTTGTACTCTGCAATAGATCCATCATTTGCCATACTAAATTTAAAAAGCTTATAGAACTTGGCTCCAACATATTCCTTTATTTTCATATCCTCAGGCAACTCCATCCTCACAGCAAGAGTTAGATCTGGGGCAGTTTTGCCTTTTTTTGCAGATGATGAAATTCTCTCTTTGACACAGCACGCTTGGCTATATCTGTTTCCCAACAGATTTATGAGCAGCTAAAATCCCCCATGAAGAAAGTGTCTTCTAGCCAAGAATTTTCTGTACCCTGCTGTCCTTATGTTTGACTGGTTTGTAGCTGATACCCACTATTTTTCAGCCTTGCTTTCCAGTTCCCTGTATCACTGTTGCTAATTATTTTGAGCAACCTTGCAGGAAAAGATGTGTGTGCATTGATTGGCCATGTTGCTGTGAGCAGCACCACCTCACTGGCTTTACCAGCATCACAGAACACACTCTCAAGATTTTTAATGAATGTACTGGAATTTGAAGACCAAGATCTATATCCGTAAATTCATCCCACTGATAGTCAGTGGGGCAGTCAGCTAAGGAAAAAATGAAACATTTATGTATATGGACTCAAAACCTCAGGTTCCCTTTCTACTAAAGGTAAACAATGCTGGTTTGACATTTGTCATAGCTAAGAAGTTCAATAGGAAGGGGAAAAGATGCAGTTTCACTAAAGGTCTGATTCGTTTGAATCCCTTTATGTCTCACATGTCCATGTGTTAGTTTGTGGCTCTTTAGGAACTGTGACTATTATTATTGCAGACCATTTCTTGGACAGCAGTTTTAAATTTTTGCTGGTGTCCACAAATGGAATTGAAAATAGTGTTTCTCAATCCCTTCTGCATGAACCACATGAGCAAAAACTTAGCTCTTTGCTCTTTTCTTCCAGGTGCTTCTTGAATGCTTTTCCATGCATGTTGTTCCTCAGGCAACAGTCCATGAGACATTTCGGACAAATAATTAAATGGAAACTTCTGTTAAATTTCTACTTAGCAAATGTTAACAATAAATTGACATCAATTAAACAGTTGGAAAAACGTTTCCTTTCTACAGAGCTTTGAAGAAGAGACAACTATCTGATCTCATCCTCTTTAAAAAAGTTTATTATTTCAATGGAGCCTCATCTTCATGAACAGTAGCAGATGGATGATGCTACAAAGGATTTACAGTTTTTAACATTTGGTGTTTTTTTTTTCTTTTCTGGCTAGTGACTGTGATTCTTAGAAATTACATTAATAGAGATGACTACTTGAAAATGAGATATTTACTTTCTATTTATGTTTCTTTATACAGTGTAAGTGAAAGGGAGATTAAATGCTGCAGCAATGGCTGTGCTTCTTCACTGCAGTGCTGGCTGCAGCCTGGGTGACAATCTGTGGCTGTGGTGTCTGTGGTGGTGGTGCTGCTGTTGTAAGATGCTCTGTGCTCAGCCAAGGTCACTGCTTAGGACTGGCTGAAGGATTTACAGGGCAACTCATGAGCAGATATGACCCTGGGTGCACACTTCAATGGCAGGGTGCACCAGGCACGCCAGAAAGGGCTGAAAAGCTGCAACTCCTGTTAACAACACTGCATAAACTTGCTTGAACCCTCCTTCAGGAAGGCTCACCATACAGTGGTTTTACCCCCCAAACCTGCTGATGCACCGAACAGCCACAGCACCTGCACACAGCGGCCTGGGGGCTGTGGCCACGGGGACAATGAAGCAGGGCAGGGTCTGTCCCCTGCCCCAGCCAGGCAGCAGCCACAGCCCTGTGTCAGGGTTGACAGCAAGCCTGTCAGCAACCTGGCATTTATCGACGAAGCAGTGGACATAAACCGGATTACAGTACACCCCTGACAGGAGGAGAACACAGCATGCAGAAGAATGTGGGCAACTTTCAGACAAGAAGAAGATGGAGGACAGAAATGGACTTCCTGTACTTTCTGCAAGTCAGGATGACTCGACAAAAACTGTGTTTACTATTTTGCAACCAATCCTGGTGTGTGTAAACATAAAAGTACCAATAGCAGGTTGACATGTGTATAGCCTGATATACGTTTACATGAAAGGCACCAATAGAAAGTTGACGTGTGATATGTGAAAAGTACAAATGTTTGCAACTTGTTACAATAAAGTGATTACAGCCTTCTTGTAATCCTGTCCCTGCTTTGAAAGAAGATTCTATGTCGCTCTGCCCGTCCCGACTTTAACAGCCACAGCCCTGGGCAGCAGGCATGTCCCTGGGATGGGGCTGGCACGAGGCTGGCGGGCGCTGCTGTGGCACAGCTGGGACAGAGACAGATGATCCCGGGGGTCTCCAATGAGGTCCTGGGTCATGGGAGCTCTGTGGGACACCAGGCAGGTGCTGTAAGGGCTGTGGACGCCCTGCAGTGGTGCTGTTTCCCGAGCAAAGAGAACAGCCGGGAGCAGGAGGATCCTCTCACCTGTCCGGCGCAGGGGGCACGGGGCACAAAACCTGTGGGTGTGGGGGAGCTTCAGAGGCTGCTGCTGGTGGCAGAGAAATGCTCAAGTGCCCCCTGTGCAGCTCTAGGGGAGCCATAGCCCCCGGGGTCCTTGGAGCTGGGCAACCTTGCCAGAAGTCTTCCCTGCTCCTCTACTCTGGACGTGGCCTTTCCGCTCTCCACGCCCACAGTCCTGGCTTTGGCACCCTCTCCTCTCTCCTTTCCCCTGCACCAGGCAGCAGGCTGCAGGCTCCCCACAGGAGTATTTTGCTGCTATAGAAGCAGAGAAAATTGTAGTGAGTCCTTCTCAGCCCAAGAATAACACTTGTTTAATGCTGAAGAATCCTCGGAGAGTTTAGCTGCCAAGCTCTAGGAAGTTTTCACGGAGTATATGCAAACTGCACATTGCCATGTAACCTCAGTTCCCTCGAATAGATTTTATTCCAAAAAATAAATAAATATCATCTCCCTCACACAACCTTTTGTATTTTCTCTCTTTATTGCAATTCTTTATAGGGTTTCCAAACTGTCAGGGAATTGAACTTCCCTGTTTACATGTATGCACAGTATGAAAAAATATAATGGCCTAAAAAACTTGGATTTAATGCAAAACAGCTGACAAATTAAGGCATACTTTTCTATTCCAGCCTTCCTGTATAATAACATTTCACTGTTCTATAAGGCTGCAGTGAGGTTTTTTGTGCCTTTGTCTTGCAGAATATTTTTTAGTTAAGGAAGAAATTGCTTCCCTGTGTCTTAGAGTTCTTCTGTAATTTCAATTTACAGTATGTCCTCTTACTGCAATATTTGTTTTAGGGGAAAAATAGTAACCTGGATTGACTGTGTCTGCAGCATATTAGATTTTATGTATTACAATTAAATCCCCCTCTGAGCCATCTGGTTTACAGATTGTATAGATTTTTAAATTTTAATTTGTCTTCCCAATTGACCCAGATTAGGACCACCTTTTCTAGTTTTACTCTTCAAACATTCCCTGCATTTTAAGTTTCCAGTAAAAGTAATGGTTACTGGCACATGAGGTGGTTAATAATCCTGGAATCATAGTTTCAGATATTATCACATGAAAGATATTTGCCAGGCAAAGGAGCACAGAAGTGACCTTTCAAATCTTGCTAATTTTCCACCAGATAGAGGATAACTCACCTGCATCTACAATATTTCCTTGCTCTTGGCCATGTTTAATATAGGCAACCCTATAGACTCTGCTGTTCTGTATTTAAGCAATTTTTTGGGGTCATACCTGTGCAAACTTCATTTTGAGTTTTCCAGGTTTTCGGTGAGCAGAGACTGGCTTTAAATCAGATTGAAAAAAACCGGATACTCTCAGCAAAACCAAGATGGTGGGTATATATAAGTCTGAAACAGCAAAATGCAAAAACCTCAGCGAAATGTCCAAGCAGCACTTGAACTGTCCAGTCCTGTGCATTTGTCTTGCAAGTCCTTGAGATGTCTGCAGGGCTGCAGAGGTGCTGCTCTACCCCACACCAGACTCTGGCAGTCATTCCTGGTGCTCAGCAGTTGGATCTGGAAATGCCTTCAGCAAGCACACAGTAAATTTTAGGTATTTCTTAGATAAGGTGAGTTGGAGTACAAGCCTTGGGGGCTGTAATTTTAGATGAACTTAAATCCTGCTTAGCTCCCGGGTCAATTGCTTGATCCTGCCACAATCTATTCCTTCTGAGAAATCTGAGGCTAAATCATTGATAGCTTTGGACTGGGAACTGTGTAGATAGTTATTCCATATGCTAAGAGAAGGTCTTGCAAGTTATGGCTCCTCTGAATCCTGTATGACAAGTTGTATTTTAGGAAAGTAGCCCAAGCAAAGGGTAATGTACACTTGGCAATGTGTTCCTTAACTCTCCAGGCAACTGTTAAGGTTTTCATGTTGCTGTGCACATTTTTATTAACATTCACTTGTTCAAGTGCAGAAATACACGATTAGAGCATGTACATGAATATTTTGAAATCGTCGTAGAGAGGAGAGCAGACCAACAGTGCAGAATAGCACTATCAAAAGGTAGGAATACCCTGCAGTGGGATTATTGCTGTAGTTGGAATTAGTGTAGAATTTTTGAAAACCATATTCTAAGTGTGATGGTAATTGCCAGTCTCATAATGACAGTAAGCACAGTTTTGTGTGTTAAACTTATTTTTGCACTTTTAGCAAGAGTTTTTAACCTTCCCAAGTTATTAGAATTACATATGCTGGGATATCACACTTATTGTTGAGGAAATTGGTCTTGTCAGATCACTGTGGTGAAGTTTCCTATGTTCTCTATTCATAGTGGTTATTATAGCTCTTGTCTCATAGCTTAGTTTCTTTGTGTAGACCCAGTCTGGCTCTAAATCAGCATCACATTTAACATGCACAGTCATCAGCTCATACAACAAAAGAGCAATGTGGCCAAATAAATTGAATACCACACGAAATTTTATGTGTTCCTAGCACACCCACTGTAAGTCTTGATGTGAGTCTTGATGACAAGGAAATTCTTACAAACATCCTGTTCAATCTTATAGGGAGATTTTCTCAAAGGTCCTGCTGAGATTTGTGAGTAGGATTAGTCCAAGCAAAGAAAAAAATTTGTCTGGTTACAACCACAGTGCTAAGGGATGGAGGGAACTGTATGGGAGGCAGTGCCCAGAATATGCAAAACACAGGTGACAGTGCCATTAGCTATCACCGTGCTCTCTCCTAAAGTATCAATTTATAATTATCAAGCAGAGTTCTGAAGGTTTCATGACATTAACAGGTCATAGTTCTCAACATGAGTTATATTGCAAGGACCTCTTTTGTTCACCAACTTTATTTCATAATTTTCAGCATCAAGGGGCTGAGAGTAAAGCATACATCACTGAAAAGGAAAAAAAAAAAGATTGAAAGAAAACTTGATAATATCGACCTGGTAAAACTGTAGAGCAAAGGAATTTTTATAGTAGAATTTCTTAGAAATCAAAAGTGAAACATTATCAGAAGAGGAAAACAATAACTAACAGAAGCTAAATATTGACATGATTAATATTAACACAAATAAAATTTTATAGAATGCTTGTCAAAGTTTATACGTGACTGAGGTAAAAATGGAGCCCAAGGAAATGAGGCAATAAAGAATGGTAAGCAGAGATCAAGCCTCAGAGGGAAGCACCAGAAGAAGAATTTTAAGAACAAACCATTAAAGTAAATAGAAGCACATTTCCAGATGTTCTTTGCGAGTTTTAAAGGGCTTCAAATATGAAAGAGCTGCTCAGTAAAATGTGTTGCCTAACCTGCTGCTTAAATCAATGCTGGTGTCACTATTTAGGTTCCAAGTGTGACTTGTACAACTACAGATTTGTCAGCTGTATCTGATTTTTTGGGCCAAAGCAAATAACACACATCTAGGAAGACTGATAGAGATTTATGGAACCAGGCAGAATTAACTGAGAACCAGGAAGAAAAGGAATGCCCTGCTTGTTCTGTTCTCCCACAAGAACTTCCCAAAGAAAATAAGGGGCTATGGAATAGAAAGGAGTGTTTTCATGTACTGGTTCATAGGGAGAAGCAAGGTGCAGGAGTGCTTTTAATAATAGACAGAGCTTTCTAAGTGGATCCTCTGGAGACTGATACTGGAACATGAGTTATTCAACAAATTTTTACATGATCTGGGAAGGTGGATGGATAGTGATATAAAAAAATGTTCTCCTGATAATATCATTCAGAAAATGTACTGAAAACTGGCTGCCAGGAGAGTGTTCAATTCATGTAGGAATAAAAGAGCCTGAAGTGGACAGTGTTGTGGATGGTCCTTCAAAAATTTCGTAGCAGTGCTCGTGAGCACTCCAAAGAGAAACTCAAAAGGAAAACATAATGTTAAGGATTACTGGGAGGTCAGGAATTTTTGAAGGCTACAAAACAGAAAAGATGGTCATGCCATTTTACAGGTCTTACTTCTCTCAGATCTGTGTGCTGTTCTGACCATGCTGGCTGCATAAAGAACATCTGAGGAAAGGATGATTGTTAAAGAAAAGAATTATTGAAGGGCTGTGTTGGTGTCTGTGGGAGAAAATTAGAAAAGTTAGTTTTAGAATTTGTTCTGTAAAATATGACTGAAATGCTCATATGATCATAGATGCTGAAAAAATGAGTGGGAAATAATATTCTTCAGTATTTCTGATTAAATAAGACCAAACCAATGAATTTACAACCTAAAAATCTCTGCTGTGGGGGTGGTCCATTTGCCCTGTTCTTAGATGCATTTCCTAAGAATCCGCATTTGACCACCAGTGGCTGGGGAAAAGCTGCTGGTTGATTTGGGGTGATCCTCCTGCTGTAGTAACTGGGATCTCTGTTACTGTCCTTGGGTTTGTGACTAGTTGATGTTTTTTGGAAATGCTAGCAAGAGCTAGCCAATTATTCACTGGCATTAAGCTCTCCTGTGTGTGCATGTGTGTACAAATTACCTTGATTTCTTCCAGTTTATTTCTTAATCAGATTTAAGTAGCTTGGATGGACTCCTGCTACCATTTTTCATATACTGTCGAGTCAGAAAGTGGGCATACTGGATTCAGTTTTGCCATGAGTGGAACCTCTTAAATGTTATAGATTTACCCTAAATCATTCTACCTCTGTTTTAAAGCCCTGTTCCAAGATGAAAAGTGACTTAATCTATTATTGTTGGATCTATTCCATGAATATCCATGACGTTCTTGGCCTCAGTATCATGAATATTTTATTGCATACTAGAACACTCTCTACATATTAGCGAGCCCATTTTTGTAGCTGAATTTGGCAGATGACTGTGCTTTTGCTGTTTCATTACAGTTATTTTTACTGGTGTTACAGTAATGCCCAGAGCCGCTGTGTGGACTGAAGCCCCGTGGTGCTGGATGCTTTAGCAGAACCAGAAGATTCTTTGCTGTCTGAAAACACTGGTGGTCCAAACACCTAAAACAGGCAAAAATGAGAAAGCAAAAGCAGAGCAGAGCAATGAATTGACTTGCTCACCATTACAGTGCATGTTTGTGAGAGAAATGGGGATTAAAACCTTCAGCCTCTCTCAATGATTTTCAAGTGGTCTTGGGAATCCAGAGAGGTCCCAGCTGAGTGGAAGCTGGAGAATGTTATCCAAGTTTTCAAGAAGGGCAAGAAGAAGGACCCTGGTAACTACAGGTCTGTCAATCTCACTTCAGTGCCTGGTAAAATCATGGAAAATATTATTCTGGGAAGTCCTGAAAAACACCTGAAAAACACTGCTGTCATTGGTCACAGCCAGCACGGCTTCACGAGGGGAAAGTTTGTCCAACCTGATTTCCTTCTGCAACAGGGTAATCCACCTAGTTCATCTAGGAAAGTCAGTAGGTGAAATCTGTTTGGATTTCAGCAAAGCTTTTCATACTGTCTCTCACAGGATCCATCTGGACAAAACCTCCAGCATGCAGCTGAATAACCATGTTACGTGATGGGGGAGCAGCTGCCTCGCAGAGTTATGGTCCAAAGAAGGACCACGAGGATGGCAATAGAACTGCAGAGGAAACTTTATAAGGAGAGGCTGAGGGCACTTGGTCTGCTCAGCCTGGAGGAGCCTGAGGGGAGACCTCATTGCAACCTACAACATCATCAGGAGGGACAGCGGGGGGGCAGGTACAGATCTCTTCTCTCTGGTGACCTGTGGAGGTCAATAAACTAATAAGATCCCAGTTTGGAGGCAAGAAACTGGAATGGTTTATTGGAATTACAAGTTCATATTTAAAGGGTTTAGGAACTACATATTGTTGTAGTATTGCTGTAACTATTACAATTTATTACAAAAAGGGGGTTTCAGGGGATAAGGGAAAAACCTGACTTACACGATTTGGTGTTTTAACAGAGATGACATCAGGGGAAAACCCAGATTCACAAATTTGGGGTCTCAACACACACATCCTGGGGAAAACCTGAAAAGAGGTATGCACAACCGATAAAGAACTAGCAAAAGAAAATCTTACTACTTTCCTTGAGAAAGCAGGATCACGTCAAGCACCGTCGCCACCCTCCGCCTCCCGGACCAACAGAAAACAACAGGCTCCGTAGGCCCGACCAGGCCTCGGCCCACATGAGCAAAGACCGCCCGCAGGGAACCTGCAGCCTTCAGACCTCGCCGGGAGAGAAGAGAGCCTCAGTCTCTCCTTCCCTCATATTTATATGTCTGTTTACGTAAAGGAATAGGTGGAATACTTCCTTGGTTTCGACCTTGCTTACCAGGAAGGAAGGCCTAGACTCAAAAACCATTACAGCTCCCGTTGCCTGCAGGAGCTGAGGAAAAAAACTCCAAAGCAATTTAATTGAGGATGAGATAAGAAAAGGGTTTAATTTGTGCCCAGGCATAAGATTACAAGACGCGCCGGCCGTGTACAGGTGTTACAATTTATAATACTGTTTGTCCAATCCCAACTGTTTCCACCTCGTAGCTTTTGCCCTGGTCCACCCCTGTCCCACCCCTTTGGAATTAGGGCTTGGGGCTTTTGGAGACCGCTTCTTCATCATCTTCATCTTCTTCAGAGCACAAAGGGTACACGGTCACCCAGTTCTTGACTGTACTTTTGCGGTTCAGGCCAAGGCACAAGTGTTCTTAAACAAAGGCCTACTCTTAAAGAGAGACTAAACATTTTCTACCGGAATTCAGGGGATATTGATGTGGGAGCATGGAATGGGATATGTAGGGGTTGAGGAATGTGTAAAGTACTGTGCTAAAGGGTAAAAGAATAAGGGCTGCTGCTCCTAAAATCTACTTCTACTATATAATTACTTATAAAGCTTATAAAAATTAGAAAAAACAAAAAATTAGAAGAATCTTAAGGCATCACTCCCCAGGGCAGAGGGCACAGTGCCAAGCCTGTCCGAGTTCAAGAAGTGTTTGGACAACGCTCTCAGGCCCATGATGTGACTCTTGGGATGTCTCGCTCAGGGCCAGACCCAATGATCCTGATGGGTCCCTTTCAACTCAACAGATTCAACAATTCTGTGGTTTTCTAACTCCAGCAGCTCCCTTGTTCACCCATTTGATTGAATGGAAGAACACCCTGTTCATCTTTCAAAACTGGGTTTACAAAGTGTATTTATACTTTTTACAGTTTATTTTTGTATTAGGTAAAATGGGTTTTGCTATATCCCCTTTATAGCACACAAGTTGTGCTTACTTACAAAACTCTCATGCATAAGAAGACTCTTACATTGCAGTTATCCTTTTTTTTAGAGAATTAGCATCAACACACTTGCAATATGTTTCTTGCTGTAGCCAAAATATGTTGTGTTTTTATCTTTTATGACTACAGATGATGGCAAATCTGTTCTGGTTCAGAAGTATTGCAAAGCTTTTTAACACAGAGTCAAGGACTTTAAAAAATATAAATATACATATACGTATATATAAAATACTGTTCTTAGATTACCAATTGCTATGTTATTATATATGCAAAATATTAAAAAGCTGCTGCTGATATAAAACAGTGACAAAGGGTACAAGGTGTCAGTGTCTAGGAAAATTCGTTCACAGCAAATGTATCCAATAGCAGTGCTAAAAAAAAAAAATCCCTAGAGGCCAAGTGAGTTTTTAAATCCCCATGTGAGCCCTGGCATTGCAAACAAGGTACTATGAAAATTTCTACAGATGGCTGCTTAATGTGTAAATTAATCTGACTCAGTAAGGATCATGCTAGTCAGTGGCAGTTATAATTATAGATCAGTATAAGATCTTGCTCTACAAATTTGTACAACCACAAAACTACCATACAAGCACACGTTTATTTAAATACTTTAATTATTTACTGTCAGGATTTGTGACACATGTATGCTTCAGCTTGCAAACATTAACTAGGAATGATACCCGACAGTGTAGCTAGCATAAAAATAAACAAGGTGGCTGAAAAAACCCTCCCAAACAACGAAACCCCAGCCTGCAGGAATAAAGAGTACCAGAACACATAAAATAATCCAATCAGACATGAAACATCTCATTGAGTGCAGCTGTCCTCAGGAAGTCAAGAGAACAATAAAGTGCAACATTTTAGAGAGAAAGAAAAAATGCAGGTATCCTCAATTTGGATGTATATTTACAACTGGAATAGGAAGGTATGGAAAAACTTCAAGGCAACGGATGGAAGTTTATTTAAAGCAAACATGTTCACAGTTAATGAGAATTGTGGGAGTTTTCAACCTTTATTTTTTTTCCTCAGGAGTTAAGGGAAGCAACAACCTCGAAAAGCTCATCTGTTCTGGTAACTCATGTAGGAAAACAATCCCTTGCTCTCTCTGTATCAACATGTGCCAAAGAACTCACCATGGCAAATGGGCAGCCATTGACAAATACACTCTTCTTTATTTTTTTTTTGTTTTCTTTTTTTCATTTTGTAGGAAAAACACCCTGCTTTAATCCTGGCTATAGTCAATTAAATGGAAACCTTATCAAAATTTGAAAGTGCTCTTCCCTTTACAAAAGAAATAAAATAAATAACAGAGAGAAAGGGAGATAAAGAAAAAGAAAAGCAGATGACAAAGAGAATGAAGAAAAAACAGGATGATAGTGGAAGAGAAGGAAGGAAGGAAGGAAGGAAGGAAGAGAGGAAGGGGGAAGAAAGAGAGAAAGAGAGAAAGAAAAAGAGAAAGAGAGTAAGAAAGAAAGAGAGAAAGAAAGAAAGAGAGAAAGAAAGAAAGAAAGAAAGAGAGACTAGGTGAGATCTATTGCTGTTATACATCAAAGTGTTCATAATTTCCTTACTAGTGTATACTTTCAGATAGCACTGCAGCAACATTTCTGCAGGTTTAGGGAGTGAAAGGTACTGATTAAAGTGGGCTGTTGTGGCATTTGAGAAATGCTCCAACTGTACACCTAGTTTATAATATATATAATGTGAAAATGGAACCTCAGCTTCATTGCTTTTGTCTGAAATGTTAGACAAACTGTAAAAAAGAAAAATTGTTTCGGCGATAAACTTAAAGTACAAGCGTTTGGACATTTTTCTGAAGGGTTCATGCTGTGGCTTGTCTAAACTCCCCACCACCACTGAATTCTTAAATATGTTTACTCGAAAAGGTCAATAGCTGGTTATCCTGTAAACTTTCCTCTAGGCTAGATAATAACAAAGTATTAGTTTTTGCTCATCTTTAGTTGTCAGCCACTCACTAGGAGGTAGCCAGTGTGCTCATTTTTCCTCAGATTGTAAATGAGAGGGATAAAAGTGAACCAGAGGCAAACAGTTGACTGCCTTTTTTTTGAAAAAAAAAAAAAAAAGAAAAGAAAAGGTCTTGGAAAAAAACCTTAAGAAAAAGGGAAGAGACATGTAATTAAGTCATAACCCTCTACAGCAAGAGGATAAAGTACATGAAGAAGCAAGTGCATTCAGCTCACAGACAACAAAGGAAAGAAAAACTGTTTGTTAAACCAAACAATAATGTATCTTGGTTATGTGAGGTTTCCATGAGGTTATCACTGTTGTACAACAAGCATACAAAATCTGTGTTAGTCAAAGGGTTCCTGTAGACAATCACATTGTTGTGAAGAAAGACTCTCGTAGAACTCCGTGGCAGAAATCAAATTTCTCTGAATTGGAAGCACTACCAGGAGAAAACCAAAACCAAATTAAAAACCAAACAAGAACAAAATGCCTTCTCCCCTCTTCCCCCCACCCCTGCCCCCCAAATGTTTTGCGATGTTGGTCTCTAGAATGCTTGGTATGTTCTCTAAGGTTTCTAAAGGAAATAGTGTTGGTGAATTGGCCAGAGGGTCCAATACCAGTGTGTGTTTTAGTACAGGATTGAAAGTCATCCCCTAGACAAGACCATAGCAGTTGAGGCTGACTGGAGGAAATGGTAAATATACTTGCTCCTTTAATTGCATGGCTATATTGGTCATTAATCTGTCAGGATTACCAGAAAGGGTGGGACTGTTACAGTGCAAGATAAGGCAGCAGCAACAAGCCACTCCATCCTTATATTCTGTTATGTAGACAGAGGTCTGTGGTTGCTCTCTTGGGCTAATATCCTTGCTACATCAAAAATACTGTTACTGCAGCAATCTCTAGATAAAGGTTAAGCTTGGAGCCTTCAGAAAATAAAATTAATTAGAAGATTAACAAATACTTGATGAGACCACAAATGAATTCAAGGTGGGCTCTGAAGTGGCTGTCAACGATGTAAACCATCACATGAAGGAGGCTCCCAGAAAGAGGACTTCTTCTCCTCAAAACACTACAGAACGTGATCCAGGGGCAGTTTGTGTGCATGGGAATGGGCCAGACTGCCTCGGGTCCCCCTGGTTTTGAATCTGCTTTCCCATCTGTCTCTGTTGGCCAGGACACCTCTCCCCCAGCTTGGTCCATCGTTGCTGGATATTTTTGTCTGTAACACATTAAAAAGTGCTCAACAGGTGTATGGTGTCCATGGAGTCTGCTGTGTTCCTTGCAGCAGATTATGCTCTGCTTTTTAAGGACAGTTGGGTCCTGTTTGCTATTTGTACATTGGTACAATGGAATGTTTAGGCTGTGAATGATTTTTTTTATTTGACCTTTATCTAAATTCAAACAAATAAGGTATAGTCTTCCGGTAAATTTTTGCTTCTTCACAGAATCACAGAATATTCTGAGTTGAATGAGACCCAGAAGGATCATCGAGTCCAACTCTTAAGTGAATGGCCCACATGGGGATTGAACCCAAAACTTTGCCATTATCAGCATCATCCTCTGACCAACTGAGCCACCCAGGTCCCCCTCAACTTAATAATCTATGACAGCTCAGTAAGCAGAATTTTTCAGTGACCACATATTTTGAATTTGATGATTTTGTATAATAAATCCACAATTTACAAGTTAAGATTTGAATCAAATTCAAAGCCAGACTTATCCTTAAAAAAAATTCAGTTATTTGGTCTGATTACATGTGGAGGTCAATTGGAATTGATTATGGTTCCCTTACTGGAAGTGAACATTCTGAAAAGAATGTTTACTTCAGCATTTGTTTTTCCTGAGCATTCTCCAATAATATGATTATTAGAAGAGTTGAAAGCATTATACTGATTAAAAAGGTCAGATAAGTCCAGTTTCTTTGTCTTGACCACTGAAAAAATAATAGATATTCAAAAATAAAGAAACAGACAGTTGGGTGGAAGGAAGGGAAGTCATAATAGAGTGTAATATTGATTTTCTTCTTCTCTTAGGCATTTAGTGCTTCATCCAGAGGATTCCTCCCTGATTTTCTGCTGCCAGGCAGTGTCTAGTACAACATGTATAGTTAATTAGTTGAGCTAAATAGTATGCAAAGATTAGCATAAAGTACAGCTAACCATGTCTGCCATATGTTCAATTGTGCTTTAATGTGAATATGAAGGAATAATTACATAGTATCTGGCATATTACACTTTTCCTATAATTTACGTAGCAGTACTGTGATATAATTATGTTCATAACCTCAGACAAACCCTTAAAAGTAATGAAAGTCACAGGTCAGGACCAAAATTTTAATCCTAGTTGCAGTGGGGAATCAAGTTAACATGAGAGCATCACTTTAGTGTATTATGTGTATTAAATGTTTCATGTATTACGTGTTTCATGTATTAAATATTTAAATACCATGTTCAATCCCTTCTAAGTCTACTTTTTTTTTTTTTTTAGATTTAAAAAATCCCATTGATTCAATATCAGATATCACAGCTTTGTTGATTATGCCCCAAATAATGTTTCCTTGGGTTCTTTTGGCTGGAGTGGCAACAAGCACCAGTGTAACGTGGCTTTGCAGGTGGGAGAAGAAGCTCATATTTTCAGCTAATATTTTCAAATATTTCTTAATATGACTTTTCCTTGAAAGGTGGGGAAAAATTAAAATATTCCTGTCTAAAAGAGATTTTCGACACTGTGATGGTGAAAGGCCAAATCCACCTGGTCAAAACAGAAATAGTCACATGAAATTCAAGAAACCAGTTGATCCGTGTACACATGCATTTTTGTATTCATGGAAAAACTCATTAATATGGTACCAACTCCTGCCTTCACTGCAATCACTGTATTTCTGGTACTTTATACCTTCTAGAAGGCCATTAAAAGCTCTTTGCCTTTAACATTCCTTATGAAATTATGTTCCTAATATTGTGTCCTTCCTCCTCAAGCACAATGCAGAATAGTTCCTGTAATCAGTTTAGCTAAAACCTGAGTGCAGCTAGAAAAGTCTTTCATGTCTCCAATTTTGTGTGCTTTTCTGGATGGATGTGCAGTTGCATTTTGTTTTATAGAGGATGGGGAAATAATGAGAAAAAAGAAGAGAAACTAAAGTTAGTTAGATGCAGGATGCTTTTGTTTGCTCTTTTGCTGGCTCCTAAACAGGAAAAAATAATTCAATTATGCAAGCTTTTCTGATTTGTGTCTGAGCTGTAGTTGTTTTCAAGATCTCTGAATTTTCAATACTTAGAAGACCACCCTGAAGAAGTAAAAACCTAAAAATCCACTTTTAAAGACACCGGAGTAAGTTCATATTACTTGATTTTACTTTTTTACTCAACAATTCTGATAAAAGGATTCAGAGGAATGACTATGGACATACTTTTCAGAATAACTGCAGTGCAACTCAGGATGATCTTAGATGATACTCTCTCTCTGTCCCACACTGATTTACAGCAAAAAAAAATTATATATATTTATATAAAAATATAAATCAACTGATGATATATTTTGGCTCAACTATTAAACCCACATTTTCATGAGTAAAGATACAAAGCCCTAAATGGGACAGTGTTACAAGCATTAGGTTGGTAACAGTTCTTTAAAATATCTTGGAGGAGAAGTTTTATTTGCTTTATTAGTAAATATATGTGCAATTGTTTTCACAATTATGCACAATACTGAGCATATAGAAGTACTACAAACATTTTTAGGAGTGACTGCATGTGCTCTGCTAGGGCTGCAGAACTGTAATTTACTACACACAAAAAGGAACAGAGCAAATGTTGCCTCACATTCTCAGCTTCTCCATTTTATATGCTGCATTTAAACATTCTGCATTTTATTGTGACTGTTTGGCAGCAAATCTCACATGCAATAAACTAAAAATGAACTTGTGTTGTCTCCTCATTGCTGTTGTTATATCTGGGCTAATCTCCAGCCTGTTCATGGCTCCTCCCTCCAGCTATTTATGATTTTAAAGACTTTTCTAAGTTTCCAGTAATGCTGAATAGCTGTTTATAAAATTTCAAATTCTCCAAGGTCTTTTTTGAATTACTTCTTAAAAATATTATGCTCTAATGGTTCCATCCACTTTCATACACAATATGTGGTAAAATAAAACACCGACTTTTCCCCCATCTTTCATTTTTCTTATTAGAAATGTATTCAATTTTTTTTTTTTTTAATATGCAATCCATTTCCCTCATTACAGCTGAATTTTACTTCAACCCCTTCAACCCACTGTTCAATTTTTTCCTTCTTTTGATAAAACACAGCATATTTGCCTCAAATCTGATCTGGGGTTTTCAGAGAGAAGATGACTCTGTAGAAGACTTTTCCAATGTAAGTGGGACCTAAATTTTTTAAATCCTTTACTTGTTCTTCCCAGAATGTTGACCCACAAAAATAGTTCAGAACTTTTCTAAAGCCTTCTCTTATTTATTACTTAGTTGCATATCTAAAGCCTTGCTTCACTTGAATACCTGATATTCCCGTTGGAGCTCAGACCTGTGCAGCATCATGAAACAAAGGCTGAATTCTCCAGGAGCTTCCAAGCATGTTTGGAACTATTGTTTGATTAAATAACATGATCCATTAACCTTCTTTGTCTCTTCTTCCTCCAGATTTTGCCTTTTCTTCATATTCATTTTTTTTGTCTCACATTTCAGTTCTATCTCCTGTCTCGTCTTCCATCAACCTTTCATTTTCTATTTTCAGTTCTAATATTTCACTGCCATATTTCCCCGGTTCACAGTCCTTTTCTGTTTACCTTAAAATATCTCCTGAGACTTTTTTTTTTAACCTCTAATTTTAGTTTTCTTCTACCATCCCAAATGAACTAAAACTATGGATGCCAAACCTTCTGTATATGAAAAAAAGAAAAAAACATTTTTTCCTTCATTTCATGAGCCTTTCCCTGCGAGAGAGAAACGTGAAGGTTGAAATAGGGGAAGGCAAAAAGAAATAAGCTTTACTGCATTTAAATTTAGTAGTTAAAGGAAAACCCTGAAGGAAAAGTGGCACCAGCCTGATGCAGGTTTTAATGAAATTAGTCTGTGGAATTTTGCACCTTTCACTGACTAAACATGAACCCCTTCTTTTCCCCCATTAATGCAGTGCAAGGGAAGGGAAAGAGATTCAATCCTTGACATGGCTGAGATTAGAATTTCCTGTAAAACTGACTCCAGAGCTTTCAGCAGTTTGGCAGATGACTCAAGAAAAACTGTCCATGAAACCAGTGAGAAGCAGCAACAGGGAATCTACATTAAGCCAGATAACCTAACTCAAGATTTTAATGAAAAGATTGGCTGGATTCTTCTTTTTTTTTCACTAAGTGTATGATTCTTGTAGTTTGAATTAGGATGAAAATGTAAATATATAGCTCATTACCTGCCTGGTTCCTGGCCTAATGACAGCATCAATACACTTCAAAACTGTTTGTCCTCTGATATTTAAATGAAATAAAAATTATTTCTGTTTTATTTAAATATATATATATATATAATATTTGGCCTTTACTTAGCCAAATTCTGCTCAGTTTAGCCCCATGTGCTGTCAGAACTCAGAGTTATACTTTGTGGATATCACGGTACTGTTTTTTTTTTTTTGTAATTAGGAATGGCTTTGATGTTTTCAAAGTTGCTCTGGGAATTTGGATGACCAATTCACATTCACTCTCATGGGAGCTGGACAACTGTTTAATTCATTTTTATATAATGCTTTAAAAAGCTTCAGTGCATACATTTAGCAATAATCTCTAAGAATTGGCTTTAATACAGTTCCAGACCCCCCATATAACATCTAAGTTCCTATTGCATTTATTTTGTGTACCCTCCTAGATACACATGGCCCACCAACAGACATGATTATTAAGAAACCCTTCCAGGGCTCACTAAAATAACTTCTACTTGATCAAAGTGTCTTTTTATCAGTGTTGATTTTTAAGTTTTTATACTTAATAAGTGGATTTTACAGAATATCTAATGTGTTTTTGTCCAGGACAATTGTAGTGTGGTTACTAAGTCCATTGAGTAGTTTGTTGTAGCCCAAACAAATAACTGGACTGACACCAACATGGTTTTCACCTATGGAAAAAAAGGAAGGGATAGAATTATTCAATAGGCATTAGGACCAACAATGTCTGTTTTCTTACAGACGTCTTGCATCCAAAAAGTTATTTTTCAATAATTGTGTATTGTCCCTGTTCAAAGCATCTCCTTCAAAACTGTCTTCTCTGCCTGTCAGTGCTCTGGATTCCCTCTTTACTGGTTGGACTGGAGGCATTTTACATTTTGTTTCACTTCAAGCTGAAGATGAGCCTGTCAGAGTGATGCTGATTTATTTACAGTGCCAAAGAAAGCAACTTTTCCTACAGAGGAATAATGTGGGTCTTGTTTACCATTATCCTTTACTTGTAGGAACTCTCAAAGATTAAGTTTGTCTCTTTGTTAAACATCACTGAAATCAGCCTGCAAGTTCTAAAACCATTGAAAATCTAAAAGACAGCTGGCAAAAACGTTATACAAGTGCACAAGACTCATTTTTCAGTGAGCAGAACTAAAAATCTCACTGTTGTCAGCATTACTGAAGTCTTTCTGAGGTTGTAACTCTAAAAGAACCATCTAATATTATTTTAAAAATATTTGCATACTAAATCTGCTGATGCATTAACATTTATAGCCATTATGTCGCAGTGTTTTTAATTTCAAAGTTAATTTCTTCTCCAGACAATTCAAATATACATTTCACGATAAGAAAGGGGAAAACAGAAGCCTTTGTTTGAACACTGTTCAAAGTGTTTTCCAGAAATGGACATCAGCCAGTTCTATAGGAAAAGATGCTCAAAGAACTCACAGTTCACTATCTTGAGCATTAACAGCAATGCTGATTAGGAGTTTTTCCTTCCTTCTGCATTAGAGATGATCCATGGTCATTTTAGGACTAAGAATTCCCAAATGGTCTCAGTTTCAGTGATCTGCCTATACTGAGCACAACGTTACTGCTTTTATTAAAACAGATCAGTCATGCTTGCCACAAGTAGAGATAGACCAAAAAGGAAATAAAGGAAAAATTAAAGAAGAAAAAAAAGGTGTTAAATCTTTTAAAATATTCCATCTAGTTTCTTTGGAATTTTTTTCCTTTGGATTTTTTTCCTTTGGATTTTTTTTTCTTTGAAGTCTTGCCTCAGAGACAAGGCAAATATTGGTTTCCAATACGTGATAAATTGGGAGAATCTATGAATGTGGTCCCACACTAAGCATGATGGAATTTACTGTTGCTGCACTGCCTGTCTCAGATACACAGTAGGTTGCCCACTTTTCAGCACAGAGCAGTTACATTTTCTCAGCTGGGAGCACAGCATTATCTGTAATCCTACATTTCTCAGAAGTCCATTTCTTAGGTTTAGGAGCTGTGGACCTCATCACTTCTGTATTAAGAAGATACAATAAGGTTTAACATGGACATGACCATCCAAATTCCCCTCCTTTTTATCAGTAACATTAACTGACTGCCAAAAACGTCAAATAAAGCAGGAAAAACAGGAACAGTCATTTACTTTTGGAGGAAGGTGACATTTCTACTCTTTTGGTACATTAGCTCCTTTTGAAATGCCAGAGAATGTGCACAGAACTGGTGAAATTTAATAAAAAAATTACTTATGCAAAGCAGAACATAAAAAAAAGACAGAGAAGGTTACAGTTGGAAGTTAAGAGAAGTTAAAAAATATATATATCAGGATTGGAAGCCTCAAATAAAATAAACAAAAAAACCCAAACCAAACAACAAAAATAGATTTCCTCTGGCTGAAGCAGAAACAAATGGCAGTACCTTAGTCAGACCAATTATATTCCAGGGGCAGAACAAGGAATAACTTCATGGGTGGCCGAGACACATAGACCTGTCCTTCAGTCCACTAAATGGCCCAGAATCCTAAACAGGAAAGCATAGAAGAAAATAAACAACTTGTGAAAGTGAGCAGTAGCAGCTGGAATCAGTCTGTTCCCCACCCTTTAATAAATCCAAGATGGAAATAGCTCAGAGGAATAAATCTCTAAAGCAAGAGCCACTGGTACATGGTTAATACCTCGATTTTCCAGGTGCCATGTAGCAATTTAAGGCACAGCATGCAAGCATGGGCAGCTCAGGGCACTGAGAAAAACAGGGGCAATTTGAGGAGCATGTGGTGGAAGAATGATCCCAATGCTGTTTGCTTTCCTGGAATGACTGAAAGGTTAAGAGGAAACTAAAATAGCCAAGGCTACTCAAACTGCAGAAAAATAACAGGCAAATTACGAGAAACATCCCTTTTTCCTTTTTGGCAGTCAGGGACACTTACTGAGGGACAGTGTGTCTTGATATTCGTGGTACAAGGTCTGGAATTTTTTCCTTTTTTTTTTTTTTTTATTTGACTGAAATAAATTTTAATAAATCCACTATTTCTTATTTAAGAAAAAGAGAAAGGAAAGTCTACACTTTCAAAAGCTGTCAGAGTTTAAGAGTTTTGCTGATGTAAATATTTGCTACAGGACAATATCATGGTTGGTGTCTGGCATAAATGACTCATAATTTAAGCTCCATCCTATGAAGACATGAAGTGGTGCCTCTCAGAGCTGCCACAACATTTTTCCTCTTTGTAAGTCAGGAGGTTCCTCTCCTGTGGAGGTTGGGAATGAGCAATAATGAGGAAGATTTTACTCTTCCACTACCAGTCCCAAACTAGCCTGAGATTCAGAAAAACCTCTGTTCTATAAACCACTGATCCTGTGACTAAAAGTAGGGTCACTTGTATGAACTGAAGCAAAAGTAACCTCTTGATAAGTGTGTGGTTTCTGGACAAATGGCATTAAAACTCTTTGCAGGTATTTAACAAGGGGCTTGTAAACTTTACCAACATTAGAAAGAAGTCACTTGGAGTGGAAAATTTATTCTTGCAACTGTATGTTAAAAGGATAAAAACCCACAAGAAATCTGGAAATAGATGGGTCCAGTGTGAAATGGGGTGTGGGTGTACATCCTTTATCTCTACTTCATAAACTACCAACTCTAGAAAATAACACTTTTGGGAACTTGCTCAATATCTCAAAATTGGACGTTTCCAGATGCCTGCAATGATGTTTAGTAAAAGAGAAATGGAAATGCATCAGAGAACTTTGTGTAGAAAGTTAGGGCAACATTCATCCAATCCATCTATACTGATTTCCAGGGACTATAATCAAATCAGTCTGTCAATCCCATTGCAATTCAGACACTTTTTTTTAAGGAACGGGAGAGATCATTAAGAGTAGCACTACATAAACTATTAATAGCACTTTTAAAGGATGGAGGAACTTAAAATGTTTTAAAATATTGATAACAAGTAAGTAATTTTTATTCCAATGTGATAAAATAGAAAAATACTGAACTGCAAATATAATAGAACCACAGAATCAGAGAATATGCTGAGTTGGAAGGGACTCATCAGGATCATGGAGCCTAACTCCTGACCCTGAGCAGGACACCCCAAAAATCACACCACTGCCTGAGAGCATTGTCCAAATGCTTCTTGAGCTCTGACAGCCTCGGTGCTGTGACCACTGCCCTGGGGAACCTGTTCAGTGCCCAACCACCCTTTGGCTGAATTTATTTGAATTATTCTAATCTAAAAGACTACCTTTGATCTCAAGGTGTTCATGTTTGTACTTTGGCCCTGGCCAGAAGTAGGAAACGAAGTGGGAAAGTGAAAAACAAGTCAGTGAAGTACAAAGCTATTTTGAAATTTGTAGGGGAATTAAAAAAAAAAGGGGTTAACATAAGCATTTAGTGACAATTTAGATTCTGCTCTTATTTGAGCTAGAGCCATTCAGCCATCTGACATTGGAAAGTGATATTTTCAGGATGAGTAGCAGAACATACTGCAAGGAACAATTCTGACCTTTTTGTAATACTAAGAAACGTTTTATGACTGATTAGGGTTCAGTTAGTAACTATTCAACCTAGGCTTTTTGGTTAACTGGAGCAGACTGACTATTTGAGCTTCTAAGAAATACAGATGGACAAGGTCAGTACATCTCTGTTTTTCATCCAGGCAGTCAGGTAGAAAATTAGCCAACTGAACTCCATCTGTCTTTTCTTTTTCTTTTTTTTTTTTAACTTCTTCCTTTTTTAATTTTTTTTTCCCCCCTTCTCTCCTAATTAGGCTTGTGGAAAAGCTTTTCAGCTTACTTTTACTGTTCTTTCAGCCTTTCCCTGTAGGCTGGTATTGTCCTGTCATAGCATTCCACGGAGCTCTTTGTTTCTGGGCTTTTTTTGCACCACTGGTTACAGACTTTAAATTGGAGTCATTAAGTTGTTGTGCAGTTTTTAGACGTATGACCACCAATGTAAAGGTCAGGTCACCCATTTCTAAGATAAACTGCTGAGTTATGCTTTATTGAGTATAAGCCTGCATAGACCTTGCTTGGAATTCTTCAGTAGAAAACATCCCTACATTGACACAAAGTGAAGTTAGATAAATTTAAATGCATTAGCCATAAATATAAAAAAGACTTTTTTCTTTTTCTTGCCCTGCACTTGGACCAGAATATATGCTAGACAGCAGTGAGGTGACTCATGTGGGACTGAGAAACTGAAGTATAATTCCTGATTTAAACAGAAAAAGACCTTGAATCACTGTGTCTCGCAGGAATTTTCTAATTATTTTGAGTAACTGCCATTTTGTGGTTCGTAATAATTTTTTCCTCTCTCCTACTTCCCTCCTTCTCCTGCCTCATCTTGATCTCATTGTAACTCAGAACTGAATTTTTTTTTTTAAATGTCATACTCAGTATGGAAACCTCAATACTAGGAATGTTAATATCTCTACCCACAGATATTCTATCAGATGTCACATTTGAAGCAATTCTTATATTAAGTACCAACTCCAGTGCAAAGGGTTAGATATTTTCCAGAGGAAACCATCATTCCCAGGTATTTG
The DNA here is from genome assembly GCF_001604755.1 of Lepidothrix coronata. Lineage (NCBI taxonomy): Eukaryota > Metazoa > Chordata > Aves > Passeriformes > Pipridae > Lepidothrix > Lepidothrix coronata. The sequence continues at coordinate 1,184,269 of NW_016690294.1, forward strand.
GCACTGGTGAGGCCCCACCTCAAATCCTGTGTTCAGTTTTGGACCCCTCACTACAAGACAGACCCTGAGGTGCTGGAGATAATCCAGAGAAGGGAATGGAGCTGGGGCAGGGTCTGGAACACAGGTTTGATGAGGAGCAGCTCATGGAGCTTGGGGTGCTTAGCCTGCAGAAAAGGAGGCTCAAGGGAGACCTCATCACTCCCTGAAAGGAGTTTGTAGCCATGTGGGAGTCAGTCTCTTCTCCCTATGTTGATAAAGTTTACAATAGGATAAGAAGAAATGGCCTCAAGTTGCACCACAGGGGGTTTAGATCAGACATTAGTAAAATTTCTTCACCAAAAGAGGTTGTCAAGCACTGGAACAGGCTGCTCAGGGAAGTGGTGAAGTCACCACCCCTGGAGATATTTAAAGTGTAGCAGTTGTGGCACGTTGGGTCCTGGTTTAGTGATGAATTTGGCAGTTCAGGGTTGAGGGTTAGACTTGATGATCTTAGGGGTCTTTTCCAACCCAAATGATTCTGTGATTCTAAAGCTAATATAGGGATAACATTACCCAACTTCAGGTTGTGGTGCCACAGAATCCTTCAATAATAACATTTACGTTAGCCATCAGCAACTTTTTAGGAATCTGGGTTTAGGAAGCCTCATCTATTTCTCCATTTGGACTATTTTTTTCTTCTTTAACTGACTATGTAATACTTCTCATAACCAAATATCCAAAAAGAATGGTGGGCAATCATGATATACCACTAAACCAGCATCCATTTCTGAGCTCTAGTTCAGAAAATAACATTGACCAGAGTATAAGTACTAGATATAGACAATAGAACAGTATTGATCAAATGACTGACTTCCCAGTTTATCATAAGGATATCACCAACACACAAGCTATAATTTTTCTGGTAGACAGTAATATGGAGTCCTTCAGTGACACAAATTTTATTTGGTGTGCACTTGTTCTGAAGGACAGAAATGAACAGCACATTTAATAAATGCAATAAACCCCTATAAAACATAATGGTAATGGTTTCTGACCAGCCTTTTAGGGAGAAAGAATTTACCATTTTAATTTGAACTGAAACACATTTTAAAAGTTCCTGACCCCTAATATCAAAGTTTTAAATGTTCTACTTTTATGCAGGGTAAAGAAGTAGTCATGAAGTAGTCATCCCACTAAATGCAATCTAAAATAACTTCTGTGCATCAAAAATACATTTTATGTGCAATATACCCAGTGAAATCCTGGTATTGATCCTTTCCAGAGGGGGAAAAATACCATTTTAAACCTCCCAGGTTTTAAGATAAAGAGACTTTAGATCATCCCACAGCATAATCTGTTCCTGGACTTGAATATGCACATATTTTGTCAAGAGATTTCAAAGTTGTAGAAAAGGTGGAGAAAGACATTAGCTGACTTGCTTTAAAAAGTAGCTTTAAATTGCTGAGAGGTTGCAATCTTACATTAAATTCCAAAGGAATGGGGTTAACACACAGGGGCCAGATCAGGAGGTTAGGATAAATAAAAAACTATTTGCAACTTTTTTTGTCATGCTGTATAATTTCTTCAATGATTAATTTCCCCACTGTGCACTGTGACTGTTATTACCCTTTACACTCACCCACACATTACATCATATGTCCTGTTCTCACATACCAGAAGAAAAAGCTGTCCCAATCTCAGGATGAAAGTCAGCAGTGTTTCTTAGTCTGATGAGGCAATACAGTTTTAATCCACTGGAAACATCCCTGCTTCCCTGGCTCTCTGTTGAGGAACATCAGAAGCAAACAGCCAAACTCTTCTGCCTCAGCATTTAAAGAATTGTGTCAGTTCAACAGAGACACAACCTTTGTCTTACCCTCAAATATTGTGTTTTGGTTTTTTTTTCCACAATAGTGGAATTTAGAACCTTTCCATCAAATCCACTGACTAATATGACCCAAAAGCCTTTCTCTGAAGAACATTTTCAAAAGCTTTATATTGAAAATCACTTGTTTTGATTGCACTGTTTCTACCTGTGAAAATTAGTAAACCTAAAATTTGGACACAGGTTCTGGTAAATAAAAATTTCACCTTTTAAAATTGTATCACCTATCCAAAGCATAACTAAAGATGAAATCCTTTGGGAGTAAAGCATGTGCATTTGTTTTTCTAGCCAAGAATATTGTCTTATTACCTTCTTAAAATTAATCAAAATTCAGTGAGGCAAAAGAAATCTGGGCTGGAGAGTTATCTTGCTTTACAAGAGGAGCTGCTGTGAAGAAAGAGGAAGTTGTATTCTTTGCTAATCCAGTGGGGAGTTGTCCTGCTAAATTTCATAATTCCAGGTAAAAATAATAGATTTGCCATTAAAAATACAATTTATAATATGATAGCAATTGGCTAAATATACATCACACACAAAACTTTGTCAGTGCTTGTGTGAAAGGACCAAAGCAAAGGTTTCTGTTCCCCTCTCCAATGCATGCAGGTGACCACAATATTTCTATTTATCAAAAACCACAAAAGCATTTCAAGGGCACTGTTCCATACCAGTTGATGAACAGATGTTTGGGTTTAAGTTGTCATAAAGGGCCCATTTTGAGAATGTGATTGGGACAGCAGCTATATATGATAATGTCTTGGGATCAACCCAGGCAGAGCTGGAAGGGAAAATGGTAACTAACACCTCTCCTTTTCCTAAATTTAATTAAAGAATCATTTTGAACATGCATGAGAATATTAAGACTATTTTTAAAGGCATAATTTAAGGGCAGCATTGTTAAATTCACCAAATGTACTTGATGTGAATTCTTCATTACTATGGATGGAGCAACAGCAACGCTTTTTTTTTTCCTTTTGGGCTGTTAGTGTAACTCTGGGATTCTGATATCTGAAACTGTGCCTTCAGAAGCTGAGTAGAATTGCCTCGCTGAAGATTGTTATTTAAAAATATCAGGTTGCACTCGAAACAACATGGGAAAAGCACAGATAAATGCAATATTATTTTTACAAATGCATTCATCACGAAGTGTATGTCTTAATCTACCGAGTGTTCTTCAGACAGAATGTTCGGTACCATCTCCCTCCTTTTGATGAAATGTAGTCATTTTTATATCACCATTTCTATAGCAGTGTAAAAGAACATATGACAATTTATTATAGGATTAGAAAAAAATTACTCAAGCCTGCCAGTACAGCTTTATGATGGTTTTGTCTGCTCTGCATTTCTTAAAAAGATCGAACTTTTTGCCGTCCTTACACATATGTACATAGATTTCTTTGGGGTAAAACTGAAGCAACATAATTATTTGAAAGCTTTATTTCTGTTATAAGTTAAAACAATTGCTCAGTGGTGTTAGGATTTTTTTTTTAAGGTAAGTATATTGCATAAAGACAAAAACGGAAAATTAAAAATATTGAAGGTGAACTGAAATTATCAAGTTTCTAAAGTATTTTGACTGAGGTGATGGCAATTACTATCATATTTAAATTGCATTTTTAATGGCAAAACCTATTATTTTCACCTGGAATTATGAAATTTAGGGAGACAACTTCCCACTGGATTAGCAGTTAAAAATGTCAGGATCCTTAGCAACCTCACAATACAACAATCTCACCTTTGGCTTCAATCCAAAAAAGCAGCACTATCATGAGCTGCTTATTTTAATTTTATCTTGGCATGGGATCTTCTGGATTAGGAGATAGAAATGAGCTCAACTCTTGGGTTTACATCTAATTATAATATATTGAGACACATGCTTTATTCCATGTCTATTCAGAAAAAAAAGTATTAGTTTTCTAGAAGGAATATAAAATATTTGTCCAATTAATATGAATTTCAAATTGATTCTGAAGCTACTGAAATGCCTGTTACTATCTGTGTTGTCTGAATTGTGCATTAATACAAAACCTGTGAAATCAATAGGGTTTTGGTACACGGGACACAGTATTTTATCATTTGTGTCTTGACAGTGAAATGCTTTTGAGTCCCTTATTTTGGAGGACACGAGCAGCCTTTGATTACAACACCGATGAAAAATCAGATTTAAAGTGTTCCCTTTGAAAAGTCTGAATGCATTTCTAAGGAACCATCAGCTATTATCAGAATCCTCTGAAGCCCTGCAAAACAGTCTAATACATGAAAGTCAACATTTAATATGCTATAGTCTCATGTTTCCGTGCAGTAGCTCCAAGGAAATCAATTTTTCAGCTCGAGGGTGTTTTGAATCGGTGCAGTTCTGTAACATTCGTAAATGTTATCTGGGACGCCTTCAAAAATAACACAATTTAATAATCACAGATGTTCCTACTCTGTCTTCATAGCAGCGTTAAAATATCACGACAATGAGATTTATCAGATTTCATGGTACCTACAATATGCACACAGCTATTTTTGGCCAGGGTTTAATATGGCTGAAAGTGAATAAACTCAATTGTAAACTTTTAGAGGACTTTGCATGAAAGTTTTTTGGTTTTTTTTTGGAAGAAGTGCTCCCTTCTTCACAGCTGAGATAGGACTGAGATACAGTCACATGAGAAAGGCTGTGTTTGTGCTCCAGGATCATGGCTGGGCTTCGGGAACAAAGATTTGGGAAGGGCTTTACCCATGTTTGTTACAAACACACTGGTGGCTAAAAAGGCCAATACGAGACAGACACGTCCGGTTGCAAAAGGCACAGCAGAAAGACCCCTTAGGTGGGAAATTCTGCAAGACACGGTTCTTTCTGCCTTGTCTTTTCTCCTCCAGAGTGACCCTGCTGCGTTCTCAAAGGCATCAGCAGCGTTATAGATGGTCTGTCTGCAGACCTCCAGATTGGAGGTCAGAGTAGACCAGTTATGGTGATCAATATGGCCAAAGCTGAGATGTTGTTTCAGGCAGTCCTTGTATCTCCTCTCTGGGGCTCCTCTCTTGTGGCAGCCAGTGGTGAGTTCACCATAAAGCAAGATCTTAGGGAGGGGGTGGTTGGTCCTTCATCCTGGAGACGTGCCCTGCCCAGCCCAGCTGTGTTCTCATCAACATGGCCTCAATGCTTGTGACTGCTGCTTGTTCTAGAACGGATGGATTGGTCACATCATCTGACCAGTGGATGTTTAGGATTGTCTGGAGGCAGCGCTGGTGGAAGTGTTTTAGGAGTCGCAGGTGGTGGCGGTAGATGACCCATGATTAGGAACCATACAAGAGAGTAGACTTGGCTACTCTAGCCATACTAGAGTATGGCTTTGTAAACACTGATCTTGGTACTTTTCTTCAGGTGTTTATTTCACCAAACTCTTTTATGGAGTTTTCCAAAAGCTCTCTATGCCTTTGCTAACCTGTTGTCTATCTACCCATCAATCTCACCATCCGAGGAGATGAGGCTGCCTGGGTAATTAAACTGCTGGACTGATTTGAGCTCTGATTGGCCAATGGTGATATGGGGATGATGGAAGACTTCCTGAGGTGCAGGTTGATGGAGAACTTCTGTCTTCTTCAAGCTGACTTCCAGCCCAAAGAGTTCAGCAGGGTCTGCAAAGCAGGATGTTAAACGCTGCAGAGCTGCTTCTGTGTGGGCCACAAGGGCGGCGTCATCAGCATAAAGCAGCATAAAGCAGCTCCAGCATATTGAAATTTAAAAAGGTTCTCCTGAATCTGGCCGAGGGATAAAACGCTTTGGGGTATGAAGCACCCAGGGCTGTTTCAAATGGCACAGACCACGATTGCTCTGCAAAGACTTTTGCAGTTCACATGTCGTGGGGTTTTCTCCCTCGTGTCTCCTCGTGCTGGATACAGGTGGGAACAACTTAGACTTTGGATTTGCCACAGTGTCCCTCTAAAATCCAAGTGCTTTGGATTGCATTCCTCTGATCTGAATGGATCTTTGGAGGCACCCACATCTCACTGACTGACACAAAACAGGCCCAGTTCAGAGGCTAAACACAGCACTGCAGGTGTTTGCCCCACAGTTTAATAAGAAGAGATTTCTTCCTCCTTTATTCTGCTGAGGCAGTGCTGCAGGCACCAGAAAGGTTGATAATCTGTCCCCAAAAGTCCTAACAATCAATAAATAAGAGGGAGCTTGGTTTTAAAGTGTGAATCAGAAGCTACACGAGAAAGAATATATGTTATGTTTTAAGCTGTGTTTTGTGGGGTAGTGAAGCCAGTGATGGTCACAGATTTTGGGTCATCAGGATTTTCCCATAAGTGCCTGAAGGCAGAAGGTGCCTGGAATCTGAGAATAGAAAAATAATGATTGGCAGTAAAACCCAATCCCAGAAGAGAGGCATTTACCAGAAGACACTCTAGTTCTTTGTCTACAGGTCTATGCTTTAACTACATATTGAACTTGTAAGGTCAGCCTGCATTATCTGCATCCTCCACTTGTTCTAGTTACAGAAATACATCCCTCTAACCTTCATTCTACTCAAATAAAAGTCTTTTTTTTTTTTTTTTTAATTTTTAAGGAGCCACAGTTCTATGCTTGTGGAAATTGCATTTAGAAAACCAGAACCCACATGATAAAGGCAAAAAGCCATGCATAAAATAACATTAGTTGCCATTAAAACAATACATCCATAAGCCTTTAGAATGAATTCCACAGGAAAAAATTCAGTGAATTTAATATCGTGCTTTGAATTGGCTGCAAACATGACATTACTACGAGAACGAAATAATGTGAAGTAACTTGTACATGATTTTTTGTTAACTTGTCTTTTTTATTCAGCGTTCGGAAAAATGTTCTTGATGGTGTAAAATTACTGTTGTTCCAAAGATCACAGGTTAGCATTGTTAACCAGCCTACTGCATATCTTGCTTTTGACAAGGAACAGAACATTTGCCATGCTGTGTGTTTGCCATATACTTATAGCTCAATTACCTGTAGAGAATTCTGATTTTTGAGTAGCATGAGAAAACAAAACATGTTGTAGTGTGCTGTGACTTTTGTAACTCATGGAAGCTACAAATATACAAGGATAATTTGAAGTGTTGCTGTTTGATTCACTGTCTAAACAGCAGTGCAGGGAGAGCTCATAACCTGCTGGGTCCACGTGTACAATTCCAGCTGTGTTTTAACTGCAAAAGGGTGTGAGACACAGTCATTCCCCATCTTCCACACCGTGATTTTTCTTCAGCAGGGGATGCAGACATGCAGACCATCAAGCAGTCGTGGTGCTTCCCAGTAAACCTACTTGTCTGTACTACTGGGTTTGGGAAATACTAGAAAACCCTTGACTTGCAGTGTATAACCACAGACAAATAACCCAGGATTTCTAAGAGTGACCATGGGAAACTTCCCCTCTAAAGTAATTTACAAAGCAGTATTAAGGATATTTTTACAATATTTTAAAAATTAAACTTCTTTTCAGTATCTCCCATCTCTTTTTGTCTTACCCTCAAATATTGTGTTTTGTCTTGATAAAATATGGAATTTAGAACCTTTCCATCAAATGCACTGACTGCTTTGCCTGACTATGTGACCCAAAAGCCTTTCTCTGAAGAACATTTTCAAAAGCTTCATGTTGAAAATCGTTTGTTTTGCTTGCACTGTTTCTACCTGTGAAATTTAGTAAACTTAAATTTGGACACAGGTTCTGGTAAATAATTTCACCTTTGAAACTGTATCACCTCTCCAAAGCATAACTAAAGATGAAATATTTTGGGAGCTTTTATTCCTTTGAAACTGCAATTTTGATTGTCTTCCAGAAGCAGGTTTCCTGTAATCCCTATGTACACCTCAATGTCCATCTCTTAAGAACTTGTAGCACAATTCCCAATTTAGGGAGCTTTATTTGAGCACTTAGGTTGGAGCTGAGTGTGCAGCCTGGTTACTTCCTGGCATTTCTGGGATGAAGCCTTGGATTAAGGTGCTCCAGTCTGAAAAGACTGTCCCAACCAGACTGTGAGGACTCCATATAATCATATCATATCATATCAATCATATCATATCATCATCTGCAACTAGTATAGACTCCTATATTTTTCTCAAGTGATCCTGCAAGCTGGTGAAACCATTGATCTAGAAAGGTAAGTAGATTGCACACTCTTTGAAAACAGGTCTGAAGGTGAGACTGGTTCCCAGCAGACAGTAATTATTAAACACCAGGTAAGTGCTATTTTGGTGGCACAGTGAGACTTCAGTGACACATGAATGACTGATTCCATGTTTTTACATTGGTTTTATGCACTGAATCAAAAGTGTCTTCCCTGGCACATGTAAAAGGCTGATTAGGTGTCATATTTAGTTAATAGAGCACAATATTTTGCTAAAGTGAGGAAAACAAACAGTTGTCTCTCTTGTAGGAGCTGGAGATCAGGAGATACGATGTATTGTCAGCTACTAAAGGAAATCCTCCCTCAGTGCAGCAGTTAGAGGATTTTCTCCCGAGGTAAATCCAATCAGTACTGCTACATAACCATCACTGAGACACCTAAGCTGCCTCTGTTGTAAGGCTGATTTCAAGGAATGCTGAATAAATGGAAAAACCTCGTTCAGAAGTCGCAGGCAAGTGGTTGTAAAATATCAAAATCCACAGCTCAGATTCTAGTCTTTTGTTTGCACTGGAGGAGCACTCAGAATATGAGTGAGGTCTCCACAAGTTATCCATTAAATGCCTGGTCCTTGAGGACGTAGTAGGGAAAATCACTCTGTGATAGACTTCATTTAGGCCTTCTATAGAAATGGTGGGTATTTGACCTTCTAAGTGCAGAAAAAAATCTATACCTGATGTGCAGAGGTCACATTAAATCATAACACAAACTGCTCAAGTTCAGGGATGATCAGCAAGGTCGTCCTTGCTATTGGTCATTACACTGCTCTGCAATGCCTTTTTATCAACCCAGCTGTACACAAAACTGTGGCCTGCACACTGCATACACCTCATCTCACTTACCAGCACAGTGAAACAAAGCAGCTGTATATGTCAGTTGTCATGCTCAGCCCTCCCATCCTGCTCCCACCAGAACTTCTGTTAAAACACCAGGGATTTGCTTTCCCCTTAGCTCTGCCAGTGATATTCCTTTTCTCTGGCTGTGTGAATTCCTTTGTCATTCCCTCTGCCTGCAGGGCTGAGTTCACAGTGCTGGGGTGTACAGGGTGAAACCTGTGAGCTCTACCCTTGTTCTACCATAAACAGTCCCCAGTGGCTCCCCTGAAAAGAGGTTTCACCTATCCTGTTAAGCTCAGAGAGTAGCACTGGTGACACTGGGAATATTAATAATTCAACAAAAGGAAGTTTGCTCATTTAGCTCCCATTTTATTTACAGAGACTGGGAGTTCTTCTACATGACACGAAGAGTTTCTTTATGTGAAGTCAATGACTCAGACTTGTGAGTGAGCACAGAAAAATGATCAATCTATTGTTGATAGCATCACCTTTTTGGAGAGGATCCAGACTGACAGGTCTAATTCTATTGAGCCTTATATTAAAAAATGGTAGACCACTCTTATTCACAAATGCTAGCATGGCCTCACTATCTGCACAAGAAAAGAGCAGCAATTTTCATTTTGCTTATCTCTACTTCTAATACAACATATTGCATGGGACCCATTATTTCCAGTCATTTCCAACTTTTTTTTTCCAGTCTTCTCTGTTTCTCATTCTGCACCAGACATCCACTTGAATGATATGAGCCATCTGTAGTTTATAAAACACCTTTAAGCTATTGTTTTAAAGTTTTATACCTTTTAATGTTTTCCTATTTATTTCCTGCTGATATCAACACATATGCTGCCAAAAGCAATCTTTAGTGGATACTAACATATTCATATTGAACACTTGATCCAGAAATTTTGCAGATAATAAGCAGAGGGAACATCTGTGAGAAGCAGATAATTTTTAATATTTATGGAGAGCTCATTTCCATGTTGTAATCCTTAGGATGGGAACGGGTTTGGAAGGCTCTGTGCAAGGCAAGTCATTTTTCTATATTCCCATCACGGTTAGGTAATGAACTGAGCAGTGGTTCTAAAGAGGGAAAACCAACAAGTTTATTAATTAATGTTGGAGAAAAGATCCCTACCATTACTTGAATGAAATACAGAATAACTGTCCAAAGAGGAAGATATTGCCCACTTTAATACCCTCAGGATGCTTTTGCAAACTGGACAGTGTAACCTGGAAGCATGTTTACAAAATAAAGTACGTAGTGAGAATAATTAACCATTTTCCTAACTTCCAAATAGACACAGTTTTTATCATATAAACCCTCAGGAGCAGAAATACGCTGAAGCATTACCTCAGCATTATTAATGAGTTCCAGATTTTGCTTCTTCACTGGCAATAAAGTCAGTTGGGTCAGCCCTTCCTTTGTCAGAAGCTTGAAATTCCATACTCCTATTTCACTTGCTATGGAAAACTCACCCACCCAAGACAGAGACACTTTCATCCTGAATTTTTCTCCTGCAGCCATAAAGGTGAAACTGGAGATTCAGAAATCTGGCTTATGGAGACAGTGAAGATGTGTAAAAGTGGAACTAGATTTCTAGTTATTATTCATTGTCACATAAAGTTTGCATGGGTTTGCAAACACTGTAAATCATAAAGGCCTCACCCACTATTTTCTCATTCTCGCTTCCAACAGCCAAAAGCACACCTGATGTAAACCTCTTCCTTTTCACTTATAGGCACTGTTGAAAATGGTTTTACTTTTGATGCCTATTTAATTGCTTTTCCCTGGTAGGAGGAACAATTTGTCTTTGTCTAGCACGTTATCTCTTAACAATAGTAAATAATGAATTAAAAACCAGGATGAGAATCATATTTTGGGGCAGCTCCCTTTAGGTCCCTATGTTAATCAAACATATTTAATTTAAATTTTAATTTAATTTAATTTAACCTTGATAAAATCTACAGTTTTCTGGTAAAAGGAAGGAAAATCAGACTGTCCTGCTTGTTTGTTTACTTCAGCAATCCAGGCTGGATTTTTGCACTCAGGGTGTGTCTGGGATCTTTTGCAAGACAACTTGAAAGAACAGACCTAACATCCAAAGCCCAAACGGGCCAGTTTTAGCATGGATAAAAAAATTCACAGTTGGAACTGGAACTTAGATTACTTTTCATGCTTGTCTACCAACTTTGACAGAGAAGAAATCAGTTTTTTTTTCTAAAGAGCTTTCCAACAGATTTTTTGGTGCAATCAACACATCCATGTTTAAAATTGTATATGGGTAAAATTCTTGTATGTGAAAGTGAAACCAGGTGTTTTGTACATCCCTGTATTCTCTATTTAACAGCCACAAAATTGACTTTACAAACTCAGGGCTTCTCATTTCCCTTTGCTGTTCCCAAGTCTTATGTCTTTAAAACTGCTCTTTCCAATAGTTCTTAGCCTATTGGAAAGCTGTAACGAAGCTTATAGATATTAACTAAGCATGAAAAGCAAAAAAACCAAAATCAGTCAGTCATTCACTGAAGCAACCATGCTGTGTGGTATAATTTTAGAAGTTTATACTTCCAAGCTTGTGTGAAGGCTGTGAAAGCTTGCTGGTCCTTGCTGAACCATCCTATGGTGAAATATATGGATTGCTTTAGAGACAGATACTGGCTTTTCTACCAATCAAATGGATGGAGTTGAATCATTTTTATTTTAAGAAATATTTCATTGCTCGCAGAAATGAGGAAGAGCCTGCAGTACAAAAAGGGAAGAATTCCAGCTTGTACAAACAGGCTCGTTGACCAAATATCTCCTTCAAGTGGCATTTGCAAAGGGCTACAACTGGAAGCACTAAGAATGCAGTTAGAACACATTGGTGAGGATCCAAACTGAACTGAACAAAGGCTGAGATGCAGGAGAAAGTTTCCATCACCATTTGAAGTTTGCTTCTCACACTCTTTAAGGGCTGCCTTGTCACTCACAGGGCGTCTGAGTGGATTAGAAGGATTATCAAAGGCAGTATGCCTTCTATTCTGCTTCAGAGCTAATCAAAATTGGGTACACATGCAGTTACCCAATGCCAGCATCAATCAGAGTGTGACTGACACTGACACTCCCTGAACTCACTCCAGGATGTTGCCCTACTGAGCACAGAACTCTGCATCTCAAAATTCCCACTCCCATGAGACTCACCTGGACGGAAAAGCCTCCAGCAATTCAAATGCAAATCAGTTTTTTAAAATATGTGACCAGAGCCAGGTTCAATTTTCAGCAAGAATGGCACATCCTGAAATATGCCACCCTCCACCAACAGCTGAGATTTCCCAGGGATACCATCTTTTCACACACCAACCTAACTGGACATTGCTTATCTTAGGAGATCAAATGACATCCTGCTCCTGGTGTTATATCTCCAAGTAAACATGTGGCACACAAAGGAAAAAAAAAACCACAAAGGCACCAGACCTTAGATTCAGACTGCTGCAGAGTACTTGGAGCCTGGAACATGCATATGAATGTGTTTAGAAAGTGTTTCAGCCTTGGCTTCGTTTCAGATTTATTCAGAATTTCTTCCCAAGTTTCAATTCAGGAGCAGTATCAGCAGCTCCTCTCCACATCTCCCTTTCACGGGGATCTCAAAAGACAGACTGAACCTTTGGAATTATATTCTGACCCTGACAATTAGTGGGAAACAGAAAGGAGTGCATCCATTTAAATGGTGACAATGAAACATGCAATTAACATTAAAAGAAAGAGGCAACAGAACAGCTTACATTAAGGGACAAAATCTTTATGACATCTACAGAAAGCCCACAGCAAAAGTTCAACGCCTACACATTCGCAGAAATAATGAAGCTGATAAAATTCTGTTTATAATTCTGAATAATACGAAGAAAATCAAATAAATGAGAAACATTATTACCGAATATTGAAGTCAATCAAGATGTGGCTGACATCAAAGATTCAGGCAGCTGGAAAAGCTAGCTGAGCTGAAAACTGTAATGCAAAACCAAGAAACATTAACAATTACCAGAACAGATCAAACAAGAAATCCACGGAGAAATGTAGAGCTAAAATGCATCGAACCACGTTGATTTCTAACGTGTCTACAAATGTCAGCTGCCTGGTGCTGCTGTGCATTTGCCACTGGAACAATTGTCTTGGCAATGGAGAAGATTATGTTTGTTTCCTTCATTATAGAATTTAAAGTTATTCCTGGAGAAGTTTCCTTAAATAAATGCTTGCCCCAGTTTGTGTCTTCAATACCTATTTGGGGGTCATCCTAGATCATGATCCCATTTGTGCAGCGTTGTCACATCACCAGCAAATTTTCTGGGATCACATCCAAGAAACATACAGAGGAGAATATAAGGGAGGCTTTATTTTCTTTGTAAGGCACCAGAGTTGGATCTAGGAAGATCACAACAAAAATCTAGTTCACAAAGCAGTGGGAAATCCTTGAAAGTATTTAAAAAGGAGTTACACAAATGATCCTGACACTGGAAAATAAACTTTTCTGTGCAAGACTAAGAAGTTTGATGTGTTCAGTTGGTTAAAAAAAAATAAAAATTAAGGCAATGGGATCATTTTTTATAGGCAGTTACAGAAGGAGAAGAATTCTAGTAATGGAGAGCTATCTATCTTTGATGATGATGTAACAAAATCCAGGGATTAGAGGTTGAAGCTGGACCTTTATTTTTTTGTTTTGCCTTCCCCAGCACCATAATTGAGATTATTTTTTAGGATCATCCAGGCATATTTCATCTAATTAATTTCCTACCATTGCAAGGGCGCTAGGGATTAGTTCCAGTCTTTGCCTATAGCATAGTTAAACCTCATGAGGTCTACAATTCTTTGTTCTAATGAACACCTTTAAGTTTAGAATAAAGCCCCAGTAAAACTTAATGACCTGATATAGACGATCTGAGGATCCCTTCTGGCTTCAAACTCCAGGAAACTTTGTAATCATTTCAGAAATCATATTTATTAACCTATGCTGCACTTGATATATAAGCCACCTAGCATAGCTGATCAAAGAGAGATGTCCCCCTTGAGCCAGGAGAATATTTTAGAGAATAGAACAAGAAATAAGTGGTAGATAACGGAAAGCACTTCCCTAAATCCCTGTATCATGAAGCACTCCATTAAAATGTTACTTTGAATCCCTAACAAGCTCCGATCAAGGCTGGCTGTATTCTTAGCCCCCAGTCCTGTAAGCACCTAATCCTACAAGAGTTCCACATGGGTGCTCCTCTGTCTTTGGCCTGAAGTGTGAAAATACTCATTATTATTGCTGAGGCTGCCAGGAAAGCAGCCAAGTCTGTTCTTGTTCCTGAAACATTCCCTGAGCCTGCAGAGCTCGGGGAACGTGCTCTGTTATACCCAGGTTAGTGCTCCTCTCCAGCAAGGAGGTAACGAGCTTTTCTTGTAGTGTTTCTAAATGAAAACTAAGTGTTCTTAAAAAAAGAAAGGGACTGTGTTTTCCAGAAAATAAGAATTGATACCCAGGTCATAGAGAAGAGATGGCATGAGAAAGATTGGATTTTGGGGCTCTCAAACCATGACCTTGGGATCTCAGAGAATGGGCCTGAAAAATTCTGAGGTCGATCTGTGACTTTCAGAGCACGAGCAACAAAATAAAAGAGGGGGATGAGATAAGAAAGCTGTGAAAGCTTCACCAATTCACTGTTTTTAATAGTCTTTAGCAAATACTGACTGCAGTTCTGGGACTTGCAAAACCAGTACGAAACACATAAAACTTTTCAGAAAGGAAAATTAAAGTGAGTCACCTGAAATAGGAGCCAAAGGAAACAATTTCTTCATCGTAAATGACACTGCAAGAAATGAAATTAAAGGGTAAAATTAAATTAAATTAAACAATAAAATGAAAGTAAAAGACTGAGTAATTACCACAGGGTTTCAGGAGAAGCTGGTCTGATCTGAGTGGAGTATTTGTCCACAGTGTTATTTGTGATAAACAAATGTCTATTCTCATGCTCTACTAACTAGTAGAAAAGTAATTTCAGGACAAAATGATATTAATTTCTTTCATACTACATCTTTAATATGCCTATATAGCTGCATAAAACTAGAGAATCTGCTGTGTTCTCTGCTTCATTACTATTTTTAACTCATTAGCTGGTTTACCAGCAAGCTTTCTCTTAAAATACAATTGAAACACGTCTTCTCCTGCTCAAAACTCCTGTTAAGGGAAAGCAGGCAGAGGGAAGAAAAATACTGTCATCCAAATATTTCATACCTAAAACTGAAAATGTAATGAAAAAGACTACAGAATGAGGCAACAATGGAAAGCCATATATGCATTAAAAAAATTTGCATGCTGATTTTTAATGTTGAGAAAGCTAAATTCTATGTGAAGCATGTAATGTTCTGGTATGTATTTACAGAACTTTTATAGCTCCTGAACTTGGAATCTTATCTCCTTGAAAATATTCAGGTTTATTGAAACATGGGGTTCAGTGGAGTAAGGAGCAATTATAACATTCAATGTTTTTATTAGTCTCCTCACGTACAATAAAAAAATAAATGAATGAAGCTCTTCAGAAAGAAAAATAATATAAATTTCTCAGTTTAGTTCTGGCACATTATCAGCTTCCACCTTGAACAAACTTTCCTCCAAGTGAATTCTGGCTTAGATGTTTATAAACTTACAAAAAGTTGTAGCAATTCCTTATGCTGAATGCAGACTCTCAAAGAATTTATTTTTCACTGAGACAGCACCCATATGTTGAATGCTAAATGTTCATGATTAGTAATATTTAAATAAACCTCTTACTGATGATAAGTGGCTACATAACAGACACATATCAATGTGTTGGGTTCAAAATCTCATTTAGTATATTTTGGGTATTCAGCTGGTTGTTAACAAACACGCTGCCATGTGGCTGTTGGAAATATTTGTTCTAAGGTTTCTGAGATGGTGAAAAGCCTATAAAATGCAATAATTGTGTTTTAAATACATAACCCCCAAGGTATTGCTGCATGTATTTACTTTAATGTTAAACTATGTAATAAATTACCTACTTTGACTTTCACAGGTGTTAAATAGATACAATTTTATTATTTGCTATGTAATCAGCAGAGATTAAATATCTTAATAAGACTCAATTAAAATCATCAGATATTTATGATACTCATTGTAAAGCTTCATAAAAAATAACCTGCCACTATTTATAGCTCTCCTCAGATGACAATATTTCTGGAATAGACTGAACCTTCACTGCCACTAGCAACAACCTAAGAACAGGATTATTTAATTTGCTAGAAAGTAAAGTACAATAGGGCAGCCTAATAGATGGTCAATGAATCAATTATTAGTCAGACAACCAAGTGAGCAAATTCTGTAGAAACCCAAACACTGTTACCTTCCCCAGCATCAAGAAATTCTCCCCAGTGCATACTAACCCATCTCATTATCAGTTATCCAAACATGCATCCACTGATGACATTAACTATTACAGCACCATGCAGGACCATCCACAGAATACATTTTTTTTTTATCTTTAGTCTTTGTAGTATTGATTAAATGAAGATAATGGCCTCTTAGTATGAAGTGTATCTGTGCTTTTCAATCCTCGTTTCAAAGACTCGTATTGTATAAATTATAACTGGGAGGTAACTGAGACCCACAGTTTCTTATTAGACTGTCAGTTCCGAGAGAAATTTGAACTTCAAAAATTCCTTTCTTCTCTGTTTATTGTATATGTGGATCAAAAAAAAGAACCATCTGGGACCATGTAGTCTTTGAGTAAGTCAGCATGAATTCTCTCTTACACATGAGTCACCCACCCAACATTAGAAACCTGCAAAAAGATTAATAGATGGATATTAGACCTTTATGTCCAGCAGTTTTTCTGTAGAGAATCTAAATTTTAAAAATAGCCACTGAGATAAATATGCTGAGAAGAGAAAAATAACACATGTGAGAAATGTTTGTGCGATTCAGGAAAGCATCTTTTTTCTGTTTTGTTTTCCAGTGGCATGAATGGACATCTCAGTGTTGGTACTTCGAATTTCATTAACAAGTTGCTATTTGGAGGGCTCAGAAAAGGAGAAGGTGTCTGTTCAACAAAGGCAAGGCTTTGTTTTAGAGAAATTCATACCAGTATGAAACTTCCCTTGCAGTGACGGTATTTCTCAGATCCTTTCTGGATTCGTGCACATACAGTTACTTCAGAAAAGGACCAGGATAAGGAATCAAGGTGATTATGAGAAGTAGTGTGGTCAAAAGTAATCTGTGCTTCTCTCCTTGTCTGCTCTGCTGCAGAATGGCAGGGATAGCTGCAGGAATATGGAGCTGGGGACAGAGTGGCTGGAGAGCAGCCAGGCAGAGAGGGAGCTGGGAGTGTGGATGGACAGGAAGCTGAACAGGAGCCAGAGTGTGCCCAGGTGGCCAAGAAGGCCAATAGATCCTGGCCTGGCTCAGGAACAGTGTGGCCAACAGGTCCAAGGAAGTGATTCTTCCCCTGGACTCAGCACTGGTGAGGCCACCCCTGGAGTGCTGTGTCCAGTTCTGGGCCCTCAGTTCAGGAAGGACATGGAGGGGCTGGAGCAGGGCCAGAGAAGAGCAACAAGGCTGGAGAAGGGACTGGAGCACAAGTGCTGTGAGGAGAGGCTGAGGGAGCTGTGGGGACTCAGCCTGGAGAAGAGGAGGCTCAGGGGAGACCTCCTCACTCTCTACAACTCCCTGACAGGAGGGGGGAGCCAGGTGGGGGTTGGTCTCTTTTCCCAGGCAACTCTCAGCAAGACAAGAGGGCTGGGTCTTCAGCTGTGCCAGGGGAGGTTTAGGTTGGATACCAGAAAGAATTTCTTTCCAGAGAGGGTGATCAGCCATTGGAATGGGCTGCCCAGGGAAGTGGTGGATTCTCCGTCCCTGGAGGTTTTTAAGAAGAGACTGGATGTGGCATCAGTGCCATGGGCTGGGAACCACAGCGGGGTTGGACCAAGGGTTGGACTTGATGATCTCGGAGGTCCCTTCCAACCCAGCTGATTCTATGATTGTATGGTTTTGTTTTCACTAAAAGAGGGAGTGACAGACTGCTGAGATCACAAAAGGGATGTTTTTCTTTTTTAAATGCAGCATCTACTGACAAGTTCCCAGATACAATCCCCTCCCCTTTTACAGCCTGCAAATGCCCTTGGTTGCCCAGCAGATCTTGGAGGAGCTCAGGGCAGGGTGGCCTTTATAGCAGGACATCTGGACAAGGAGCCTGCAGCTTTTCTTTCAGAGAGGAATTCTGTTTCTACAACTTACAGCTTAGTAGTGAGAAAGGAAAATGATAAAGGGAACTCCCCATCTAGATATGCCTAAACTGAGGAGGAAACTCATGCAGAACACACCACCCTGCAAACTGAAGTCAGCAGCTGGCAGTAAATGATCCTGGGTACACTGTGAAGCTACTCTGGAAATGTGGGATTATCCAGGGCCTGGAACAACCTCTTCCTGCAGGAAATCCCAATGCATGATGAGAACTGCTTGAGTCAACGGGTAGCAAAAGCTGCTGTTGGGACCTTCTCCCAAATGTTGCCCAGAAACTGGGAATTTCTTCTACCCAGCATGAGTTACAATCAGAAGTGAAATAGTCACAAGCTTTAACCTGTGAGAACAGAACATGGGGCTTGGGTTTAGGAATCTCTTTGGAAGGAAAGTATTTGTGATGAGCATTGTTGGTCAAACTACTTGAATCCTGTCATATCTACAACTTATGGTCAGCAAAGGCTTCTGGATTCTCTTGAATAAAGAAGATAAACAATCCTAACATATAATTTCTCCTTCAGTTTAGGGAGTGCAAATAATCCACAGATGGTAGGGAAAAACATTTTTACTTGGTTTAAGAAAATATAATTTCATAATATAGCATATATGATGACTATTCCTACTTTGAAATTCAATGAAACAAAATAACTCTTTTAGATTTTGATGCTGACGTTTCTCAAAGATCCTCTGTTATCCTCTCTTCCAGATGAAAAATAGCATTTTACATGTGTGAGGAATACCAAACCTGGTGAAATATGTACATCAGACCTACTGGGTGGCCACATTTCCAATCTTTAATTTTGATTTGATGTCCTGTTCCTCCATCTCATTTTCTATTTGTGGTTCATGAGACCTTTCTTTTGCTACTACAGTTTTTTAATGGCTTAATGTTCTATTGCTCTTTCCTAGAAAGCCTAAAATGTAAAAGATAGACAGACCAGGATTTTTTTAATTGGTTCTACTATTTTCCTAAGAAAGGAGGGATGAAGCCTGGCATTTTTCATTTGGACACAGTGCACTTTTATAGAAAGTGAAAGATAATGGCTTTGGCAGTTCCTTTTTAATCCAATCTACTGCTCAGTGTCCTCGAAAAGAAAATTAGAGAACATGGCCACAGTTGGCATTTTGTGATAGAGTCCATTTTTCTTCTATTGAGGATGCAAACACTGGCTGACATTTCTCAATTAGGTCCTCTTTTTTTCCTATTGATAATGAATTCTTTTATGTGGCTTTCTCTTTAAACTACTCTATAACATGGCCTGCTCAACACAGCCAGTCTGATAATTAACTAAGCTGATAATGTGAATGGCTATTTGTTATAATTTCATAGTATTACCTGTTATTGCAAATGACAAAATTCTTTGTTCTAATACATATATTTGGGAAATTTGGATTTATTTGCATAACACTCAATAAAATCATTCCTTCACTGTAACACAGACAATTATAATAATAGACTTTTTTCCCTACTGTTTAGCAACTAATTTTACAGACAATTAAATTACACTAATGAATAGATTAATCAGCTTTAATGTGAATCAATATACTTGTTTTCACTATATTTTATTTTACAGCAAAATACATCAACTTCACACATACCTATAGTAAAATATCTAGTAGCCACTTCTATCAATGTCTATTATCCAGTTAACCCACTTTTCATGGATAATCAATCTGCATTAATTTGGCTAGGGTGTTGGTTAATCAGATTAGGGATGTGCACATGCACAAATCAATTGTCTTTTAAACAGGCAAGCTAGGGCAAGCACACCAAACTGGCTGTGCTAATTGTGCCTCACTTTTCAGCAGAAATAAGAGGAATAAAGAAGTTACTGCTACATGAACTTCCTTTTTGAATTCACTTTAAAGCCTAGAAGTTCTTTTTTCACCCAGCAAGGATATCAGGTTTTGTTTTTTTTTTTAATTGGCGCGTTCAATGATTCAAAAAGTTTTCAAAGAACTAAAATCATCTTTTTGTGGCCATGCAATAAAATTCTCTGTCTTGGAAAACAGTTTTGTAGCCTTTGGTCTGATGGCCCATCCCTATAATAAATTGGGAAAGGCCCAGAATCAGATTTAAACAAGATCTGTCCATCCTCAGCAGGAAAATTTTCTGGCTTGAAGTGGTCAATAGCCAATATTACCTTGTATTCAGACCATAACTTGAATTTGCTATTAAAAATTTACTTGGAAAGAGCCATACCTGTCAAAACAACCTCAAGTAATTTCTCTGACCAGTATGAGATTTGTCCAAGCAAGGACTAACAAAAATTAAATCAAATCCAGGCTTATGCAAATAATTTTCCAATTAAAAATCAGATCTTCCAATTGATGACTAAGAAAAAAAATACAGTTCATTAAAAAAAATCCAAACCAAAAAACCAAACCAAACCAAAAAAACCCAAAGAAAAACCCAATCAAGTTTAATCCAGTTAGCTTTGGGTACTTGCATGCAGAAAGTCATTTTGGAGCAGCATCTTTTTTCAGAAGACAAGGTGAAGGATAACCCTCAAGGGCAGAGTTGCAAGCTCCTTTAAAACCAAACAGAAATGCCAATCAAAGTGCAGATGGTTTTTCTCCTGAGAGGTGATTATTTTTTCATAGATCCTTCCCTAGAAGGAGGGCTTAAATACATCAACTAAACTTCATAGTAGCATCCTAACAATGGAAACCAAAGGGAAATAAGTCTCAGGCATAACTCTTCTCAAGCATTTTAAAAATACATTTTCTTTCCTGCATCAAAAAATAACAAAAACAAACCAAAAACCAAACATAACTTTTTCCCCTTCCCAGTGCATTAGGACAAAGTAACTTTACATACCTGATGAACCTTAGCTCATGGTCATATCTCCACTCTCACATTTTAAGCCATGTGAAAATGTTTAGCCACTTAATGTTCAGTTGCAGAAATGATAGCCTAGAAAAAAACAACAAAAAGTTGTACAGAAGAACAGATCTTAGATATATTTATTCCACTCACAGACTAATGTTATTTAAATAACTGCCAAATAGGGAAAATAGTGATATTCTGTTTCTATTTAACTAATTTGTATTATTTGATTATTTACCTCCTAGTTTAGTAAATTTTCCTGTTTAAAGGATGATTTTTAAGAAAAATATTGGTAAAAATGACATGGGAAAAAATTTATATCCATCAGTTTATGTTGATATCAAATACCTCAGTTTATCACAGTGTAACTAGTTGGACTTCAATAAATGAATTTATTTACAGTGAAGAAAAGACTTGAATCCACATGTGATGGGTTTGTTGAGCTAAACAAATTAAAAAGAGCAGGGGGTTGGTTTTTCCCGCTAGAGACAAAATTTTGAATAAAAATAAATATTCCTTTAATACCCGCTCTTAATTCTTAAAGAAATGGAGAAAAAAAAAAAAACCACAAGAAAATTCCAAAGGCTCTGTTGTGTGTTGGACAGGTTAAGCAAGTTCAAGCCCTCCTTAGGCTTGAAAGTTGTACTAAACTAAGCACATGCATTTCTGTAACACACCACAAGGTGTGAAACTGTGGATGGTGTTGCTATACAGACACTCAGGAAAACAGCAATTCTGTTGTGGTTGGAATTATCTATAATGTCTTCATGGCCATAAGATCAGGTGTAACACATTCAGATTTCTAAAGCCACTGAAGAGCAGCTCCATAGACAGGATCTCTACAAGCCACAATATAGTCAGAAAACAGTTTGAGAAACAGAGAAATAGAGAAATAGAGAAATAGAGAAGGCCCGTGCTGAAGAAATGTCCCTCATGAAAAAGTTCCTGAAAAAAGTGCTCCTGGCATCCACTGCTCTAAAATAAAACTTCAGCTACCACTGCCTCTATACTCGAGGGAAGCTTTTACAATCACAAGAAGAAAACAAGGTAGCCCACAGCTTGTCTAATATTAATTCCAAAAGATCCCTACGGATCTTGCAGACACACACCAGGGTCAGAGTTTTAAAGATGTACAGGTACTGTACACCCTGAGGAACTTCACATGGGAATACCTATGCTTTGTGTCACCTGCCTGATAATCAGACCCACGGGCAGGCGCAAAAAATATATGAAGAGAGAAAATATCTGCAAACGGATTTTAGAAGCTAGAAAGCCAAATTCATCTCAAAACCAGTAAGATACCAGACTCTGCTCAGGAGTGTTCAGCTCCTCTGAAGCTGAGCATTTAAATCATTCTCCTCCTCATCTCCAAGGGAAAAGTTCTTCTGACAGTTCAGATCTTGAAAATCTGACTTGAAATGTCGACAGATGGATTCTTAGTCTTCATGACCTGGACAAATAGAAATCCAGGTCTCTCACCTCTGGAGAAATCATTGAAATAATACCACAATTCTACTGATAAAACTATTGCACTTAAGTGTAAATTAATGCTGATTGGAAGAGGGTGTCTCTTCTCAGGTGGCTGCTTTGCTACTTGACCTTATGGAAGAGATGGGAGCTGGCTGCCATTATCTGTCTTGTTTGGATTTCATATTAAATATCCATCTAAATGGGAAATGAAGTAGTAGTGCACTAAAGCAGAAATAAAGCTTTCCCAGATGAATAATTTAGCAGCAAGATTATAGAGTCTGACTTATATTGCTTCCCTAGGTGGTGCAACATTTCATGCTCAGTTATAGAGTTCCTCAGTTTTAAGAAGAGGACTTGGAGGTGTCTGCACTCTTTTATTGTTGGCTAATAGTTATACCTCTATTCCAAAACCTGAGAGGCACGTGCTTGAATTCCTAAGACTTCATGGAATCTAGAACTTAGGTTTTGCAAGACCTGTAACCACCTATGAACGATCCCAATAGTTCTGATCACTGTGGTGAAAATCAACAGAAAATTATTTGAGGAATCACTGCTTCTGCTGAACCTTTCATGGGTGATTGTTGTTTGTAAGATAAATTTGTATCAATCCCCTTCAAATATATGGAACATCGAAATTCCTCCTGCTTGTTTTGGCATTGTTAACTGATTGGTTTTGGGAAGCATTTCAACTGAAGGCAAGAGACATGCCAGAAACAGTGAAAAAGGTTGTAACAGAATCTTCACCCAGGCTGAATTATTGTTATAACCAAGAACCTCAACCTCACGCTGCAAAGCTGAACCTCAGAACTGAAATGGAAACAATACTTTGAGAGGGCTGAAGAAAGAGCTTAAGAATCTTACAACTCTCTTAGTTTTCAGCATGAACTAATCATAAAAGCTGAAAAAATTTAGCAAACAGTGCTCTAACGAAGCAGAGCAATGAATGGCTGAGATGAGGAAGCAGCTGATTTTACAAGATCGGTGGCAGCTTGAATTGTGCCTTGCCACCCAGCAGGAAAGGTGACAGGACCTCCAGACTTGACAAGCTCATGCTGTGAGTAAGATGTTGCTGCAGAAGGGAGAGAAGCAACCAGGTGGCCCAGTAGCTGCTCAGCTAACTTCTCTAAAGGACTTTAAAATGCAGAATTCAGTTGTATTTTTAAGTTATTCCTGTTGATCTACCTCCTCTAGTTTTGTTTTTTGGTTTGTTTTTTTTTTCTCTCTCTCTTTTTTTTTTAATTAAAATTAAAAAAATAAAATGTTTTTATGGTGCCAATTTCATTCAAGTTTGGAGTTGTTCTCTGCTGAGCATCAGAAAGTCTCAGCTTTATAAGATGTTTCTTTGAATTTGAACCTGCTCTTTTTTGCTGCCAATTACTTGAGGCAGTTAAAAGGTGTCAGGAACGTTCAGGACCAGACCAGAAATGCTAAATGAACACAGATAACTAGGAATAAGGAATCCTAAAGTGACCAAAGATAAGCTGGATAACATTTTTGGACCCAACACAGGAGTTCAGACAGTTGCAATATTTCCCCCCTTCACCTCCAAGACAACTCTTAAGTGCCACCCTATTAATCTTCAATTTCCTTTACAACTTCTTACCCACTCTACTTTATCATTCTGTTCAAGATTATGACATTCCCATTATTAGAGCAACAGAAATAAGAGATTTTCAAAGAAAATAAGGGCAACTGAGTACCCAGGTACTATTTGAAGTCCATAGGAGTTGGATCCTTGACCTTTTTTATGTCATTTCATTCCCTCTGCCCATAACTTTTAGCTTCATTTCCTCTGGAAATTTTTTTTTTCTTAGTACAGAAACAGAAAAACATTTGAGGCAATGGGAATAAAAAAAAAAAAATAGACTTTCTCTAGTTTTCTGAAACCAAAAAAAAAATAGTCAACATCTGCAGCAGCTTACTTTATATGACCTTTTCACACTGCTTTCACTCATATGAGAAGAAATAGCATAGCAAGTAAATGTACTGCTGTTGATCTGGAATACCAGTGATGTCAATGTTTGTGGTTATCAAGAGCACAATGAATGCCCTTGACACTAAGGGCTATAAGAAATGAGGTTTTTTGAGTGATTTTAGTTTCTTGCTTCATTCTTTACCAGGGCATTATTAAAACTGAAAGCTTCACAATTTTCTCATTCAAAGACCTTTTCAATAGTTAAGAACATGCTTTCAAGCCATAACTGTATCAGGATGTGTGGTTCTGCCTTTGTCAAGAAAATATATACACATTTTGTTTGTGATGCTGTCTAAAATCTTGACAGCTAAAGAATTCATCTTTTTGGAAGTGTAGATTCATTTCTTCTGCAAGTTGCAAGTGAGTAAAAGCCTCTCTTTTATAGGTTGGATCCAGTGCCACATTGATTATGCAAATAGCCTTTGTGAATGCCTCAGGCAGACACTGCTGGAATTGGAAGGCAAGTATCTCAGAAGGCAGGCCTGAATTCTGAAACCAAGGAGTTGTTCTTATATTCCTGCATTAGTAAATGATAATCTACTGAGAAATAAGCTGCTGAGAAAGATCCCTGAGGAGACCTTGTAACAGCATTCCTGTTCCTAAAAGGGGCTACAGGAAAACTGGAGGGGGACTTTTTACAAGGTCATGTGGTCATAGGACAAGGGGGGATGGATTTAAACTGAAAGAGGGTAGTTTTAGATTAGATATTAAGAAAGAAATCTTTACTGTGAGGGTGGGGAGACACTGGAACAGGTTGTCCAGAGCTGTTGGTGCCCCATCCCTGGAGAGTGAATGCACATTTGACCCTCATAAATATTTTTCTCTTAAGTATCAGTGAAAGTTCTGAATTATTTTAAATCTCAGAAATAAAACATCAGTTGTGACTTGAAATTTGGAAAGCTTGTGATTTCTATCTTGAAAACTCATGACTTCCTATGATATTTTAGAAAGAATAAGCGTGATATTTTATTAAGGAGGAAAAATCCCTCGATGGAAAATTATTCTCTAGACTCAACCTAAAAGCCCAAGAAAGGTCACTTTTCATTGCAGGGAGTTAACTTGAAGTTATTTGCATTTTATTTTAAAATATACTTTCTAGAAAAGATATAAGGAGTGAACACAATCTCCAGTTCATGCTCAGAATCCCTCTGAATTCACCTCTGAGTTTGGTGCCGAAATACTGAATGTTTGGGAGAAGAGAATGATCTACAGAAGCAACCCTTAGAAGAAGAAAAATAGCAGAAAGGCTTTTAACAAGAAATTCAAGAAGTGGAAAAAACAAACCCAGAAAAAAACTGCTTGAAAAAGTTAAACAGTAGGAGGCTTTTAACAGAAATCACAAATAGCAATGAGACAAGAATAAGCCAGAAAAGCAACTGTTAGAAAAGCTAAACAGCAGGAAACATAGCTAAAAAACAGGAGTAAGACAGGAGTAAGGCAGGGAAACAGGAACTGAGGGAAGTTAACTAGTAAAAGATTTCAGACAATGAAAAGTAGCAGTTACACTGAAGTAAGCCAGGAAAAACAACAGCTGGGAGAAGATAAGGAAGATCACGGTGAAATCAAAGAAATATGCCTTTTCTGGAGGGAAAAAACCTTCAGTTCCTTTGGCATGGACTAGAGGTGTGTGTTCTGTCAGCCTCAGATAGTGACAGAGAAGAAAATACTGTGAGGAATTGTTTGCGTAGAAACGTCACTTCTAAAAGATAATGTTGTGTAACAGTTTCCAAGGTTACAAATAGAAAAGAAGAAGACATATGCATAATGTTTGTTTTACGTCTTCAGAAGATTTCCACTCTACATGGGGCTGGACTTTTAAGTAAAATCAGCTCCCTCATACTCTCCAAAGATTTCATGGAAGACCAGCACGTACTGGGAGAGCTCATTAACTTCCACTGTACACATCAAAGCAGCCTTGCCAGGAGAAAAGTCAGCGTGGCTCCAAACAAGGAGATGGCAGGCTGGAAGAACAAGCAGTGAAAATCAAGACATAGCACCCAAAACCAGGGAAACAAAGGAATTGGAAGAGTAGTTAGGAGTAAAAAGTGTTTTCTTTATTTATTTTGGAAAAAAAAACCCCACTATACCAAAACCTTGAGGAAGGTAGGACTGGAGTGTAGCAGGACAGCTGACTCAAAGCTACTGAGAGAATAATCGGAACAGATTTACAGGAAGATGGTTTCTGTCGTGATTCATCCAAGTTTTGCAAAAGTTGCTTGAAAATGTTTCTGTGTGCTGGGGAAAATGCAGAAATATGCTCAAATTTCCCTTCCTAGAAATGAGAAGTCAATAAAAATAGAAATCAAGAATACTTCTAGTGATAATTCTGGTTCAGAAAAGTACAAGACGGACCCCTCATAAATAGCTAATGTTTAGAAACATCATTTAATTTTGGGAAGTTCTGGGAGACATTAGTTGAGAACTAAACATGAAAATTTATAAGGGTAACCCACCCTAACTTCTGTGAAGAAGAAGTTTTAGGGCTGTATTCTGAAACCCACTCTTAAAAAAAATAAATCTGTGTAATATTATATACATAAATGTGAGACACAAAATATTGTTGGGCTCCAAATTTCCTATGTGACACAGGGATGTGCTCAGCAGAAACACAGTAATGAGCTGGCATATTTAGAATTCATTCTGATTGAATACAGGCAGAGTTCATCAAAAGTACTTCAGGCCAAAGTGTTCCACAGCTACTAAGAGTCATGTTTTTTTCCTGCCTGTGCAACATGGATAAATTGCAGACAGTCCCCCCTGGGAGAGAAGACATGCAAAAGGGAGAAGAGTGTCCTGCAAACTCCTGTTTCTCTACTCCTTTGCAGACAGAAAAAGACTAAGCACTTGATTTTTTGGGGTTTTTTCCTTTTAGAACTGTAGAAAACACTAAACTTCTCTCTTCTTTCAGAGTCTCAAAGATGCCAATTTTCCAGCTTTTCATTAATGGGTCAGAATTTGCAGATCAATCTAGGAAACCTATTTGAAGTGAAAAAGTGTAAGAATTCGAGTAAAATAATAACCATTAAATAAAATGTGAGTGTTATTTATGGAGGGGATCTCAGAATAGAGCAGGGTAAAGTTTTCAGCAAGACTGGGCAATATTGAAATGATTCCCATGTGTGTTGATTGGACTTTTTCATTGAAATAGTCATTCTCACATTTTCTAAATGGTGGGTTGGATATTATTATTACTGGTGTGTTTTGTTTTTGGTTTTTTTTTTTAAGTATTTAGGGGTTTTTTTACATCTCATTTGAATTTAAAGAATTGTAAAAGTCCTCATGATCAAAGCACTTTATAGGCTTGAAATGCTAGGGTTTTTTTTAGCTTAATTTTTAACTAACAATAGAATTGCTTCATTTCTCATTATTGGGTAGAATGAGTTGTCATTTGGTGTGAAGGGCTCAGGGAGGCAGAGTAGGTTTGAACTCACCTGTTCTCAGCTGTGTGAACACAGAAATACATGGGACAGAGAGCAAAGATTTGCTGCAGGGTAATTTTTCTGGGGTTTGCCAACAGATAGAAGAAAGTTTGCTCTCCATCTAACCTATTATCTGTGTGGGTGCTGGTAGGTATTTGTCTGATCAGCTGGTTAAACATGGATCTAATTCTGCATTAATGAAACCAAATACAATCTTACTGTTAATTCAGTGAGAACTACAGCATCTCTTTTTGTCTGAAACTGTTTCTTTTCTTAGCTAAGTCTTTTTTTTAAAGGTTGAAGATGGAAAATTAACTAATGAGGGGTAATACTTTTTTTTCTTCACATAACTCAGGGCTTTTCTTCATACAAAAACAAGAATGTAAATACATGTACACGCCACCACCCCAAAACCACAACAATACAAAAAATGGACAACTCTCATTTACAGCCATAGTTTCTAAGTCCTTGAGAAAAGACAGGCTAACAATGGGTGGAATATCAGTCACCTAAACTGAATTTTAGTTCAATAGGGTTTTATTTTCTACTGTGCTTCTACAAATGGTTATGGAAAATGGGCACTAATATTTCTCAGTTTGGCCATCATCATTTTAGCCTCCTATTTTGAAATAAATCTTCTCTGATTCCCCTCAACTTAGTAAATTGAGATGTTTTATTAAAAAATATCCTTTTTAATTTCAGATATTACTGCTGAGTCCTAAAACCTCAGGCAAAATCAACATCCTAGGAAGAGAAGCAATAGAACTGTTTACTTTTTCCTTTATGAAGGGCAATCACTAAAAATTTAATTTTTATTAGAGGGTTTGTAAATTTTGGGTTATTGAAATCATTGCAGGAAAGCACCTTTTGTACATTCTGAAGGAAATCTCTACAAACTGATTTCTTAGGTCTGTATCGTTGGGGCAATTATAATTGTTATTAATTATAACAAGCTTTAGACAGCAAGAGATATTTCCCTGGCACCTCGTCCAAACAGACTGTGCCTCTGGCTGCTCATAACTATGACTCTTAATAATAAAATGAGACTTGGGGTCGTATCATTTGCAGCAATCAGGGTGGAAATGGTCTGGCAGAACCGATGGAATGAGTTTGCGTCACATCAGGATTTTATCCTGGAGTTCCTCATTGCTCAGCGCCGTGTTCGTTCCTGTCACTGCTTTTTGGCTCTGCCTTATTAATATGTCCTGACAGAGGAGAAGAGGGACTTCCCCAAAGGGTGCAAAGGCCAGCTTGGAGTCTGGAGCACGACTGCTGGCTGACATTCCCAAGCTCTCCCTCTGGAAATCCTGCACCACTGGCTCTGCCTGCCCACTCTCTTCTCCAGGAGTGACAGCGAGTTCAGCTGTAAATCTTCATCTTGGTGTTGGTTCCCTAAAGTCTCCCATTCTTTTTGCTGCTGCACAAGACAAAACTGGCACGGAGATTCCTTTAGATCAGTTTTGGAAATGCTTAAGAACATTTAAAGCAACACAACTACAGTGAATAAACGGTAACAAGTAAAATTTCCATCGTGTCTAACGTTACCAAATTGTATTTAAATGAAACTCCCTGGTGAAATCAGTTCATTTACTTTGATATTTTCTTTTCAAATAAGACTCCAAACAATGATAATGTTGACACATTGATTTTGGACACTTACCAAATATAATATTTGGGTTTTTTTATTTTAAATTTTAAAATGACCTTTCAATTTGATTTTTCAAACCCTTTATATTTTTTGTGTGACTGTGCAAACTCTCAAATGTAGAGATCTCAAATATCCATCTGTATTTTTAAGGAAACTTTTTTATTTCTTTCTCTTTCAGTTTGGATGCAGATACATTTTAAAATTATTTGCCAACAACACTTTAATTTTAAGCAGAGATATGCTAATAAACACCATTTTCTTTGTATCTTCTCATGCTATTTTAAAAGTACATTTATAAAAACACACATAACCAAGGAATATCAGCCACCTAAACTGAATTTTAGTTCAATAGGGTTTTACTTTCTACTATGCTTCTACAAATGGTTATGGAAAATGGGCACTAATATTTCTCAGTTTGGCCATCATCATTTTAGCCTCCTATTTTGAAATAAATTATCTCTGATTGCCCTCAACTTAGTATAAATGGAGATGTTTTATTAATATATATCCTTTTTTAATTTTTTCTCAGGACATAGGAAGTGCTTCTCTTTCTTTTAGTGCATACTCTGCAAAAATGCACATAGCAAAGTCTTTAAAACCATCTAGAAAATACAGAAATAATAAAAACCACTTGGCTAAAAATTAGAAATTCAAATATAATCAATAACAGATAATATTTAATTACATTAAAATGTAAAGAAAAACATCTGTCTCCTGAAATCAATCAATTCCATGACCCTCTTTTGTCAGCAGACCCAGAGCTGGCTTCTCCTTCCTGACTCTTCTGTGTCTTTTTCTCCTTCCCCTAGGCCCTGTCTTTCAAGCCCAAACCAGAAATCAGCTCTTTTGATATGCCTGTCATATCAGACTTCCCCACCAAGGTGTCTTTCCAGTTGTTCTGGTTTATAATATCAAACAATCCCTTCAATCCACAGCTCTTGGTGGGGAGATCCATAACTAGTTTTAGTACCTTTTTTTTTCTCAGTCTCAAGAAAACTGTGCACTGTGAGGAAAAGGTTTGTTAATAACTCTCATTAACCATTCCATACTTCAGTCAAGGAAACAGCTCCAGTCCAACAGATGTAGGAAAATAATCTACAGACTTTCATAAAACATTCACAAAATGTTATTATTACATATTCAGTGTCACTAATGACCTGGATTAGATGATCATATTCAAAAGATTTGCTCGTATTCGTCCACTTTCCAAAACTAATTATTTCAAAAGCTAAAGCTGATTTTCATTTTAAGACTTTGATGATCCTGGTGGGTCCCTTCCAACTCGGGATATTCTGTAGTTCTATGACATTAATGCAATGGACTCACAAGCACAGCTGTGCAAATGAGAACAGGCCACTTTTGGGGCCACAGTTCCTCTTCTGGACACTGGAAGTTTCCTTCACTACCTTAAATACAGTGCTGAAAGCAACTATTCTTTTCATAACAGGTAACTGTCAGAGCAAAAAAGGATGATTAAAGTCCAGGTTAGGAAAGTCAATAGAGGCTAAACGTTGATTTCTAAGGAATACCTACATTTCATATAAGTGCTTTTAACTCACAAATGTCAAAGTTTCATATAAGAATAATTATTTTCTAACTAAATGGCAGACTCAGTCACGGTGCAAGAGTCACCCTTTTTTTTGCTCTAGTAAACCATCTGTTCAACTCAACAATATACTTCATTAACAGGTTTTTGAAAGGACTGGCAGCTTTGGACAGTTCAACTCGTTTTGCTGCCCTTGCACCCTGAGCACTTTGCATGTACACACACCAGGAAACTGTGGATGGTCTCAGCTTTAAGTACCTTAAAAGCTGTGGTTTATTTGACTATCTCAGAGCAAATCAAGCACATTTGGCTCAACAAGACACGGCCTCAAGTTTCTCCTGCACAGATGTTCTCTCTCCATTCTGGATATATGAGTTTCAAAGTGGATATCAAGAGCAGTGACACCTTAAATCCTTTTGCTCCTGTTTAGACAGGCTGTTGGCTGATTCAGGTGTCACAACATGATTGGATTTCTTCACTTCAAGATACAGATAAGTTGAATATGGACATTAAATATCTATCTGAATAATTTATCAGAAGGAAAAATTATGAGAAATTAAGCTGAGAGACATTGCTGCTATTTTAGAGTGATTTTTTTTTGGTCTTAGATATTCACAGTAATATTTAGTTTTTCTCTATGGTGACTTCACTTGACATTGCTAAGTTAAAAAGTATGTTACATCAATTCAGCAGTAACACATGGCTACAAAGGAGTATTTTTGCCTCACTCTATATTTCACCTGATGTTCAACATATAACCTGCCAAGGATTCCAGATTCATACTTTTTGCACTAATAAGACAGGAACATCTGCAACACTGAGACCTGAAATCTCAATGCTTTGCTTCACCAGCTTGTTAGTGTGTAATCCTTGCACCCCAAAAGACAGGTTGTTCAGTAAAACAGAGTTGTGTGTGGGATGGGAAAATCAAGGAAGGGATGTTCCAAATCCCCAAGTGCTTTGCTATGAAGGCTCGTTTATGTTGTCAGTTAATTCTCTAAGAGAATTTGATGAAATGTAACTTCATCTCAACCCACTCTTCAAAAATCAAGACCCCAAATGTAGCTCACTTTCCTGACTTTTAGATTTTATTCTGAGGCTGCAAACAAAACTAAAAAAAAATATTAAAAAAGCAGTTAATAAAATATTCTGCACAAATTATGTGAATTTTTCATTAATTTACTCTGAATGAAGGATGGAGGGCACTGGTTTTGAATAAAACATATGATCTGGTGATTAATCAAATCCCCTTTCTGATGGAAGCAATAATCTGTCTGGAACCTGAAGGGTATACAAGGACAAAAATGAATGCAGTGAAGACAGTAGTATTCCCAGTCTGAAAGCATCTAACACTGACTTATTCAGGGAGAAAAAAGAATATACTTTTGTCTTTGAAATAGGATTCATAAATTAAGGTTATCTTTGGAGCAGATAACATAAGGTATATGTGACCACTATAGTAATTTAGAGAAGTAATCCTCTGTCATGCAGGTGATCACCTGAAACAGTAAAACTCTTTCTACTAGGCACAATATACCTTTCT
Source organism: Lepidothrix coronata (assembly GCF_001604755.1). NCBI lineage: Eukaryota > Metazoa > Chordata > Aves > Passeriformes > Pipridae > Lepidothrix > Lepidothrix coronata. The sequence continues at coordinate 1,216,807 of NW_016690294.1, forward strand.
TAATTTTATTTATGCATTTCTTTCTCTTTTTGTGTCGCTACTAATCAGTAATAACCATATTTGATTCAGAGTTATGCACTGCCAAGTTTCAGCAATTTCAAAATCAGATAAATCCCATAAATTCTGCAGAGTTGGATTAAATATATTTGTGGTGGGTTTGGTCAGCTGATGTGATGACTCTCAACGAATGCCAGAAATGATGGGCCACCCCCAGCAGAGAAAGTGGTACCGACACTGAGTGTGAGGACATTTTTATGTGCCAGCACAGACAGGAATTTGAGTACAGGACAAAAAGGAGTGTTGTACATTAGTACCTGCTTTTAAATATACTGGCCCTCATTTTACAGTTACCAGAGCAGCAGTTTGTAAAAGATTAATAGATAATGAAGTTTGCTTCCACTTAACAGTCAATAAAATTGGCCTGTGTACACAAGCCAGAGCTCCACTTTGTTTAAGAGCAGTATAATTCTGCTCAGGTGCCTGAACACAGGCAGAGGTGCTGCAGTTTTACTCATCTCTCTCTGGCTGGTTAAGGCAGAGTTTGTTTTTCTTCGTGTCTTTGTATGAAGTCATTTGTGTTAAATAACGTCAGTATGAAATGCCATGATCATAAAACCCACAAACCAATTAAAGAGAATTTTAAACGTGCTATAATTATAAGGCAAAAATCTTATATCATTTACAGGGCTATGTATTCTAGTTATATCATTTTTTCAGGTGTGCACAACTCCTAAAAGGTTGAAGAAGGATTGAGAAGTGTTCTTCAGTGTAATAGAATGCAGGATGAAAATGGCTTTCTTCTGAGTCATGGCTTTTATCCACATGTTTTTATGCATTTTGTAGTACTTATTATTTGTATGTCTTCTAACTAAACTTCCATGTATCATATATGAAACCTCTATGAACTAGAAATAAATGAAATCTTTACTGTTGCAGTGTAAGCCAATGAACACCTTCATTTTAGCATCTGTCTCACTAATTGTTGTTTTCCACTAATCTAAGAAAATTAGCAGTTTGAACAGAAACACAAACAGGAAAACAGATTTTCCAATAGCCAAAACCAGAATATATTAAATTCATCATTTAAAGAAAATGGGAAATAAATGGGAAACAAATCATAAGGAATTAGATCTACTGTTGCCACATAATTAATAAATCAATATGAACTTCCATAAGGATTAGAGGACTGTGTATTTCCAGGACATTTCAACTTCCTTTAAAATTCTTATTTCATAGAAGATGGTCACTTAGAAAGCCAGTTGAAGGAAGCATATTATTTTTTTTGAATCAATACAACTGTAGCTGAAGTTATTCAGGTGCTTAAGCAACTTGCTGAATTCAAAATATTGAACCATATACATTATACAAACAGAAATCTCTTATTCTCTCCCTCCATTATCCAGAACAGTCCTCTCAAATGATTTTAGAACTGCTCCTATGATCTATTATATTTCTGGCTCAGCTGATTTTGTGCTGAAGGAGTCCTTACAGCAAACTGGCAAGCAGCAATTCAATTGCCAAGTTTGCTTAATAGCTTTTGAAGCTGCAGTGAAAATACTGATTTCTGGTTAACACTTGGCAGTGAACATTCGAGCAGTGATGAAATAAATCCTTTGTCTAAGCAGCCCTGAGATGGCTTATTTATTTATTTATATTTTATTTGAGCGTGGAGTAAATTAGGGTGTTTATAGCCATTATATCTTTTTAACTGTATTTTAATTCCATCTGTCATTCTTTAAGAAGAAGGAAGTTTGCTAATGGACATCTTGTGGATAACAATTATCCTTTAGCAGATTATTAGTAATTTATTTTTTTTCTGCTGGAGCAACGACTGGCAGATCTACAACAGATTTGCTGATGCCAGTACAGTGAGTGATGGCCACACAGACAAAAAGAAATATTAGTTCAGCATGAAATTTAAAATAGAGCTGCCTCAGAAAGGGCAACTAAAGTGAATTTCCATTATGGTGTATCATAATGTTGTCAGCTAATTACTAGCTCTAATACCTTGAAATCTTTAACAGGAAAACATATCTCTCCATCCTTTTGCAGTGAACACTTTATACAGCATTAGTGATATGAGGACAGTGCATCAGACCCTAAATAAACAATTCAAACCCATATCTATTAAAACCTAATTACTAACATTTCAAATATTTGAATGCAAACTGTTCAATGCATACCATTGTAACACTGGAGAAAGTATTTAAAAGTAAAGTACATCAGCCTAGGAAGAAGAATAACTTATTTCTACAGTCCGTCATAGTTCTCACAACAAGAAATCTTTGGGTCTTGTCAAATCAAAAATACATATTAACACCTGGAATAGCACTTTCTCCAATTTCTTCCTTTCATAGTCCAGTTAATTGCAGATAGATCTGACATTGCATGTCTCTGTTCTGCAAAGCTCTGTGGTTGTGCCCAGTGATTTGAGGATGCAGTGGGCAAACTTTTAGTGTTAGACAAAGATTCAAGATGTGTGATAGCACTGAAGAAGATGGAGTTTAAATATCAATCTAGTGGATGTTAGTGGTCATCAGGTCGACCTTTTAATTAACTACAGACAACTGAAAACACGAAGTACAAGTTAATCCAAATTTAAGGTGAAAGATGCTTCAAACAATTACTACTTCTAAAAGATCAAATCTTGAAATCTATAAATACACATTTAGGCCCAACCAGGTTACCTTTGAAGAGAATTTCTGTTCAACTGTGGTAAATCTGAAAAAAAACATGTATCTCTTTCTTCATGCTGCCATTAAAATGGCAAACATTATCCAGTGGTAAGAAAATCATATTCTGTGGTGCAAAAATAGCCAAGGAGTCTCAACAACACTCATCACAATTACATGTCCTTGTCATTAATATTTACAGGATGGGCAGAAGATGAAAGCCACTTTTTAAAATGCAGTTTGTTAAAAAAAATTAATGTCACAGGTTTTTTAGAAGTCTATTGTGAAGATTACCCTTCTAAACAACTTCTGAAAGGTTATTTGCTAGACAAAGTGACCCCTGATACAGGACATTGCCATAGATGCCAATATGTAACCAAACACACTCTGTACTATTAATAGCAAATATTAGACTTTTAAGAAGGAAAAAAAGAACCAAAATCCCTTGGTGGTTTTCAGTATTTTAATGTTTCAGGAATTATTTCAGGTTATTTTAGGCTAAAGGACAATCCCATGTTCTATATAATTCATACACACTGAAGAATGTTGTGAGACCTCTTATTTCTCCTCAGGGTTTCTAGCAACTAACCTTCTCAAGTTTACTTTTACAATTATGACATTACAGGAGCCCTGGGAAAAAATAAATAGCAGCTTTACAGTATCCCCTGACATTTACTTTTATTCTTTGTTATTCACTTGCATTAGCTTGTTTAGCTACTGTGACATTTAATACAAGGAATATATCTTATACATCTAGTTAGAAAGGTCTACCACATACTTAAGGGGATGATGACTGGGTTCTGTTAATCTATATTTTAGAAGCTTTTTATTTATGCTTTCAAAAGCTATCTCACGGTCCAGATTATAAAAGCATCTGCTGGACTTGATGAAAAGTACCTTGCCTGGCTGATACTGTAATGACTTTGGTATAATATCATGTTTTTTCCTGCCCTACCTTTCATTCATTTTCCAAACACTTGTGTGACGTTTTTCACTCTTCTAATGAGCACTGAAATTTCCTCATGTGGGGCAAAAGGAAGGAAATGGCTAAAAATGGTACTACCCCTACAACACAAAAAGAAAATCCTTTCAGGTTAAAAATCCTGTCATCTCATCATTTCAACTCTGAATTCTTATGATCAAACTGCTTGTGTTGGTTACTCCCGTAACATATGACTTACATGTACCTTGGAAGGAATTACAGCTCAGTAATACCCACTGAGATTTAATATTATTCTTTCTGTTATCTGTGTTTGTGTCGAAAATAATGTTCTATGAGCAGCACGTGATGGAAGAGCAGATTGAGCAGTTGCCTCTTGAGTGTTTATAGGAATTTCTAGGAAAACTTATGTTCACAAAAATACCTTTATATAACAAGGTAAGCTAAGCATTTGCAAACTCTGTAAAGCTGGGATTTACCCTACAACTGAGGAGGGTAAATCTGCACCAGAACATCACGAGTTTTTTCTTGCAACAGGTTCAGTTCTCTTAGGGAAAAGTCAAATCTAAGTGTTTCTTGATTGTTCTCACCATTTGTAGCAGGAACCAGTCTGGTTGCATTTGCAAATGTATTTTGACATTTCCAAAACCTCTCATTTACGGGCCCTGTAAATAACTTGCCTTGTTAAACACTGAAGAGATCAGTGCCAAAATCACAGATTTCTTAAAAACTAATATTAAAAGCCTGAGTCACATGAGTTTGGCCTTTTCTAAAGGTTCCACACTAAAAAACTCCCACAAACAACAAAAAAAATAAAATTTTGGATCCTCTATACATTGTGGAACTATTAACAATTATCTATAAATCAGAGTGACTAATATTCTGAGATAGAGAACTAATACTGGTTGAAATATATTGGGAAAATTATGTTGAACTCACATGAACTGATCTGTTTGTGCAAAGGTCAGCCATATAATGCTACGAAACTCTGTATTTAGTAAAATTAGTATGACTGCTATTAAAAAGGTTTTAAATAAAAATGAGGCATGTGCTGTTTCTCTCAGATTCCAGGCACCAAGTCCCTAACCCTTGATAGTATTCCTGATTCTTGTGTTCCTTTGTAAGACAGTGACACAGTCCACTCCTTACCAGGTAATGTTTTCTCAAATATCTTGAATTTTTTGAGTACTTTAATTCAAGAATCACTTCCAGCAGGTTACATTTGATGGTGGGTGTTGGGAGAAGTGTGACCTTAATGACTTAATCGGTGAATGACAACCACAATATTTCTAAGCACTCTTGCCATAAATTCTGTTCCTTGTTTCTTTAATATGACATTAAGAGAAGCAGAAAAAATCTCACTACTTGCTGGGTAGAGACTGGTGCCCCAAATACATTAAAATAATGCAACTATTACAGAAAAAAGAAAAGAAAGGCAAAATCTTCTCCAGTTTAATAGATTTTTTTTCTTTTGGCAAGGTAGACATTCAATTAGCATTTCATATTATTACCTGAAATCTCAGAAAGAATGAAGCATCTTTTTTACTCCAGGGAACAACTGGCCATTGTTCAACCTGCAGGTGACAGAGACATGGACCTCTCTTTCTCCTACATAGATTTTGTTCAATCTACAAATCTTCCCACATCATTAGTTCATATAATGCTAAAAAGCATGTTTTAATGCCCCTGTTGTTCTCACATGTAAATTTAATGAAGGAGAGGCAGCCTGGAAATGAAGAACCTCCTTCAAGCACGGTGCTCTCCCTTGTTATGTGGTGCTGTTACAACTTGCACACATTTCCCCCCACCTTCACTGTGCTGGATCTGCTTGGGCACAAACAAAAACTTTTAATCTGCTTATCATTCTCCCTGCCACTCAAACCCACTTCCTTTCCCCTCTGCCTCCCTTTTCAATTATAACAACACAACTCTGTCTGCCAGTGGAATCTCTGGGCTGTGTTTTCTGCATAACATTTTTTAGGTATGGCCTTCCCTTTCAATTTAAACAGGCAATGCTCCCATTCAGAGGTTCAACAATTTTCATCTCAATTACAGCGTTATCCTCTTTTTTCCTGACCTCTTCAAAAATGCACTCTTGTCCCATTCACACAGTACAAAGATTGTCTCAGTGTTTCACTACTTTGACCATCCATAGTGCTGTTAACTCCCTTTCCCTGCCTGCCTTCCTCCCCTCATCACAACATATACTTGTCTCCATCACTAGTTTTTTTTAAAAAACCCCTTTCAGGCTTTCTAGCTTGCTGCCTTTCCACTCTACAGTGGAAAAGCCCCAAAAAGCTACAAAACCAAACCAACCCATTGAAATCCCTAAATCTCTTAGTTCCTATGAGCCATCAAACATTGTCACCAGCTTCGATTAACTAGAACACCTCCTGTCCTGCCATTAGCAGTGTTTTATTAAGAATATCTTTCCATCTGTACCCAAGAAGATATTAATTTGTATTTAGATTGCCATCCTTCTTTTCTGATGTTTATAGCTGCTCACACTGTTGTGTCTAGTCTCAGTGAAGAGTGAATTATGTGCATTATTTCATTTAAATATCTGTCCTAACTCTGTCTGTTAATGTAACAGTTGATATCAAATCTAAAGCTGAGTGAGACACTTTCTCATGACTCATCAGGGGATGCAGGGAGGGTACTGCTGCTCTTTGAGGGAAATTAAAAATGATCAGATTCATGAGATGACAACTTGTCTGGCAAAATGATGTTTGAAGCACTGAAGCAGCGAAAAGAATGCTTATTTTAGTTGATATAAGTTTCCAGACTGTTACCTGAATAATAAAGAAATAAATAACTTTAGAGGGAAAAAAAAAAAATCAAGGCTTCCTGGAGAAGTCCCAAAAGATCATTAGCTGTAAAAGTCAAATTTTTCTGCAGAAAATACCCTTCTACAAAGAATGCAACCTAGGTGGGCAAAAAGTCAGAATATGTGGCCACTTGTCTGGATTCTGCAGAAAAGTCAGCTTGACAAAGGGAGTAAAGAGAGTGTGATCCAGATATGACTTGTTTACTTAAGTGGTAACTGCAGTAGTGGGGTTTTTTGTTTGTTTTGGTTTGGTTTTCTGTTTGTTTGTGGGGTTTTTTTGTCTTTGTTTGTTTGATGTTTTTTCATGTTTTCTGTTTTGTCTTTTTTTTTTGTTTTTTTTTGGGTTTGTGTGTGTGTGTGTGTGTTTTGGTCTGGTTTGTTTTTTTTCTTTTTTTTTTTCTTTTGTTTGTTTTTTTTTTTTTTTTTTTTTTTTTTTTTTTTTTTTTTTTTTTTTTTTTTTTTTTTTTTTT